>NC_139787.1:2087609-2151419 GCF_965231275.1 Zosterops lateralis
CCCTGTTTCCTTGTTCCTCTGCCCTTTTCCTTTCCCTTTTCCCTTTCCCTTTCCCTTTTCCCTTTCCCTTTCCTTCCCCTTTCCCTTCCTTCCCTTTCCCTTTCCTTTCCCTTTCCCTTTCCTCTGCCCTTTCCCTTTCCCTTTCCCTTTCCCTTTCCCTTTCCTTCCCCTTTCCCTTTCCCTTTTCCTTTTCCTTTCCCTTTTCCTTTTCCTCTGCCCTTTTCCGGTCTTTCCCCTTTTCTCATTTTTTCCCCTTTTCTCATTTTCCCCCTTTCTTTTCCCTTCTTTTCTGTTTCTTCCTTTTCTCTTTTCCTTTTCCCTCCTTTTCCCTCCTTTTCCCTCCTTTTCCCTTTTTCTTTTCCCTCTTTTCCCCTGTTTTTTCCCTCTTTTTCCCTCCCTCTTTTTCCCCTTTCCCCTTCTTTCCCCTTCTCTCATTTTTTCCCTTTTCTTTTCCCTTCTTTCCCCTTTCCCTCCTTTTCTCTTTCCCCCTTTCTCTTCTTTTCCCTTTTCCTTTTCTCTCCTTTTCTCTTCCTCCTTTTCCTTTTCCCCTTCTTTTCCCTTCTCGTCCCTTTTCCCTTTCTCCTTTTCCTCCTTTTCCTTCTTTTCCTTTTTTTTTCTCCTTTTCCTCTTTCCCCTTTCCCCTTCTCCCCTTCCCCAACCGCCAAATTCCTGAACAATTCCCAGACAAGTCCAGGACAATTCTCGGGAAATTCCCACAGAATTCCCACATAATTCCTGAATAATTCCTGAATAATTCCCGAACAATTCCCAAATAATTCCCAAACAATTCCTGGGCAATTCCACACAATTCCTGAATAATTCCCAGATAATTCCCGAACAATTCCCAGATAATTCCTGAATAATTCCCAAATAATTCCCAGACAATTCCTGAATAATTCCCAAATAATCCCTGAACAATTCTCAGACAATTCCCAGATAATTCCTGAACAATTCCCAAATAATTGCCTCACAATTCCTGCACAATTCCCACACAATTCCTGGAGAATTCCCAGACAATTCCCGAACAATTCCTGAATTCCCAAACAATTCCTGAACAATTCCTGAACAATTCCTGGACAATTCCCGAACAATTCCCAAATTCTCAGATAATTCTCCCATAATTTCCAAATAATTCCCGGACAATTCCCAGACAATTCCTGAACAAGTCCCCAATTCCCAGATAATTCTCACACAATTCCCAAACAATCCCTGGACAATTCCCACACAATTCCTGAATTCCCAGATAATTCCCAAATAATTCCTGAACAATTCCCAAATAATTCCCGAACAATTCCCGGACAATTCCCACACAATTCCCGAACAATTCCCGAACAATTCCTGAATAATTCCCGCACAATTTCTGAACAATTCCTGAATTCCTAAATAAATCCCAGACAATTCCCTCACAATTCCCTCACAATTCCCGAACAATTCCTTCACAATTCCCAAATAATTCCCAAAAAAATCTTTCACAATTCCCTCACGATTCCCGAATAATTCCCACACAATTCCTGGACAATTCCCAGACAATTCCCAAATAATTCCTGAACAATTCCCGAATAATTCCCTCACAATTCCAAAACAATTCCTTCACAATTCCCAAATAATTCCCAAATAATTCTTTCACAATTCTCTCACGATTCCTGAATAATTCCTGGACAATTTCTGAACAATTCCTGAATTCCCAAATAATTCCCGAACAATTCCTGAACAATTCCCGAACAATTCCTTCACAATTCCCAAATAATTCCCAAATAATTCCTGAATAATTCCCCAAAAATTCTTTCACAATTCCCTCACGATTCCCGAATAATTCCCTCACAATTCCTGGACAGTTCCTGAACAATTCCCAAATAATTCCCAAATAATTCCCCAATAATTCCCAAAAAATTCTTTCACAATTCCCTCACGATTCCTGAATAATTCCCACACAATTCCCGGACAATTCCCAAACAATTCCCAGACAATTCCCAGACAATTCCCAAATAATTCCCGAACAATTCCCCAATAATTCCTGGACAATTCCCAAATAATTCCCAGACAATTCCCAAATAATTCCCTCCCAATTCCCACCCAATTCCTGGACAATTCCCGGACAATTCCCGCACAATTCCCCAATAATTCCCGCACAATTCCGTGACCATTCCCAGCACGAGGCGGGCGGTTCTGCGGCAGGTGGAGGAGCGCCGGGAGCTGCGGGCGCTCCGGGCCGAGCAGAAACTCCAGGAGGGGAAGGAATTCCTCAAGCACCTGGAGAGGATGAAGGAGGAGGATCGGGAGGTCCGCCAGTCCCAGAGGGAGCCCAGGGATTTTTTGGGATCCCAGGGATTTTTTGGGATCTCAAGGGGTTTTTTTGGGATTTCAGGGTTTTTTTGGGATCCCAGAGGTTGTTCGGAATTCCCAATGGGATCCTGGAGGTTTGGGATTCCAGGAAATGGGGATTCCAGGGGTTTGGGATTCCAGGGAATGGGAATCCTGAGGAAGGAGATCCCAGGGATTTGGGATCCCAGAAAATTGGGATTCCAGAGGTGTGGGGATCCCAGGGCTTTGGGATTCCAGGGAATGGGGGATCCCAGGAAATGGGGAATTCCAGGGTTTTGGGATCCCAGGGATTTGGGATTTCAGGGAATGGGAGTCCTGAAGAGGGAGATCCCAGGGATTTGGGATCCCAGGGGTGGTTTGGGATTTCAGGGATTTGGGATTCCAGGGGAATGAGGGATTTCAGGGGTTTAGAATCCTGAAGAGGAAGATCCAAGGGTTTGGGATTCCAGGGAATGGGGGGCTCGAGGAGGGGGATCCCAGGGATTTGGGATTCCAGGGAATGGGAGATTCAAGGGAATGGGGGATCCCAAGGGAATGAGGGAATCCAGGAGTTTGGGATCCCAATGGAATGGGGGTCCTGAGGAGGGGGATCCCAGAGATTTGGGAATCCTGAGAAGGGAGATCCCAGGGGTTTCAGATTCCAGGGAAAGGAGGATCCCAAGGGAATGGAGATCACAGGGATTTGGGATCACAGGGAATGGGGATTCCAGAGAATGGGGGGGCTTGAGGAGGGGGATCCCAGGGATTTGGGATTACAGGGAATGGGAGATCCAAGGGAATGGGGGATCCAAGGGAATGGGGGATCCAGGGATTTGGGATCCTGAGAAGGGAGATCCCAGGAGTTTCAGATTCCAGGGAAAGGAGGATCCCAGGGAATGGGAGATCACAGGGATTTGGGATCCCAGGGAATGGGGATTCCAGGGAATGGGGGATCCCAGGGATCTGGGATCCTGAGAAAGGAGATTCCAGGGATTTGGGATCCCAAGGCTTGGGGATTCCAAGGGAATGGGGGCCCTGAGGAGGGAGACCCCAGGGAATGGGTGATCCCAAAGGAACGGGTGATCCCAAGAGTTGGGGGTCCCGTGGAGTCGCCATCCCCACGGGGCTGAGCGGTGACAATTGCGGTGTCCCCGCGCTGTCCCCGCGCTGTCCCCAGGCCTGGCGGCAGCGGCAGCAGCACAAGCGGCAGCTCCTGGCCGAGATGAGGGCGGCGGACGCCGAGAACGAGCGGCTGCGACAGCGCGACAGGGACCGCGACAGGCGCGACGAGCTGCGGGCGCTGGAGGAGCAGAGACAGAGAGAGGTCAGGGTGGGGCTGGGTCACCTCCATGGGGTTTGTCACCTCCCTGGGGTGTTGTCACCTCCCCAGGGTTGTGTCACCTCCTCGGGGTTGTGTCACCTCTCTGGGATTTTGTCCCACCCCAAGGCTGTGTCACCTTCCAGGGCGCTGTTGTTGTCACTTCCCTGGAGCTGTGTCACCTCCCCTGGGGCTCTGTGTCACCTCCTCAGGGTTGTGTCACCTCCCTGGGGTTTTGTCACCTCCCCCGGGCTGTGTCACCTTCTGGGCTGTGTCACCTCCCCAGGACTGTGTCACCTCCACTGGGGTTTTGTCACCTCCCCAGGGTGTTGTCACCTCCCTCGGGCTCTGTCACCTCCCCGCGGTTCTGTCCCACCCCAGGGCATTGTTGTTGTCACCTCCCGGGGTTTTGTCCCTTCTGGAGCTTTGTGACATCCCCGGGGCTGTGTCACCTCCCCTGGGGTGTTGTCACCTCCTGTGGCATTTTCCCCTCCCGGGGCTGTGTCACCTCCTGGAGGTTCTGTCCCCTTTGGGACTGTGTCACCTCCCTCGGGCTGTGTCACCTCCCCGGGGCTGTGTCACCTTCTGGGCTGTGTCACCTCCCCAGGACTGTGTCACCTCCATTGGGGTTTTGTCACCTCCCTGGGCTGTGTCACCTCCCTCGGGCTGTGTCACCTTCCCTGGGGCTTTGTCACCTCCCCTGGGTTCTGTCCCACCCCAGGGCTGTGTCACCTCCCCGGGGTTTTGTCGCCTCCCCGGGGTTTGTCACCTCCCCGGGGTTTTGTCGCCTCCCCCGGGGTTTTGTCACCTCCCCCGGGGTGTTGTCACCTCCCTCGGGTGCTGTCACCTTCCCTGGGGCTGTGTCACCACTCCCATGCTTTGTCATCTCCCCGAGATTTTGTCACCTCCCTCGGGCTGTGTCACCTCCCCAGGGCTGTGTCACCTCCCCGCGGTTCTGTCCCACCCCAGGGCATTGTTGTTGTCACCTCCCGGGGTTTTGTCCCCTCTGGGGCTTTGTGACATCCCCAGGGCTTTGTCACCTCCCCGGAGTTTTGTGACCTCTCCAGGGTTCTGTCACCTCTCTGGGGCTGTCACCTCTCCGGGGTTTGTCACCTCCCCAGGGCTCGGTGTCCCTGTCCCCAGTCGTCCTGTCCCTGTCCCTGTCCTGTCCCTATCCCTGTCCCCTTGTCCCCGTGTCCCTGTCCGCAGCCTTGTCCCTGTCCCCAGTCAGTGTCCCCGTGTCCCCATCCCTGTCCTGGTGTCCCCATGGCTGTCGCTGTCCCTGTCCCCACGTCTGACGTCTGTCGCTGTCCCCATGTCCCTGTCCTCATGTCTGTCACTGTCCCTGTGTCCCCACGTCTGTCGCTGTCCCTGTGTCCCTGTCCCTGTCCCAGTGTCCCCATGGCTGTCCCGGTGTCCCCACATGTGTCGCTGTCCCCGTGTCCCTGTCCCGGTGTCCATGTCCCGGTGTCCCTGTCGGTGTCCCCAGTGTGTCCCTGTCCCTGTCGGTGTCCCCAGTCTGTCCCGGTGTCCCTGTCCCGGTGTCCCACGCGTGTCCCTGTCCCGGTGTCCCCATGTCTGTCGCTGTCGCAGGAGCGGGAGGCGGCGCTGGAGGCGGAGCGGGAGCGGCAGCGGCGGGAGCGGGACCGGGAGCGGGAGCGGGTGACAGCGCTGGGGGACCGCGACAGGGCCTGGCACGAGGAGCGGGTGGGTGGCGCTGTCACCTGTGTCACCTGTGTCCCCTCCCCTGTCCCCTCTGTCACCTCCCCAGGTCTCTGTCCCCCCACCGGGGGATGTCCCCGAGCGGTGGCAATGGGGACAACGCCACAGCTGGGCGCCTCCAGGGCTGTCCCCAAGGCCAGCCTGGCACTGTCCCCGATGTCCCCAGTGTCCCCAGTGTCCCCAGTGTCCCCAATGTCCCACAGGAGGCTTTAAGGACCCATCACACACAGGAGGAGGCGGCGCCTGGCGGGCCGGGAGCTGTCACTGTCCCCTGTCACTCCCTATTACTGTCACTGTCCCGATGTCCCCAACACCCCGAACACCCCGAATGTCCCCAGTGTCCCCAATGTCCCCAGGAGGCCCTGCGGACCCGTTGCGCTGAGGAGGCGGCGCCTGGCAGGCCCGGGAGCTGTCACTGTCCCCTGTGTCCCCAACACCCCGAACTTCCCCAAAGTCCCCTGAGCCTGTCAGTGTCCCCACTGTCCCCACTGTCCCCAATGTCCCCAGGAGGCCCTGCGGACCCGCCGGGCGGAGGAGGAGGCTGATCGCGCCTGGCGGGCCCGGGAGCTGTCACTGTCCCCACTGTCCCCACTGTCCCCAATGTCCCCGATGTCCCCGGTGTCCCCAATGTCCCCGGTGTCCCCAATGTCCCCAATGTCCCCAGTGTCCCCACTGTCCCCAGTGTCCCCAGGAGGCTCTGTGGACCCGTCGCGCAGAGGAGGCGGCGCCTGGTGTTGCCGGGACCTGTCACTGTCACTAACCCCTGTCACTGTCCCCATATCCCAAACACCCCAAACAGCCCGAATGTCCCCAATGTCCCCAATGTCCCTGATGTCCCCAATGTCCCCAGTGTCCCCAATGTCCCCAATGTCCCCAGACCCTGTCAGTGCCCCCAATGTCCCCAATGTCCCACAGGAGGCTCTGAGGACCCATCACACTGAGGAGGTGGCAGAGCACACCTGGCGGGCCCGGGAGCTGTCACTGTCCCCTGTGTCCCCAACACCCCGAATGTCCCCAATGTCCCCAATGTCCCCAGTATCCCCAGTGTCCCCTGACCCTGTCAGTGTCCCCAATGTCCCCAAATGTCCTACAGGAGGCCCTGCGGACCTGTCGCGCTGAGGAGGTGGCACCCGGTGTGGCCAGAAGCTGTCACTGTCCCCAATGTCCCCAACACCCCAAACACCCCGAATGTCCCCAGTGTCCCCAATGTCCCTGATGTCCCCAAATATCCCAGAGGAGGCCCTGCGGAGCCATCGTGCAGAGGAGGCGACGCCTGATGTTGCCAGGAGCTGTCACTGTCACTAACCCCTGTCATTGTCCCCATATCCCAAACACCTCAAACAGCCCGGTGTCTCCAGTGTCCCCTGACCCTGCCATTGTCCCCAGGAGTCCCTGCGCACCCGGCGGGCACAGGAACAGGCCGATCGCGCCTGGCGGGCCCGGGAGCTGTCACTGTCACTGTCACTGTCACTGTCACTGTCACTGTCACTGTCACTGTCCCCAATGTCCCCAGGAGTCCCTGCGCACCCGGCGGGCACAGGAACAGGCCGATCGCGCCTGGCGGGCCCGGGAGCTGCAGCGGGAGCGGCGCCGCGCGGAGCAGCTGCGGGACCTGCAGCGCCACCGCCACCAGCAGGTGACAGACCGGCGACAGCAGCTGGCCCTGGCCCTGCAGCGGGAGCGACAAGAGTTCCTGGCCCTGCTCAGGTGAGGGGGGCACCGGGGGGGCACCGGGGACAGGCGGGGAGGGCTGGTGGCGGTGCCGGGGACAGAGGCTGGTGGCTTTGGGGACACTGGTGACAGGCCAGGGATTGTGCCAGGTGTGACCTGGTGGCTTTGGGGACACTGGTGACAGGCCAGGGATTGTGCCAGGTGTGACCTGGTGGCTTTGGGGACACTGGTGACACCCCAGGGCTATTCCAGGGGTGGCCTGGTGGCTTTGGGGACACCAGTGTCACCCCCAGGGGCTGTGCCAGGTGTGCCCAGGTGGCTCTGGTGGTGCTCCTGTGCCATCCTGGCGGCTTTGGGGACACCGGTGTCACTCCAGATGTGCCAGGTGGCACTGGGGACTCTGGTGACAGGTGTGACAGGGTCCTTGTGCCATCCTGGTGGCTTTGGGGACACGGGTGTCACCCCAGGTGTTGTGCCAGGTGGCATTGGGGACTCTGGTGACAGGTGTGGCAGTGTCACTGTGCCATCCTGGTGGCTTTGGGGACACCGGTGTCACCACAAGGGCTGTGCCAGAGTCACAGTGTCACAGTGTCACTGTCCCCAGTGTCCCCAATGCCCCCACACTGTCCCTGCTGTCCCCAGTGCCCAGGAGGCGGAGCGCACACAGTGCCAATGTCACAGTGTCACTGTCCCCAATGTCCCCAATGTCACAGTGTCACTGTCCCCAATGTCCCCAATGTCCCCAATGTCCCCATGCTGTCCCCGCTGTCCCCAGCGCTCAGGAGGCGGAGCTGGCCCGGGAGCGCGCTCAGCTCCTGGCTCGGGAGCGCGCCGGGCGCCAGTGTCACAGTGTCACTGTGTCCCCACGCTGTCCCCACGCTGTCCCCAATGTCCCCAGCGCCCAGGAGGCGGAGCTGGCCCGGGAGCGCGCTCAGCTCCTGGCTCGGGAGCGCGCCGGGCGCGCGCACGGGGCGGCGCTGCGGGAGCAGATCCGGGAGTCGCGACAGCGGCGACAGCGCGACAGGGACCAGGAGCTGGAGGAGCTTCAGCGACAGCGGCGACAGGAGCGGGAGCGCGCGCAGAGCCTGGAGCGCGCCGGGCGGAGCAAACTGCAGACACTCAGGTGGGGACACCTGTGTGTCACCTGTGTCACCTGTGTCACCTGTGTGTGTCACCTGTGTCACCTGTGTCACCTGTGTCACCTCAGTGTCATGTGTGTCACCTGTGTGTGTCATCTCTGTGTGTCACCTGTGTGTCACCTGTGTGTGACCTCAGTGTCACCTGTGTCACCGGTGTGTGTCACCTCCTGTGTCACCTCCTGTGTCATCTGTGTGTCACCTGTGTGTCACCTGTGTGTCACCTGTGTGTCACCTCAGTGTCACCTGTGTGTCACCTCTGTGTCACCTGTGTGTCACCTGTGTGTCACCTGTGTGTGTCACCTGTGTGTCACATGTGTGTCACCTGTGTGTCACATGTGTCACCTGTGTCACCTGTGTGTGTGTGATCTGTGTGTCACCTGTGTGTGTGTCACCTGTGTGTGTGTCACCTCCTGTGTCACCTGTGTCACCTGTGTCACCTGTGTGTGTGTCACCTCCTGTGTCACCCCGTGTCACCTCTTATGTCACCTTCTGTCACCTCCTGATGTCACCTCTGTCCCTTTTATCACCGGCTGTCCCTGCTGCTGTCCCCTGTCCCCACTGCTGTCCCCATTGATGTTTCCTGTCCCCTCTGATGTTGCTGCTCCCCTTAAAGGACAGCGGTGTCCCCTGTCCCCCCTCATGTCCCCTGTCCCCATTGATGTCCCATGTCCCCGCAAGGCCAGCGGTGTCCCCTGTCCCCCCTGTTGTCCCCTGTCCCCCCTGTTGTCCCCTGTCCCCCCTGATGTCCCCCCTGATGTCCCGTGTCCCCGCAGGTCGAGCGGTGTCCCCTGTCCCCATTGATGTCCACTGTCCCCATTGATGTCCCCTGTCCCCTCTGCTGTCCCCATTGCTGTCCCTGTCCCCGCAGGTCCAGCGGTGTCCCCGAGCATTTCTGCGCCCTGGTGGCGCGTCGGGCCTGGGGCAGGGCCAGCCCTGTCACCTCCTGTCACCGCCTGGTGCCACCCTGGGCACACATGTCACCTCCTGATGTCACCTGTGGCCACGTGTCACCTCCCGATGCCACCTGCGGCCACCCCGGAGCCACCTGCCATGTCCTGGTGCCACCCTGGGGCCACCCTGCCACCTCCTGACGTCACCTGATGTCACCTGCTGCCACCCTGGAGCCACCTGCCACCTCCTGATGTCACCTGGTGCCACCCTGCCACCTCCTGATGTCATCTGGCGCCACCCTGCCACCTCCTGATGTCACCTCTGGGTGTCACTTTGTCACCTCCTGATGTCACCTCCTGGTGCCACCCCCCATTCCCCGGGGATTTGAGGATTCATTTCCCTTTTTTTTTTCCTCATGGTTTTAACCCATTTCTGATGGATTTTTACCCATTTTTATCTCAAATTTTAACCCTTTAAAATCCCATTTCTATCCCTATTTTTACCCGTTTTAATCCCTATTTTTAACCCTTTCAAATCCCTATTTTAACCCTTTTAATCCCAAAATTTTCCCCATTTTTACCCCCAAAATTTTCCCCATTTTTACTCCAAAATTTTCCCCATTTTTACTCCAAAATTTCCCCCATTTTTCCCCCAAAAATTTTCCCATTTTAATCCAAATTTCCCCCATTTTAATCCCAAAATTTTCCCCATTTTTACCCCAAAATTTCCCCCATTTTAATCCCCAAATTTCCCCCATTTTAATCCCCAAATTTTCCCCATTTTTACCCAAATTTTCCACCATTTTTCCCCACAATTTTCCCCATTTTTACTCCATTTTCCCCATTTTTACCAAAATTTTCCCTATTTTTACCCCAATTTTTTCTCCATTTCCCCCCCATTTTTACCCCAAAATTTCCCCAATTTTTACCCCAATTTTTCCCAATTTTTATCCCAAAATTTCCCCCATTTTTATCCAAATTTTCCCCATTTTTATCCAAATTTTCCCCATTTTTCTCCCTATTTTTCCCCATTTCCCCCCAAACCTCCCCCGGATTTTGGGACCCCAAAACACGGAAAATTCCTCTTGAAAATTCCAAAATGTTCCCAAATTTTTCTTCTCAGTTTCGTCACTTCCTTTTCGGGGTTTATTTGGTTTCTTTTTTTTTTTTTTTTTCTCTTTTTCCCATTTTGGGGGAATTTCCACCCCAAAAAAACTTCGGGAAATTTCAGGGAGGGAATTTTAGGCCTAAAGCCCCAAATCGTGGCCACCAAGTGCCACCCCCAGTGTCACCCCAGTGTCACCCCCGTCTGAACTGGTTTGAGATGATTTGAACCGGTTAGAACCAGCTTGAACTGGTTTGAACTGGATTTGAACTGGCTAGAACCATTTTGAACCGGTTTGAGCTGGTTAGAACCACTTTGAACTGGGTTTGAACTGGATTTGAACCATTTTGAACTGGTTAAAACCATTTTGAATTGATTTCAACTGGTTTGAACTGGTTAGACCCATTTTGAACTGGGTTTGAACTGGTTTGAGCTGGTTTGAGCTGGTTAGAACCATTTTGAACCAGTTTGAACTGGGTTTGAACTGGTTAGAACCATTTTGAACTGGTTTGAGCCGGTTTGAACTGGATTTGAACTGGTTAGAACTGGTTTGAATGGGTTTGGACTGGTTTGAACTGGTTTGAGCCGTTTTGAAGTGGTTTGAATTGGTTTGAACTGGTTTGAGCTGGTTTGAACCGGTTTATTTCCATGGGAAATTTGGGAAATTATTTGGGGAAATTTGGGGCCAAAGACGGCGCTTTCCGCGAGAAAAAAAATCCAGTTTTTCTTCACCGGGGGGGTCCCAGGTTTGGGGACAGGGAGGGGACAGGGGAGGGGACAGAGGGGACAGGGAGGGGACAGGGAGGGGGACAGAGGGGACAGAGGTGACAGGGAGGTGACACGGGTGTCACGAGTGCTTCATCTGCAGGGTCTCGTAGGTCTCCTGGTTCTCGGAGGTCAAACCCTGTGGGGACACCGGGGGGGGCTTGGGGGGGTCTGTGTCACCCCCCGAGTGACACCTGTCCATTGTCCCCCGCCCACTGTCACCCCCATTGTCACCCCAATGTCACCTCCATTGACCCCCCATTGTCACCCCCATTGTCACCCCCATTGTCCCCCATTGTCACCCCATTGTCACCCCATTGTCACCCCCATTGTCCCCCATTGTCACCCCATTGTCACCCCCCATTGTCACCCCATTGTCAACCCCATTGTCACCCAATTGTCACCCCCATTGTCACTCCCATTGTCACCCCCATTGTCACTCCCATTGTCACCCCATTGTCACCCCCATGGTCACTCCCATTGTCACCCCCCATTGTCACCTCATTGTCCCCCCATTGTCACCCCCCATTGTCACCTGCACTGTCACCCCCCATTGTCACCCCCCATTGTCACCTCCATTGTCACCCCCCATTGTCACCCCCCCATTGTCACCCCCCCATTGTCACCTCCATTGTCACCCCCCATTGTCACCCCCCATTGTCACCCCCATTGTCACCCCCCATTGTCACCCCCCATTGTCACCCCCCCATTGTCACCCCCATTGCCACCCCCCATTGTCACCCCCCATTGTCACCCCCATTGTCACCCCCATTGTCACCTGCACTGTCACCCCCCATTGTCACCCCCCATTGTCACCTCCATTGTCACCCCCCATTGTCACCCCCCCATTGTCACCCCCCCATTGTCACCTCCATTGTCACCCCCCATTGTCACCCCCCCATTGTCACCCCCATTGCCACCCCCCATTGTCACCCCCCATTGTCACCCCCATTGTCACCCCCATTGTCACCCCCCATTGTCACCCCCCCATTGTCACCCCATTGTCACCCCCATTGTCACCTCCATTGTCACCCCCCATTGTCACCCCCCATTGTCACCCCCCATTGTCACCCCCACTGTCACCCCCACTGTCACCCCCCATTGTCATCCCCCATTGTCACCTCCATTGTCACCCCACATTGTCACCCCCCATTGTCACCCCCCCATTGTCACCCCCCCATTGTCACCCCATTGTCACCCCCATTGTCACCTCCATTGTCACCCCCATTGTCACCCCTCAATGTTACCCCCATTGTCACCCCCCATTGTCACCCCCCATTGTCACCCCCCATTGTCACCCCCCACTGTCACCCCCCATTGTCACCCCCCCATTGTCACCCCCCATTGTCACCCCCATTGTCACCCCCCATTGTCACCCCACATTGTCATCCCCCATTGTCACCCCCATTGTCACCCCCCCATTGTCACCCCATTGTCACCCCCATTGTCACCCCCATTGTCATCCCCCATTGTCACCCCCCATTGTCACCCCCCCATTGTCACCCCATTGTCACCCCCCATTGTCATCTCCATTGTCACCCCCCATTGTCACCCCCCCATTGTCACCCCATTGTCACCTCCATTGTCACCCCCCATTGTCACCCCCCCATTGTCACCCCCCATTGTCACCCCCATTGTCACCCCTCAATGTTACCCCCATTGTCACCCCCCATTGTCACCCCCATTGTCACCCCCTCATTGTCACCTCCCATTGTCATCCCCCATTGTCACCCCCATTGTCACCCCATTGTCACCCCCCATTGTCACCCCCATTGTCACCCCCATTGTCACCCCACCCACGGAAGGTCCTGGAGGGTTTTGGGGGATTCTTGGGGGGGTCACCCCCCAAATTTGGGGTCCCACCCGGGACAGGGTCCCCAGGGTGTGACACCCCCATAAATGGGGACACCCCAAATCTCACCCCATAAACCGGGGGGACACCCCAATCCCCAAATACCCCAAATTTCACCCCAGAAATGAGTGAGGACCCCAAATTTCACCCCCTTATTTGGGGGGGACACCCCAAATCTCACCCCATAAATGGTTCTTTAGGGGATGGGACACCCCAAATCCCAAACACCCCAAATCTCACACCATAACATTGGGAGGACCCCAAATTTCAGCCCATAAATGGGGGGGGGTGGGGGGGGACACCTCAAGTCTCACCCCATAAACGGTTCTTTAGGGGAGGGACACCCCAAATTTCGAACATCCCAAATTCCCCAAATTTCACCCCATAAATGGAGGGGACACCCCAAACATCCCAAACCCCAAATACCCCCAAATCTCGCCCCATAAAGGGGTGAGGACCCCAAATTTCACCTCCTTAATGGAAGGGACAACCCCAAATCCCGCCCTATAAATGGAAGGGACACCCCAAATTCCGAAAATCCCAAATTTCAGCCCATAAATGGGGGGAACACCCCGAATTTCACCCCATTAATGGTTCTTTAGGGGAGGGGACACCCCAAATCCCAAACACCCCAAATCTCACCCCATAAATGGTTCTTTAGGTGGGGGGACACCCCAAATCCCAAACACCTCAAATTTCACCCCATAAAGGGACGGACACCCCAAATCCCAAACATCCCAAATCCCAAACACCCCAAATTTCAGCCCTATAAATGGGGGGAACACCCCAACACCTCATGCCATAAATGATTCTTTAGGGGACGGGACACCCCAAATCCCAAACATCCCAAATTTCAGCCCTATAAATGGGGGGGACACCCCCAAACACCCCAAACAAATCCCAAACACCCCAAACCCCAAACACTACAAATTTCACCCCATTAATGGTAAGGACACCCCAAATTTCACCCCATAAATGGTTCTTTAGGGGAGGGGACACCCCAAATCCCAAACATCCTAAATCTCAGCCTATAAATGGGGGGACACCCCAAATCCCAAACCCCAGACCCCAAACCCCCCAAACCCCACCCCATAAAGGGGGGCACCCCAAAATCCTCTCCCCCCCCCCAGTGACTCACGGCGTACACGGCCTCCTCCTTCTGCTGAAAACCCAAAATTAAAGGGGATTTTGGGGGGTTGGGGGGCACAGAGGGACACCCCAGAATCCCCCCAAACTCCTCCCTGCACCCCAAAATAATCCCAAAAATCCCCCCCAAAAAATCTCCCAAACTTCGCCAAAAATGCCCCGAAAAATCCCCCAAAGTCCCCCCAAATCCACAAAAAAAAACCACCCAAAATTCCCCCCTAAAATCCACTCAAAATCCCCCAAAATCTCCCCAAAAATCTCCCCAAATCCCCCAAAATACGTCCAAAAATGCCCTAAAATCCCCAAAATGCCCCACACCCACCCAAATCCCCCAAAATCCCAAAAAATCTCCCCAAACCCCCCCTAAAATCCCCCAAATTCCCCACAGTCACCAAAAATCCCCCAAATCTCCCCAAAATCCTCAAAAGTCTATCCCAAAATCTCCCCAAATCCCCTAAAAACCCGCCAAATCCCCAAAATTTCTCCAAAAATATTCCCGAAATTCCTCAAAATCCTCCTAAAATCCCCCCAAAACCCCCAACCCCACCAAAATCCCCTAAAGCCCCCCAAAATCTCCCCCAAAATTCCCCAAAATCCCCTAAAACCACCGAAAATCCTCCCCAAATCTCCCCAAATCCTAAAATCCAAAAAAATCCACCAAAATCCCATAAAAATCCCCAATCCCCCCCCAAAAAAAAAAATCCCCCTAAAACTCCCCAAAATCCCCCAAATCATCAAATTTTCTCCCCAAATCCCCCAAAATTCCCCTAAAATCCTCCTAAAATCCCCCAAATTCCCAAATCCCCCAAAATTCCCCCCCAAATCCCCTCCAAAATCCCAAAATCTCCCAAAGAAATCGCCCAAAAAATTCCCCAAATCCCCTAAGATCCTCCAAAATCTCCAAAAAAATTCTCTAAAAAACCTCTCAAAATCCCCCAAAACCCCCCAAAACTCCCCAAAATCCCCCCAAATCCTCCGAAAATCCCCCTAAATCTCCCAGAAAATCGCAAAAATCCCCAAAATCCCTCCAAATCCCAAAAATCTCCCCAAAAATCCTCCCAATCCCCCCCAAAATCTCTCAAAAATCCCTCCCAAAATCCCCCAAATCCCCCCAAAATCCTCTAAAAAAACCCAAAATCCCCCAATTTTCCCCAAAATTGTGATTTACCGGGCCAGGCGCTCCCCGTGACCCCCGAGCCGTGAGCTGGGCAGGGGAGACGAAATGGAAATGAGGAAAAAAAGTGAAAATGGGCAAAAATTGGGGGGAAACTCCGGGAAAAATGGGAAAAAAAGGGGAAAAAAGAGGGGGAGGGGGTGGGGAAAAAAGAGGGAAAAGGAGGAAAAAGGGGGGAAAAAGAAGGGAAAAAGGGGGATAAAAGAGGAGGGGAATGGGGGGAAAGGGGGGAAAGGGGGAAAAAAAGAGGGAAAATGGGAAAAAAAGGGGGAAAATGAGGAAAAAGGGAAAAGGGAAAAAAGGGGGGGGAAGAGGAGGAAAAGGGAAAAAAGGATAAATGGGGGAAATGGGGGAAATGGGGGGAAAAGTGAAAAAAGACAGGGGGAAAGGGGGAAAAAGGGAAAAACGAGAGGGGGAAATGAGAAAAAAAGAGCAGAAAAAGGAGGGAATGGGAAAAAAGAGGGAAAAGAAGGGGGGAAATGGAGAAAAAAAAGGAAAGAAATAGGGAAAAGGAGGAAAAAAGGGGAAAATTGGGAAAAATAATGAAAAAAAGAGGGAAAATTGGAAAAAAATATGAAAAAATTGAAAATTTGGGGGGGGAGGGAAAATTGGGGAAAAAAGAGGGGGGAAAGGGGGAAAAATGGGGAAAAAAGATGGGAAAAAAAGGCGAAAATTGGGGGGAAAAAAGGAAAAAAAGAAGGGGAAAAAAGGGAAAATTGGGAAAAAAAAGAAGGAAAAAAAGGCAAAAATCGGGAAAAAAAGAAGCAAAAAAGGAGGAAAATCGGGGGAAGAAAAAAGAAGGAAAAAAGGGAAAATTGGGAAAAAAGATGGGGAAAAAGATGAAAATTGGGGGGAAAAGAAGGAAAAAAGGGGAAAATTGGGGGGAAAAGAAGGAAAAAAGGGGAAAATTGGGGGGAAAAGAAGGAAAAAAGGGGAAAATCGAGGAGAGAAAAAAAGAAGGAAAAAAGGGAAAATTGGGAAAAAAGGGAAAAAAAGGACGAAAATTGGGGAAAAAAAGATGGGGGAAAAAAGGACGAAAATGGGGGGAAAAAGAAAAAAAGAGGAAATTGGGGGAAAAAGAAGGGGGGAAAAAGGGAAAATTGGGGGAAAAAAGAAGGGAAAAAAGAAGAAAAAAAAGGGGGGGGAAAAGGGAAAATTTGGAACAAAATAAGGAAAAAAGGGGGAAATTGGGGGGAAAAAAAGATGGAAAAAAAAGGACGAAAATTGGGAAAAAAAGATGGGAAAAAAAGGACGAAAATTGGGGAAAAAAAGATAGGAAAAGAAAGGGAACATTAGGGAAAAAGGAGAAAAAAAAGGAAAAATTGGAAAAAAAAATAAGGAAAAAAGGGGAAATTTGGGAAAAAAAGATGGAAAAAAGGGAAAAAAAGATGGAAAAAAAAGAGAAAAAAATGTGAATAAAGATGAGAAGGATGTGGAAGGGATTTTTGGGGACCCCCCCACCCCACAAGGCCCCCCCTGACCCGGAGGTGACAGTAGAGGCCGGTGAGGATGAGGCTGTACAGGAACAGAACCGCGTCCAGCACGTAACAGAGCTCGGGCTCCGCAAGGCTCCCTGCCAAGATTTTTGGGGTTTTTTTGGGATTTTGGGGTTTGGGGGGTTTTGGAGGATTTTTTTTTGGAATTTTTTGGGGAAATTTTTGGAGTTTTTTGAGGGATTGGGGGGGGATTTTTGGACTTTTTGGGGGGATTTTTTTTTTTTTTTTTTTTTTTTTTTTTTTTTTTTTGGGAGGATTATTTTGGATTTTTTGGGGGGATTTTTTTTTTTATTATTATTTATTTTTGGGGGGATTTGGGGATTTTTTCGGAATTTTTTTTGGGTTTTTGGGGTTTGGGATTTTCTTGGGAGGGATTTTTCGGGCTTTTGGTGATTTTTTGGGGTTTTTGGGGGAATTACTCGGGCTCCCTCAGGCCCCCTGCCAGGGTTGGGGGAATTATTTGGGGGTTTTGGGGAGAGATTTTTGGGGTTTTGGGGGATTTTTTGGGGGGGGGGGATTTTTGGGGGATTTTTTGGGAGATTTGGAGGAATTTTGGGGGATTTTTTTGATTTTTGAGGGGGGGGTGGGGAATTTTGGGGGATTATTTTGATTTTGGGGAGGATTTTTTTTTGGGAGGGGGTGGATTTCTTTGGATTTGGGGGAATTTTGGGGGTGTTTGGGGGATTTTAGGAAATTTTGGAGGGATTTGAGGGGATTTAGGGAGAATTTGGGGGATTTTGGGGTGTTTTTTGTGGGATTTTGGGGGATTTTGGGAGGATTTTTGGGGGATTTTTTAGGGATTTGGGGGGGATTTTTGGAGGGTTTGGGGAGATTTTGGGGGGGATTTTTGGGAATGAGTGTTTTGGGATTTTTGGAGGATTTTTGGAAGATTTGGGGGGGGTGGGGGGATTTTTCGGGGAATTTTGGGATGATTTTTGGGATTTGGGGCAGTTCGGAGGATTTGGGGGGGATTTTTTTTGATTTGGGGGTATTTGGGAGGATTTAGGGGAGTTTTGGGGGGATTCTAGGTCACCCCAAAAGTCAGGGGAGAAGGGAAGGAGCTGTGACACCCCTGGGTCACCCCAAATTCCCCCAAATTCCCCCAAAATCCCCCCAAATTCCCCCAAATCCCCCCAAAATCCCCCAAATCCTCCAAATCCCCCCTTCCCCAGCACCCCCATTTCCAGCCCTCCTCATCCCCTGGATCCCCAAATCCCCCAAAATCCCCGGACACCCCAAATCTCCCCCAGATCACCTGAACCCTCCCAAATCCCCCAAAATTCCCCCAAATCCTCCCCAAACCCCAAATCCCCCAGATCCCCCAAACCCCCTGAATCCCCCCAAAATCCCCCAGATCCCCTGGACACCCCAAAATCCCCCAGACACCCCAAATCCCTCGGACACTCCAAAATCCCCCCAAACCTCCCAAATCCACTGGACACTCCAAAATCCCCCCGGATCCCCCACAATCCCCCAAAATCCCCCAAATCCCCTCCAGTCCTCTGAACCCCCCAAAATCCCCCGCAAACCCCAAAATCCCCCCAAATCTCTCGGATTCTCCGAATCTCTCCAAAATCCCCTGGATCACCCGGACACCCCAAAATCCCCCGGACACCCCAAAATCCTCCAGATCCTTCAAATCCCCTGAATCCCCCCAAAATCCCCCCAAAACCCCTGGACACCCTGAATCTCCTGAATCCCCCCCAAATCCCCTGAATCCCCCAAATCCCCTGCACACCCCAAAATCTCCTTCACACCCCCAATCCCCTGAATGCCCCAGACACCCCAAAATCCCCCCGAAACCCCTGGATCCACCCAAATCCTCCCAATCCCCCCCAGTCTCCCCAAATCCCCTGGGACACCCCAAATCCCTCCAATCTCCCGGACACTCCAAATCTCCCCAAAATCCTCCAAATCCCCCGAATCCTCCGGATCACCCCAAATCTTCTGAATCTCCCCTGAATCCCCAAAATTTCCTCAATTTCCCCTGGAGCCCCCCAGATCCCCTGGACACCCTAAAATCCCCCAGACACCCCAAATCCCCTGAATCCCCCCCAAATCTCCTGGATTCCTTGAAATCCCCCAAAATCCCCCCAAATCCCCCAAAATCCCCCGGACACCCCAAAATCCCCCCGAAACCCCAAATCTCCTGAATCCACCTGAATCCCCCAGATCTCCCGGACACCCCAAATTTCCTGAATCTCCCCTGAATTCCCCCAAATCCCCCAAATCCCTGGAATCCACTCAAAATTCCCCCGGACACCCCCAAATCCCAAATCCCCAATGGCACCTGCGGCCAGCGCGGGCACCGCCAGCACCACCAGCCCCATCAGCCGGAGGGGCCCCGCTGTCCCCATGGCCCCAAAAATGGCCCCAAAAATGGCCCCAAAAATGGCCCCAAAAATGGCCCCAAAGGGTGACCACAGCCCCGCCCCTCCCCCACTTCCCTCCGGCCCCAAATTCGCCGAATCTCCCCGAAATGCCCCGAACCCCCCGGATGCCACAAAACCCCAAATCCCCCTAAAATCCTCTGGACACCCCAAATCTCCTGAATCGCCCCAAAACCGCACAAATCCCCCGGACACCCCAAATCTCCCGAATTTGTCCCGAAATCCCCTGGATCCCCCCGAATCTCCCGGTCACCCCAAATCCCCCAAATCCTCCTGATCACCCCAAATCTTGTGAATCTCCCTTGAATCCCCCAAAATCCCCCGGATCCCCCAAAATCCCCCAGATCTCCCGGACACCCCAAATCTCCTGAATCCCCTTAAATCTCCTGGATTCCCCAAATCTCCCCCAAATCCCCCGGGACACCCCAAATCCCCCAGACACCCCAAACCCCCTGAATTTCCCCCAAATCCCCTGAATCCCCCCCACATCCTTCACACACCCCAAATCCCCCAGACACCCCAAAATCCCCCAGATCCCGCAAAATCCCCCCAAAAATCTCCCAAATCCCCCAGACATCCCAGAATTCCCCGGACACCCCAAATCTCCTGAATCTCCCCAAAATCGCACAAATCCCCCGGACACCTCAAATCCCCTGAATCCCCCCCCAATCCCCTAAAAACCCCCGGGTCCCCCAAAATCTCCCCAGTCCCTCGGACACCCCAAAATCCTCCCAAAATCTCCCAAAATCTCCCCAAGCCCTGGAATCCGCCCAAAATCCCCCAAATCCCCCAGACACCCCAAAATCCCCCAAATGCCCCAAATCTTCTGGATCCCTCCCAGTCCCCCAAAATCCCCCGGATACCCCAAGATCCCCCAGACACCCCAAATCTCCTGAATCTCCCCCAAATCCCCCAGATCCTCCGGACACCCCAAATCCCCCGGACACCCCAAAATCCCCCGAATCTGCCAAAAATTCCCCAAAACCCCCAGATCCTCTAAAATTCCCCAAAACCCCGAAATCCCCCCAAATCCCCCAGACACCCCAAAATCCCCCAAATGCCCCAAAATCCCCCGGACACCCCAAATTTCCTGAATCTTCCCTGAATCCCCCAAAATCCCCCGGATCCCCCTGACACCCCAAATTCTCCCTGACACCCCAAATTCCACCGGATCCCCCAAATCTCCTGGACACCCCAAAATCCCCCGGACACCCCCAAATCCCAAATCCCCCATCGCACCTGCGGCCAGCGCGGGCACCGCCAGCACCACCAGCCCCATCAGCCGGAGGGGCCCCGCTGTCCCCATGGCCCCAAAAATGGCCCCAAAAATGGCCCCAAAAATGGCCCCAGAGGGTGACCACAGCCCCGCCCCTCCCCCACTTCCCTCCAGGGCCGCCTCCCTCCCTTCCGCTGTCCCCAAGTGTCACCCGGTGTCACCCGAGTGTCACCCGCTGTCACCCACAGCCCCCAAATCTGGGGGGTTTGATGGAGGGACCCAAAAAAAGTCCCTTTTTTTTTTAGGGGGGCTCATTTCTGTCCTAAAGTGGGGAGGGGGACCCCAAAAGGGGAGGGAGACCCCGAAAAGGAGACCCCAAATTAGGGGAGAGAGGAACTAAAGGAGGAAAGAGACCCCAAAAGAGGATGGAGACCCCAAAAGGGAGACCCCAAACTGGGAGAGAGGCCCCAAAAGAGAAAGGAGACCCCAAAAGTGGAAGGAGCCCCCTAAATTGGGGAGAGAGACCCTAAAAGAGGGAGGAGACCCCAAAAAGGGGAAAGGAGCCCCCCAAATTAGGGGAGAGAGGCTCTAAATGGGGAAGAAACCCCCAAAGAGGATGGAGACCCCAAAAGAGAGACCCCAAAGTGCAGAGAGAGGCCCTAAAGGGGAAAGGAGACCCCAAAAGGGGAAGGAGATCCTAAAAACAGAAGGAGACCCTAAAAGAGGAAGGAGACCCCAAAAAAGGGGAAAGGAGCCCCCCAGATTGGGGGAGAGAAACCCTAAATGGGAAAGAAACCCCAAAAAGGAGACCCCAAACCGGAGAGAGAGGCCCCAAAGGGAAAAGGAGACCCCAAAAGGGGAAGGAGATCCCAAAAAAGGGAAGGAGACCCTAAAAGAGGAAGGAGCTCCCCAAAAGGGGAAGAAGTTTTCCTAAACTGGGAAAAGAGACCCCAAAAGTGAAAGGAGCCCCCCAAATTGGGGGAGAGAAACCCTAAATGGGAAAGAGACCCCAAAGGGGAGACCCTAAACTGGGGAGAGACGCCCTAAAAGGGGAAAGGAGACCCCAAAAGGGGAAGGAGTGCCCTGAATTAGGGAGAGAGACCCCAAAAGTGAAATGAGACCCCAAAAGGGAGACCCCCAAACTGGGGAGAGAGGCCCTAAATGAGGAAGGAGACCCCAAAGGGGAAGGAGACCCCCCAAACTGGATAAGAGCCCCCCCTAAACTGGGGGAGGAGCCCCCCAAAAGGGAAAGGATCCCACCAAAAGGGGAGGGAGACCCCAAAAGGGGAAGGAGACCCCCTCAAATTAGGGAAAGAGGCCCCAAATGGGGAAGGAGCCCCCACAAAATGTGAAGGAACCCCCCCAAATTTGGGAAGAGCCCCCCAAAATTTGGGATGGAGACCCTAAAAGGGGAAAGGAGACCCCAAAACTGGAAAAAGAGGCCCTAAATGGGGAAGGAGCCCCCCAAATTGGGGAAGAGCTACCTCAAATTTGGGATGGAGACCCTAAAAGGGGGAAGGACCCCCCAAACCGGGAAAAGTGACCCCAAAAGGGGAAAGGAGCCCCCCCAGATTGGGGATGGAGACCCTAAAAGGGGAAAGGAGCCCCCCAAATTGGGAAAGGAGACCCTAAAAGGGGAAAGGAGCCCCCCAAATTGGGGATGGAGACCCTAAAAGGAGAAAGGAGCCCCCCAAATTGGGAAAGGAGACCCTAAAAGGGGAAAGGAGCCCCCCAAATTGGGAAAGGAGACCCTAAAAGGAGAAAGGAGCCCCCCAAATTGGGAAAGAGCCTCCCTAAACTGGGGATGGAGACCCTAAAAGGGGAAAGGAGCCCCCCAAAATGGGGAAGGAGCCCCCCCAAATTGGGGAATGAGTGACATCAGTGACAGAGGAGACACCGAGGGGACACTCAGGCCCCGATTTCAGCTTTATTTGACTCAAAACGGGGGTGGGGGGACCCCCCAAAGCGGAGCAGCAGCAAACGGAGACAGGCTGGGACCCCCCCAAAAACTGGGGACCCCCAAAACTGGGGACCCCCAACATCGGGGACCCCTCATCGATCGACCTCCCCAAACACGATGTCCTGTGTGCCTGTGGGGGAAAAGGGGGTCAGGGAGCCCCAAAATGGGGTCAGGGACCCCTGAAATGGGGAGAGACCCCCCAAAATGAGGGGAAAGATCCCCAAAAATGTGGCTCAGGACACCCCAAAATGGGGTCAGGGAGCCCCAAAATGAGGGGAAAGATCCCCAAAAATGGGGTCGGGAAGCCCCAAAAATGGGGTCGGGACACCCCAAAATGGGGTCAGGGACCCCTGAAATGGGGAGAGACCCTCCCCAAAGTGGGGTCAGGGCACCCCAAAATGGGGGGGGAGACCCCTAAAATGGGGTCAGGGAGCCCCAAATTGGGGTCAGGGAGCCCCAAAAAGGGCATCAGGGCACCCCAAAATGGGGTCTGGGCACTCTGAAATGGGGAGAGACCCCCCCCCCCAAAATGGGGTCAGGGAGCCCCGAGATGGGGAGAGACCCCCAAAATGGGGTCAGGGAGCCCCAAAAAATGGGGTCAGGGAGCCCCAAAATGAGGAGAGACCCCCAAAAATGGGGTCAGGGCACCCCAAAATGGGAAGAGACACCAAAAAATGGGGTCAGGGAGCCCCAAAATGGGTATCAGGGAGCCCCAAAATGGGGTCTGGGCACCCTGAAATGGGGGGAGACCCCCCAAAGTGGGGTCAGGGCACCCCAAAATTGGGGGGAGACCCCTAAAATGGGGTCAGGGAGCCCCAAATTGGGGTCAGGGAGCCCCAAAATGGGGTCAGGGAGCCCCGAGATGGGGAGAGACCCCCAAAAATGGGGTCAGGGCACCCCAAAATGGGGTCAGGGAGCCCCAAATGGAGAGAACCCCCCCAAAGTGGGAAATGGATGTTGGGAAAGGGAAGGAGATCCCAAAAGTGAAAGAAACGCCCTAAAAAAGATGGAGCCCCAAAAAAAGGGAAGGAGACCCAAAATGGGGAAGGAGACCCTGAAAAGGGAAGGAGACCCCAAAAGTGGGGGGGAGATCCCAAAACTGGGCAAGAGCCCCCCCAAAACAGGGAAGGAGGCCCCAAAATGGGGGAAAGGGGGATCCCCAAATTGGGAAGGAAACCCTAAAAGGGAAAAGGGACCCCCAAAATGAGGAGAGGAGCCCCTAAAATGGGCAAAGGGACCTCAAAAAGGGAACAGGGGCCCCAAATATGGGGAATGGGATCCCCAAAATGGGGACAGGGACCCCCAAAATGAGCAAAGAGCCCCCCAAAAAGGGGATGGATCCCCAAAATGGGGACAGGGACCCCCAACAATGGAAAAGGGGCCCCAAAATGGGGACAGGGAACCTCAAAATAGGGACAGGGACCCCAAATATGGGAAAAGGGACCCCTAAAATGAGCAAAGAGCCCCCCAAAAGGGAGCTGGATCCCCAAAACTGGGGACAGGGACCCCCAAAAATGGGGACAGGAGCCCTAAAATGGGAAAGGGACCCCCAAAATGAGGAGGGGACCCCTAAAATAGGGACAGGAGCCCCTAAAAGGGGGAAGGGACCCCCAAAAATGAGGACAGGAGCTCCTGAAAATGGGGACAGGGACCCCCAAAATGGGGACAGGAGCTCCTAAAAGAGGGAAGGGGCCCCCAAAATGGAACAGGGACCCCCAAAGGGAGGAAAGAGTCCCCCAAAAGGAGGTAGGGACTCCCAAAATTGGGAAAGGGACCCCAAATATGGGGAAAGAGCTCCCCAAAAGGGGGATGGAGCCCCCAAAAATGGGGACAGGAGCCCCCAAAATAGGACAGGGACCCCAAAAAGGAGACAGGAGCCCCCCAAAAGGGGGATGGAGCCCCCAGAAATGGGGACAGGGACCCACAAAATGGGGAGAGAAACCCCCGAAAGAGGGACAGGAACCCCCAAAATGGGGAGGAGACCCCCAGGAGGGCCCAGGGACTCCCAAGGGGCACTCACCAATGATGGCCACCACGTCAGCCAGCATGTGCCCCTGGGACATCCTGTCCAGCCCCGCCTGGGGCAGCGCAATTAACAGTTATTAACGCACAGGAACCCCAATTTACCCCCAGGGACCCCCATTGACCAACCCACAGGGACCCCCAATTAACCCCCAATTAATCCACAGGGAGCCCAATTAACCAGCCCATATGGACCCCCATTGACCAACCCCCAGGGACCCCCAATTAACCCCCAAGTAATCCCCAGGGACCCCCAATTAACCAACCCATAGAGACTCACAATTAACCCCCAATTAACCCAGAGGAACCCCACAAGGGACCCCCCCAGGGACCCCAATTAACTGCTAATTAACCCCCAGGGAACCCAAATTAAGCAACCCACAGGGACTCATAATTAAGCCCCAATTAACCCAGAAGTACCCCACAAGGACCCCCCCCAGGGGCCCCAAATTAACCCCCATGGACCCCAATTAACCCCCAGCGACCCCAATTAACCATAGGGACCCCCAATTAACCATGGGGACCCCAAATTAATCCCCAGGAAACCCCAATTAACCAACCCACAGGGACTCACAATTAACTCCTAATTAACCAACCCACAGAGACCTTCAATTAACTCCCAGGGACCCCCAATTAACCCAAGGGGAACCCCACGAGGATCCCCTCTAGGGACCCCCAATTAACCCTCAGTACCCCAATTAACCCCATGGGGGTTAATTACCCTCAACACCCCCTCAGCAACACACCCATAGTGACCCCACAGTGTCCCCACCCCTGTCCCAGATGTCCCCAGCTGTCCCCTGACCCCTGGCTGTCCCCAGGTGTCCCCAACCCCTCTCCCAGGTGTCCCCAAGTGTCCCCACCCCTGTCCCAGTATCCCCAGGTGTCCCCAGGTGTCCCCAGCCCCTGTCCCTGGTGTTCCCCAGGTGTCCCCACTCCCCATTCCAGTATCCCCAGGTGACCCTAGGTGTGTCCCAGGCATCCCCAAGTGTCCCCCAGGTGTCTCCCAGATATCCCACAAGTGTCCCCAGGTGTCTCAGGCATCCCCAGGTCCCCCCCAGGTGTCTCCCAGATATCCCACAAGTGTCCCCAGGTGTCCCAGGCATCCCCAGGTGTCCCCCAGGTGTCTCCCAGATATCCCACAAGTGTCCCCAGGTGTCCCAGGCATCCCCAGGTGTCCCCCAGGTGTCTCCCAGATATCCCACAAGTGTCCCCAGGTGTCCCCAGGTGTGCTCCCAGGTATCCCACAGGTGTGTCCCACAGGTATCCCACAAGTGTGTCCCCAGGTGTGTCCCAGGTGTGTCCCACAAGTGTCCCCCAGGTGTCCCCACCACCCGTTCCAGTGTCCCCAGGTATCCAACAAGTGTCCCCAGGTGTGTCCCCAGGTGTGTCCCCAGGCATTCCCAAGTGTCCCCTAGGTGTCCCCAAGTGTCCCCCAGCTGTCTCCCAGAGTGTCCCCAGGTATCCCCAATGTGTCCCCAGGTGTCCCTAGGCATCCCCAGGTGTGTTGCCAGGTATCCCACAGGTGTGTCCCCAAGTGTTCCCCAGGTGTCCCCAGGTGTGTCCCCAGAGTCCCCAGGTGCCCCAGGTGTGTCCCCAGGTGTCCCCAGGTGTCCCCAGGTGTGTCCCCAGGTGTCCCCAGGTGTACCAGGTGAGCGAAGCCGGGCGCTTTGATCTTGCAGCGATAGGGACGGCTGGAGCCATCGGAGACCAGGTACACGCCAAACTCACCCTGGGGACATGGGGACAGTGTCAGGGACATGGGGACAGGAGCCATGGGAGACCAGGTACACCCCAAACTCACCCTGGGGACATGGGGACATGGATGGGACATGGGGACATGGGGACAGTGTCAGGGACATGGGGACAGGAGCCATCGGAGACCAGGTACACCCCAAACTCACCCTGGGGACATGGGGACATTGGGGACAGTGTCAGGGACATGGGGACATGGGGACAGGAGCCATCGGAGACCAGGGACACCCCAAACTCACCCAGGGGACATTGGGGACATGGATAGGACATGGGGACAGGGTTGGGGACAAAGGTGGGGACAGGGTTGGGGACACAAGGACAGGATGACAGGGCTGGGGACACGGGGACGGGGTTGGGGACACGAGAAGAGCTCTGAGGACATGGACAGGTGGACACACAGGTGCTGGGTGACAAGGGACACACAGGGACAGGGATGGGAACATGGGGACAGGGATGGGGACAGGGAAACATGGAGGGGGACACAGGGACAGGGCTGGGGACACAGAAATGGGGCTGGGGACATAGGGACAGGGCTGGGGACAGGGCTGGGGACACAAGGACAGGGTTGGGGACACAGAAATGGGGCTGGGGACACAGTGACAGGGCTGGGGACACAGGACAGGGCTGGGGACACAGGGACAGGGCTGGGGACATGGGACAGGGCTGGGGACATGGGACAGGGCTGGGGACACAGGGACAGGGTTGGGGACACACGGACAGGGTTAGGGACATGGGACAGGGTTGGGGACACGGTGACAGGGTTGGGGACACAGGGACAGTGTTGGGGACACAGGGACAGGGCTGGGGACACACAGACAGGGCTGGGGACACAGGGACAGCATTGGGGACACAGGGACAGGGTTGGGGACACGGTGACAGGGTTGGGGACACAGGGACAGTGTTGGGGACACAGGGACAGGGCCGGGGACACGGTGACAGGGTTGGGGACACAGTGACAGCACTGGAGACACGGTGACAGGGTTGGGGACACGGTGACAGGGTTGGGGACACAGGGACAGGGCCGGGGACACGGTGACAGGGTTGGGGACACAGTGACAGCACTGGGGACACGGTGACAGGGTTGGGGACACGGTGACAGGGTTGGGGACACAGTTCTGGGGACAGGCAGGGCAGAAGTGTCACCTTGGGGGCCTCAATGGCCGTGTAGGTGGCCCCGGGTGGCACCTGGTAGCCCTCGGTGTAGAGCTTGAAGTGATGGATCAGGGACTCCATGGACGTCTGTGGGGACACGGGGACACTGAGGGCTGGCACCTGGGTGTCACCTGTGCTGGGTGTCACCTGTCCTGGGTGTCACCTGTCCTCATTGTCACCTGTCCTCACTGTCACCTGCCTCAGAATTGCCTGCCCTGGTGTCCCTCACACCTGTGTCTGTCAAATGTCCCTCCCACTTGTCACCTAAGTGTGGCATCTGTCACCTGTCCCTCACAGCTGTCACCTGTCCCTGGCACCCATCACCTGCCCTGGGTGCCACCTGCCTTCGGTGTCCCCTGCCCTCAGTGTCCCCTGTCCCCGGGGTTGGGGACAGTCACCTTCATCTCAGCACCCTGGGTGCCACCTGCCCTTGGTGTCACCCACCCTGAGTGTCCCCTGTCCTGAGTGTCCCCTCGCCTCAGTGTCCCGTGTTCCCAGGGTTGGGGACAGTCACCTTCATCTCAGCACCCTTGGTGTCACCTCCCCTCAGTGTCCCCTGTCCCCGGGGTTGGGGACAGTCACCTTCATCTCGGCACCCCTGGTGTCACCTCCCCTCGGTGTCCCCTCCCCTCAGTGTCCCCTGTCCCCGGGGTTGGGGACAGTCACCTTCATCTCGGCGCGTTTCGGGGGCGACACTTTGGCGTCGTCCACCTTGATCTCCCCGGGCGGCATCTTATTGAGGCACTGCAGGATGATCCGCAGGGACTGCCGCATCTCCTCCACCCGGCACAGGTACCTGCACCCCAAAAATCCCAAATTCCATAAATCCCCCAGTCCTAAATTCCTGAATTCCCAAAATCCTGAATCCGGGACTGGGGGATCCACAGGGACTGCCGCATCTCCTCCACCCGGCACAGGTACCTGGGCATGAAAATACCAAAATTCCATAAATCCTGAATCCCAAAATTCCCAAATTCCTGAATTCCCAAATCCCCAAAATCCTGAATTCCCAAATCCCCAAAATCCTGAATTCACAAATTCCCAAATCCGGGACTGGGGGATCCGCAGGGACTGCCGCATCTCCTCCACCTGGCACAGGTACCTGGGCACCAAAACCCCAATTTCCTGAATTCCTGAATTCCCATATTCCCCAAATTCCCTAATCTGGGACTGGGGGATCCGCAGGGACTGCTGCATCTCCTCCACCCGGCACAGGTACCTGGGCATGAAAATACCAAAATCCTAAATTCCTGAAATCCCAAATCCCCAAAGTCCTAAATCCCCAAATTCAGGAATAGAGGATCCGCAGGGACTGCCGCATCTCCTCCACCCAGCACAGGTACCTGGGCACGGCATCCCAATTTCCTGAATTCCCAAATCCCCAAAATCGTGACTTCCCAAATCCCCAAAGTCTTAAATCCCCAAATTCAGAAATAGAGGATCCGCAGGGACCACCACATCTCCTCCACCCGGCACAGGTACCTGGGCATGAAAATACCAAAATTCCATAAATCCTGAATCCCAAAATTCCCAAAATCCCAAACTCCTGAAATCCCAAATCCACAAATTCCTGTATTTCCAAATTCAGGACTGGGGGATCTGTGGGGACTGTTCCATCTCCTCCAAACTGCACAGGTACCTGGGCACCAAAACCTCAAAATCCATAAATCCCCCAATCCTAAATTCCTGAATTCCCAAATCCCCAAATCCCTGAATTCGGGACTGGGGTATCTGCAGGGACTGCTGCATCTCCTCCACACAGCACAGGTACCTGCACCCCAAAATCCCAAAATTCCTGAATTCCCAAAATCACAAATCTACAAATCCCCAAAATCCTAAATCCAGGACTGGGGGATCCACAGGGACTGCTGCACCTCCTCCACACGGCACAGGTACCTGGGCACGGAATTCCCAAATCCCTGAATTCCCAATTCCACAAAATCCCAAAATCTTGAATTCCCAAAATCCTGAATCCCAAATTCCTGAATTCCAAAATTCCTGAGTTCCCAAAATCCTAAATCCCCAAATCTGGGACTGGGGTATCCACAGGGACTGCCGCATCTCCTCCACCTGGGACAGGTACCTGGGCACAAAAATCCCTGAATTCCTGAATTCCCAAATCCACAAACCCCCAAATTCCTGAATCCCAAAATTCCCAAATTCAGGACTGGGGGATCCCAAGGGATTGGGGGGTCCCAGGGGTGGGATCCTGAGGGTCCCATGGGATTGGGGTCCTGGGGGTCCCACAGGATTGGGGTTTTGGGATTCTCATGGGACTGGGGTCCTGGGGGTCCCAGAAATGGGGGATCCCATGGGACTGGGGTCCTGGGGGTCCCATAGATTGGGGTTTTGGGGCTCCCGGGATGGGATCCCCATGACATTGGAGTCCTGGGGGTCTCAGGAATTGGAGATCCTCGTGGGATTGGGGTCCTGGGCATCCCAGGGATCGGGGATTGGGGTTCTGGGGGTCCTAGGGATGGGATTCCTGCAGGATTGGGGTCCCAGGGATGGGGGATCCGACGGGATTTGGGTCCTGGTGGTCCCAAGGATGAGATCCCCATGGGATTTGGGTCCCAGGAATGGGGGATCCCATGGGATTGGGGTCCCAGGGATGAGGATCCCATGGGATTTGGGTCCTGGGGGTCCCAGGGATGGGATCCCCATGGGATTGGGGTTCTGAGGATCCCCACATGACTGGGGTTTTGGAGTTCCCAGGGATGTGATCCCCATGGGATTTGGGTTCTGGGGATCCCCATGGGATTGGGGTTCTGGGGATCCCCATGGGATTGGGGTTTTGGGGCTCCCAGGGATGGGATCCCCATGGGATTGGGGTTCTGGGGATCCCCATGGGATTGGGGTTCTGGGGCTCCCAGGGATGGGATCCCCATGGGACTGGGGTTTTGGGGCTCCTAGGTAGAGTCCCCCAGGTGTGGGGCAGCCAGAGGAGGATCAACGGAGCCAGGGGCCCCCCATGACACCCCCAGGCCCCCAGGTGAGCTCACCTGTCGTAGCAGTCCCCGTGGGAGCCGATGGGCACGTCGAACTCCACCTGGTCGTAGACGTCGTAGGGCTGGGTCTTCCTCAGGTCCCACTGGATCCCCGAGCCCCGCAGCATCACCCCGCTGGGACAGCCCGAAAAACACACCTGAGCACACCTGGGGCGGGCCCGGGGCACACCTGGGCACACCTGGGCACAGCTGGGCACAGCTGGGCAGGGGGGCACTCACCTGAAGCCGTAGTTGAGCGCCTCCTCAGCCGTGATGACGCCGATGTCCACAGTGCGGTTCTTCCAGATGCGGTTGTTGGTCAACATCTGGGTGGGGGGGACACCTGGTGAGCCTGGGACACCTGGGGCACCTGGGACACCTGGGCTGCATGTCTCACCTGCCCCTGGCACCGTCACCTGGCACTAGCACTGATCCTTGTTCCCCTCAGGTGTCTCTTGCAGCAAAATATGTCCCTGATGCCATCACCTGTGTGCCCCTCACCTGTCCCTGCTGCCATCACCTGTGTGCCCCTCACCTGTCCCTGGCACCTGTCCCCTGTCCCTGCCACCATCACCTGTGTGCCCCTCACCTGTCCCTGACACCTGTCCCCTGTCCCTGACACCATCCCTGTGTGCCCCTCACCTGTCCCTGCTGCCACCACCTGTGTGCCCCTCACCTGTCACCTGTCCCTGCTGCCATCCCTGTGTGCCCCTCACCTGTCCCTGCTGCCACCACCTGTGTGCCCCTCACCTGTCACCTGTCCCTGCTGCCATCCCTGTGTGCTCCTCACCTGTCCCTGCTGTCATCACTTGTGTGCCCCTCACCTGTCACCTGTCCCTGCTGCCATCACCTGTGTGCCCCTCACCTGTCCCTGCTGCCATCACCTGTGTGCCCCTCACCTGTCACCTGTCCCTGCTGCCACCACCTGTGTGCCCCTCACCTGTCCCTTATACCTGTCACCTGCACCTCACACCCTTTACCTGTCCCTTATACCTGTCCCTGGCACCCCTCACCTGTCCCTACCACGATCACCTCATGCACCTCTCACCTGTCCCTCACACCCCTCACCTGTCCCTCACACCCCTCACCTGTCCCTGACTCCATCATCTGTCTCTTGTACCTGTCACCTATCCCTGCCACGATCACCTGTGTACTCCTCACCTGTCCCTCATACCTGTCACCTGTCCCTCATACCTGTCACCTGCCCCTTATACCTGTCACTTGTCCCTGTTCCCCCTCACCTGTCCCTGTCCCACCCCAATCTGTGTCACCTCATCCCCCCGTGCTGTGAGGAGTGACCCTGCCCCTCCCAGGTGCCAGGTGACACAGGAGACACAGGTGACAGGTGACAGAGGTGACACAGGTGACACAGGTGACACCAGCCCCTCCCTGCAGGTCCCCCCTCACCTCCTCCACCTCGTCGATGCGGATGGAAAAGTTCTTTGCAAACTCGTAGATGTCGTCCATGAGCCCCAGGGGCAGGTCCTGCCACAGGTGGGACAGGTGAGACAGGTGAGAATGGTGGGACTGCTGGGACAGGTGACAATGGGTGGGACAGGTGGGGACAGGTGAGACAGGTGGGATTGGTGGGGACAGGAGGGACAGGTGGGATTGGTGGGGACAGGTGGGGACAGGAGGGACAGGTGGGATTGGTGGGGACAGGTGGGACAGGTGGGATGAATGGGATTGGTGGGACCCAAGGAGAGGCACCCAGGTGTGGGGTCCCAGGGAAATGGGGGGGTCCCTGGGATGGGGACCCCAGAGAAATGGGGATATCAGGGATGGGGGTCCCATGGGAATGGGAATCACGTGGGAATGGGGGTCTCAGGATGGGGTTCCTGTGGGAATGAGGGATCCCAGGGAATGGGGGATCCCAAGGAGAGATGTCCCAGGTGTAGGGGGTCCAGGAGAATGAGGATCCCAGGGACAGGGATCCTGTGGGAACGGAGATCTCAGGAATGGGGTTCCCCTGGGAATGGGGATCCCAGGGATGGGGTTCCCATGGAAATGGGATTCCCAGGGATGGGATTCCCAGGAAACAGCAATCCTAGGCAATGGGAGTTCCCAAGGAATGGGGGATCCCAGGGAACGGGGTATCACAGGGATGGGGTTCACATGGGAATGGGGGTTCCCAGGGATGGGGGATCACAGGGATGGGGCTCCTGTGAGAATGGGGATCTGAGGGAAATGGGGGGTCCAGGGAATGGGGTCCCAGTGAAGGGCAGTCCCAGGTGTTGGGTCCCAGGGAAATTGGGGGGGGGGGTGGGTCCCTGGAATGGGGGATCCAGGGAATGGGGATCCCAGGGAATGGGATACCAGGGATGGGGATCCTAGGCAATGGGGGATCCCAGGAATGTGGACCCCATAGGAATGGGGATCCCAAGGGAATGAGGATCCTGGGAGAACAGATATCCCAGGGATGGGGTTCCCAGAGAATGGGGATCCCAAGGATGGGGATCCCAAAGGAATGGGGGATCCCAGGGATTGGGGTTCCCGTGGGATTGCGGTTCCTAAGGAATGGGGATCCCAGGGATGGGGTTCCCAAAGGAATGGGGGATCCCAAAGATGGGTTCCTGTGGGATCAGGGTTCCCAGGGAATGGGTTCCCATGGGAGGGGGCTCCCAGACCTGGTGCACGCCCCCGGGGCGCACGTAGGCCGCGTGCATGCGCGCCCCCGACACGCGCTCGTAGAACTCGAACATCTGCGGGGACACGGGACACTGCTGTGCTCTGCCCTGCTGCCACGGCCACAAATCCCAAACCTCAAACCCCCAAATCCCCAAACCACAAACCCCAAACCCCAAAATCCCAAAATCTCAAATACCCCAAATCCCCAAACCCCAAACACCCCAAAAACCACAAATCCCAAACCGCAAACGTCAAACACCCAAATCCCAAACTGCAAAAACCCCAAACACCCAAATCCCAAACTGCAAAAACCCCAAACACCCAAATCCCAAAATCCCCAAACAGCCAAATCTCAAACCCCAAAATCCCCAAATCCCCTAATCCCAAACCTCCAAATCCCAAACCCTAAATCCCCAAACCCCAAAACCTCCAAATCCCAAACCTCAAATCCCCAAACCCCCAAGCCTCAAATCCCAAATATTGAATCCTAAAAACCCAAAAGCACCTTCTCTCTCTCCTTGAACATCCAGAAGAACGGGGTCATGGCCATTCCAAACTCCAAATCCAAAACTCCCAAATCCCCAAACCTCAAACCCCCAAACCCAAAATCCCAAAAACCCCAGAACTCCAAACCCCAAATCCACCTTCTCCCTCTCCTCAGACATCCAGAAGAACGGGGTCATGGCCGTTCCAAACCCCAAACTTCCAAACTCCAAAACCTCCAAACCCCAAACCCCCAAACCCCAAATCCCAGACCCCAAAACTCCAAAAACCCCAAAAGCACCTCCTCCCTCTCCTCGAACATCCAGAAGAAAGGGATCATGGCCGTTCCAAACCCCCAAAACCCCAAACTCCAAATTCCGAACCCCAAAACCTCTAAATCCCAAATCCCAATCTCCAAATCCCCAAACCCTAAACCAGAAACCCCAAAAACCCCAAAAGCACCTTCTCCCTCTCCTCCAACATCCAGAAGAACGGGATCATGGCCATTCCAAACCCCAAAAACCCCAAATCCCCCAACCCCCAAACCTCTAAATCCCAAACCCCAAATCCCAAACCCCAAATCCCAAAAAACCCCAAGGCCACCTTCTCCCTCTCCTTGAACATCCAGAAGAAGGGGGTCATGGCTGTTCCAAACCCCAAACCCACAAACTCCAAATCCCAAACCCCAAAACCTCTAAATCCCAAATCCCAGACCCCCAAACCCCAAAAACCCCAAATCCACCTTCTCCCTCTCCTCGAACATCCAGAAGAACAGGGTCATGGCCATTCCAAAGCCCAAACCCCAAAAACCCCAAATCCCCAAACCCCAAAAATCCCAAACTTCAAATCCCCAAACCCAAAATCCCAAAAAACCCCAAGGCCACCTTCTCCCTCTCCTTGAACATCCAGAAGAAGAGGGTCATGGCCGTTCCAAACCCCAAACCCGCAAACTCCAAATTCCAAACCCCAAAACTTCTAAATCCCAAATCCCAGACCCCCAAAACCCCAAGGCCACCTTCTCCCTCTCCTCGAACATCCAGAAGAAGGGGGTCATGGCCCCGATATCCAGCGCGTGTGTGGTCACTGCCATGATGTGGTTCAGCAGCCTCGTGATCTCAGCAAACAGAACTGGGGGGAAAAACGGGGAAAAAGGGAAAAAAAGGGGGTGATCCCATAAATCCTGGGGGTTCCTGGGGCTAGGAATAGAAATGGGGGAATAAATGGGGGGAAAATGGGAAAAAAGAGGGTGATCCCAGAAATTCCGGGGGTTCCTGGGAACTGGGAATAGAAATGGGGTGAAAAAGGGGAAAAAGGGTAATAAAGAGGGTGATCCCATAAATCCTGGGGGTTCCTGGGAGCTGGGAACAGAAATGGGGTGAAAAAGGGGGGGAAAATGGGAAAAAAAGGGGGTGATCCCACAAATCCCGAGGCTGGGAATAGAACTGGGGTGAAAAACAGGGAAAAGGGGTAATAAAGGGGGTGATCCCATAAATCCTGGGGGTTCTCATGAGCTGGGAACAGAAATGGGGTGAAAAAGGGGGGAAAAAGGCAAAAGCTGCCCAGGTGTTCCACGAGCACCCCCCAAAAATGGGAATGGGGATCTCAGGGAAATGGGGATCCCATGGGAAATGGGGATCTCAGGAATGAGATCTCATGGGAATGGGGATCTGGGTGTCCCACAGGGTTTTTCCTGGCAATCCCTGTGGCATTGTACTTGATCCCAGGGAAATGGGGATCCCATGGGAATGGGTTCTCAGGGATGGGATCCCATGGGAATGGAGATCTGGGTGTCCCAGGGCGGTTTATTCCCAAATTCTGGGAACTCCTGCAGGTGAGTTTTGTACTTGATCCCAGAGAAACGGGGATCCCAGGGATGAGATCCCATGGGAATGGGGACCCCAGGAATGAGGATTCCATAGGAATGAGGATCTCAGGGAATGGGGATCCCATGGGAAATGGGGATCCCAGAGGTGGGATCCCATGGGAACAGGGAACTCAGGAAATGGGGATCTGGGTGTCCCAGGGTTGAGATACTCTTATTCCCACCAATCCCAGTGATCCCAGGAATGGGATCCCATGGAACAGAGAACTCAGGAATGGGGATCCCATGGAACAGGGATCTCAGGAAATGGGGATCCCATGGGAACAGGGATCTCAGGGATGGGGATCCCATGGGACAGGGATCTCAGGAATGGGGATCCCATGGGAACAGGGATCTCAGGAATGGGGATCCCATGGGAACAGGGATCCCACAGGAACAGGGCTCTGGGTGTCCCAGTGCCAGCACACCATTATTCCCCCCAACCCCAGTGACCCCAGTGAAGCTGTGGGGGCTCACCCCGGATCCACTGAGCCCGGGGAGGGGGGCGGATGTTGAGGAGCTTCTCCACGGCCAGCGAGTACGCCTGCTCATTGCACATCATGGAGACGTAGTCCAGGCGGTCAAAGTACGGCAGGGCCTGTGGGGACACCGGGATAACACCGGGAATAACGGGGATAACGGGATACTGGGGACACTGGGGGACACTGGGGACACCGGGGCCTGCTCATTGCACATCATGGAGACGTAGTCCAGGCGGTCAAAGTACGGCAGGGCCTGCGGGGAATGGGGTTACTGGGGTGACTGGGGACACTGGGGGACACTGGGGACACCGGGGCCTGCTCATTGCACATCATGGAGACGTAGTCCAGGCGGTCAAAGTACGGCAGGGCCTGCGGGGAATGGGGTTACTGGGGACACTGGGGGACACTGGGGACACTGGGGACACTGGGGACACTGGGGCCTGCTCATTGCACACCATGGAGACAGTCCAGGCGGTCAAAGTACGGCAGGGCCTGCGGGGATAACGGGATAACACCGGGAATAACGGGGATAACGGGGTACTGGGGACACTGGGGACACTGGGGACACTGGGGACACTGGGGCCTGCTCATTGCACACCATGGAGACAGTCCAGGCGGTCAAAGTACGGCAGGGCCTGCGGGGATAACGGGATAACACCGGGAATAACGGGGATAACGGGGTACTGGGGACACTGGGGACACTGGGGGACACTGGGGACACTGGGGACACCGGGGCCTGCTCATTGCACATCATGGAGACATAGTCCAGGTGGTCAAAGTACGGCAGGGCCTGCGGGGACACCGGGATAACACCGGGAATAACAGGGATAACGGGGTACTGGGGACACTGGGGACACTGGGGACACTGGGGACACTGGGGATACTGGGGACACTGGGAGGATTTAGGGGCACCAAGGGGGCTGGGAATGGGAGCAGACACTCTGGGACAGATCTGGGTGTCCCTGGGGTGTTTTTCCTGTCACTCCCAGTGTCACCTGCAGGAGGGTTTTGTACTGGATCCCAGGGAAATGGGGATCCCATGGGACAGGGATCTCAGGGACAGAGATCCTGGGGGACTGGGATCTCAGGGATGTGATCCCATTGGAATGGGGATCTCAGGGATGGGGGCTCTGGGTGTCCCTGTCACTCCCAGTGTCATCTGCAGGTACGTTTTGTACTCGATGAGTTTCTCGGTGCCCCGGTGCAGCAGCCCCACGTGGGGGTCACAGGGACATGGGGCTGGGATTTCAGGGACAGGACAGGGATCGCAGGGACAGGGATTTCAGGGACAGGGATGTCAGGGAGTCACCTGGAGGTAGGTTTTGTACTCGATGAGTTTCTCGGTGCCCCGGTGCAGCAGCCCCACGTGGGGGTCGCAGCGTTTCACCGTCTCCCCGCTGAGCTCCAGCACCAGGCGCAGCACCCCGTGGGCAGCCGGGTGCTGAGGCCCGAAATTGATGGTCAGGCTGGACACCTTCTTGTGGGCCACGGGGTCCTTGTCTGGGGGGACAGGGACACTCAGGGACACAGCAGAGACACAGGGACACTCAGGGACACAGGGACATGCAGGGACATGTAAGGGACACCAAGGACACAGGGAGACATTGGAGACACAGGGACAGTGGGGACATGCAGGGACATAGAAGGGACAGTGGGGACACTCAGGGACATGGCAGGGACAGCAGGGACATGGGGACACAGGGACGGGACAAGTCAGGCTGGAGACCTTCTTGTGGGCCACAGGGTCCTTGTCTGGGGGCACAGGGACACTCAGGGACATGGCAGGGACACCAGGGACACTCAGGGACACAGGGACACTCAGGGACATGGCAGAGACACATCAGATTGGACACCTTCTTGTGGGCCACGGGGTCCTTGTCTGGGGGGACAGCAGGGACACTCAGGGACACGGCAGGGACACTCAGGGACACCGGGGACATGCAGGGACATAGAAGGGACAGTGGGGACACTCAGGGACATGGCAGGGACAGCAGGGACATGGGGACACAGGGACACATCAGGCTGGAGACCTTGTGGGCCACCGGGTCCTTGTCTGGGGACATGAGGACACTCAGGGACACACTGGGGACACATTGGGGACATGGCAGGAACAATGGGGAACACACTGAGAACCCCAAACTGCCCCAGTGACCCCAGACTGCCCCCAGTGACCCCAAACTGACCCCAGTGACCCCAAACTGCCCCAGTGACCCCAAACTGACCCTGAGTGACCCCAGACTGACCCCATTGTCCCCAAACTGATCTGACTGACTCCAAACTGCCCCCAGTGACCCCAAACTGCCCCAGTGACCCCAAACTGACCCTGAATGACCCCAAACTGACCCTGAATGACCCCAAACCACCCTGAGTGACCCAACATCCCACCAGAGACCTTTGAGAACCCCTCCCAAAGGCCTCAAAGCACCCCCAGCCCCCCCCAAAGCCCCTCAGACTCCTCCAGGACCCTCCCCAAAGGACTTAGAGCAGCCCTAGGCCCCCCCCAAAGCCCCTCAGACCCCTCCTGGATCCCCCCAAAGGCCTCAGGACACCCCTCAAAGGCCCTGACACCCCCGCAAAGGCTTCGCCCTCCCTCCTCAGGGCCCCCCCAAATCCCCTCAGAGCCCCTCCTGGGGCCCCCCAAAGGACTCAGGACACCCCCTAAAGCCCTTGACACCCCCCTAAAGGCCTTGCCCTCCCTCCTCAGGGCCCCCCAAAGTCCTCAGAGCCCCCCCAAAGCCCTCAGGGACCGTCCTGGGCCCCCCAAATCCCCTCAGACGCTTCCTGGGGCCCCCCAAAGGACTTAGAGCAGCACTAGAGCCCCCCAAAGCCCCTCAGACCCCTCCTGGGCCTCCCCAAAGGACTCAGGACACCCCCCAAAGCCCCTGACACCGCCCTAAAGGCCTTGCCCTCCCTCCTCAGGACCCCCCCAAAGCCCTCAGCCCCCCCAAAGCCCTCAGGGCCCCCCCAAATCCCCTCAGGGCCCCCCAAATCCCCTCAGGGCCCTTCCAGGCCCCCTCCCCACGCTCCCCCCGCGGGTCCCCGCCGTGTCCCCACCGTTCAAGGGCGGCGGCACCCATTTCTCGGTGGCCTTGCTGGGGTACATGATGGCCCCCGCGAACTGCTGCGCCCACTCCGTGTCGGGCTGCCATTGCCGGGACCTGCGGGGCGGGTTGGTGAGCGGGGGAACAGCCCTCAGAGCCCCCCGCAGCCTCCCCCGGAGCCTCCCCGCGCCCCCCGCGCTCTCACCGGGCCGGGGCCGGGCCCAGCCGAGCCGGGGCCGCGCTCAGCCCTGAGGGGCCGCGGAGCCGCCACAGCGCCCGCAGCGCCGCCATCGTGCCCTTGGCGCTGCGCATGCGCGCCGGCCGCCATGGCGGGGAAGGGCAGACGCCGTGGGCGCCGCCATGTTGGGTACGGGCAGGTCACCGCCATGTTGGGTACGGGCAGGTTCCCGCCGTTTGTGGTGCGCATGCGCAAGACGCCGTTGTGCTGCGGGGAGAGTTGTGAGTGCCGCCATGTTGAGTACGGGCATGTTCCCGCTGTCTATACTGCGCATGCGCAAAGCGCCGTTGTGCTGAGGGAAGGGAAGCTGTGAGTGCCGCCACGTTGGTGTGGCCGCTGAGCTGCCATGGTGCCCTTGGCGCTGCGCAAAGGAGAAGGGCGCCGGGGCCGGGAAGGGCGGACGCAATGAGAGTTGTGTGTGTGGCGTCGTGGGTGGGAAGGGCAGGGGCAGCTGCGGGTGCCGCCATGATGGGTGCGGGCAGATGCGCTGCGCATGCGCAGAGACGCGATGGCTGGAAATAGCTTGGTGCAAGGGCGCCGCCATATTTGATAAGGGACAGTGAGGCCGAAGAGAGGCGCCATCTTTGTTACGGGCTGAGGGGAGGCTGAGGACGGGGACAAGCGGCGACAGGGGTGGGGACAGAGGGGACAGGGGTGGGGACAGAGGGGACAGAGGTGGGGACAGAGGGGACAGGGATGGGGACAGAGGGGACAGGGGTGGGGACAGAGGGGACAGGGGTGGGGACATGTTGGTCACTGTTCAGGGACACCCACGGACCAGCACCATCCCGGGGGGCTGGACTGGGGATACCGGGACTGGGAGATGCTGGAACTGGGAATACTGGAGCTGAGGGACAGTGGAACTGGGAGATACTGGAACTGGAGCACACTGGAATTGGGAATACTGGGAATGCTAGAATTGGGAATCCTGGAGCTGGGGGACAGTAGAACTGGGAGATACTGGAGGACACTGAAGGAACTGGAGGACACTGGAACTAGAGTTTGATAAAACTGGGGATACTGGTGGAACTGGGAGATGCTGGGTCTGGGAGCTACTGGAAATGGGAGATGCTGGAGCTGAGGAATGCTGAAACTGGGAGTTACTGGAACTGGGGATATTGGGGATGCTGGAACTGGGGGATACTGGAATTTGGGATGCTGGAACTGGGAGTTGCTGGAACTGGGAGTTACTGGAACTGGGAGTTACTGGAACTGGGGATACTGGAGTTGGGGCCATGCTGGGTGGCCCTGGGTCCCATCCCACAGCCTGTCCCAGTATGACCAGTGCACACTGGTGTGCCAGTGCCAGCCTCTGGGCCACTGGGCTGTGGGGCAGCCGTGGGTGGGTGTTGCCATGTCCCTGTGTCCCCATGTCCCTCATGTCCATCTGTCCCCATGTCCCTCTGTCCCCATGTCTGTCCTTCATGTCCCCATGTCCCTGTTCTCTATCTCCATATCTCAGTGTCCCTGTGCTCTGTGTCCTCATGTCCCCTCTGTCCCCATGTCCTCCATGTCCCTGTGTCTGTATGTCCCTCTGTGCCATGTTCCTGTGCTGTATCCCCATGTCTCTGTGTCCCCTTTTCCTCATGTCCTTCATGTCCTCCATGTCCCTGTTTCCTCGTGTCCCCATGTCCTTTCTGTCCCTGTGTCCTCACGTCTCCATGTCCCCACATCCCTGTGTCCCTATGTCCTCATGTCCCTGGTGTCCTTGTGTCCCCATGTCACCATGTCCTTCATGTCCCTGTGTCTCCATGTCCTTCATGTCCCCATGCCCCTGTTCCCACCTATCTCCATATCTCCCTGTCCCTCTGTCCCTTGTCCCCATATCCTCTCTTCCCCATGTCCTCCATGTCTCTGTGTCCCAATATCTCCATGTCCCCATATCTTCGTGTCCCATTTTCCTCATGTCCCCATGTCCCAATATTCCCATGTCCCAATGTCCCTGTTTCCTCATGTCCCCATGTCCTTTCTGTCCCTGTGTCCTCAGGTCTCCATGTCCCCACATCCCTGTGTCCCTCTGTCCTCATGTCCCCATGTCCCTATGTCCTCATGTCCCTTGGTCCCCATGTCCTTCATGTCCCCATGTCCTTCATGTCCCCATGACCCATTGTCCTCATTGTCCCCGTTGTCCCCATGTCCTCATGTCCCTGTGTCCCCATGTCTCCATGCCCCCTTCTCTTTGTGTCCATCATGTCCCCATGTCCTCAGGTCTCTGTGTCCCTTCATCCCTGTGTCCTGATGTCCCCATGTCCCCTTGTCCCCATGTCCCCCTGTCCCAGTCTTGTGTCCCTATGTCCCCATGTCCCTCTGTCCCCAACTCTCTGTGTCCCCTGTCCCTGTGTCCCTATGGCTCCATCTCTCAGTCTTGTGTCCCCGTGTCCCTCTGTCCCCATATCTTGGTGTCCCCATGTCCCTGTGATCCCAAATCCCTGTGTCTTGTATCCCCATGTCCCTGTGTCCCCGTGTCCCCGTGTCCCTGTGTCCCCAAATCGCGTGTCCCCCTGTCCCCAAATCCTGTGTCCCCAAATCCCCGTGTCCCTATGTCCACATGTCCCTCTGTCTGTCCTCCTGTCCCTGTGACCCCAAATCCCCGTGTCCTGTATCCCCATGTCCCCCTGTCCCCCCTGTCTCTGTGTCCCCATGTCCCCAAATCCCCATGTCCCTGTGTCCACATGTCCCCATATCTCAGTGCCCCTGAGTCCTTCTGTCCCCATGTCCTTCTGTCTGTCCTCCTGTCCCTGTGTCCCCATGTCCCTGTGTCCCCATGTCCCTATGCCCATGTCCCCCTGTCCTCCCTGTCCCTGTGTCCCCAAATCCCCGTGCCCCTATGCCCACATGTCCCCGTGTCTCAGTGTCCCTGAGTCCCTCTGTCCCCAAGTCCCTCTGTCCCCATGTCCTGGTGTCCCCCTGTCTCTGTGTCCCCATACCTCCATGTCCCCTCATCCCCTGAGGTGTCACCACCGCCATTGAGGCCGCTGTCCCCTCCCCTGTCCCTGCTCAATGAGGGGCATGTCCTGGTCCCCTCCCTGTCCCCGAGGGTGAAGGGACACGTTCCCCCCCCGCCCAGGGTGCCACCAGCACCCCAAAAATGTCCCCAGCTCGGCCCTGGTGGGATTTAGTGGGGACACCAGGGGACCCCAGAGCGGCAAGGGACACTGGAGCCCACGGGGACAGGGGGTCAAGGGGCTCCCAGGGGGACACACACGTGGCCGGGGAGGGACATGGGAGGTGGCAGGGACACCCCCGGGATGGGGACACAGGGACATGGGGACCCCAGAGGGGCAGAGGAGACACACTGTGACCAGTGGTGACACTTGACCACGGGGGGGGGAACACAGAGGTGACACGGCCGCCCTGGGGACAAATACACGTGGCCAGGGGTGACACAGGTGACCGGGAGGGGACACAGAGGTGACACGGCCCCCTTGGGGACAAGGACACGTGGCCAGGAAGGGACACAGGTGACCGGGAGGGGACACAGAGGTGACACGGCCCCCTTGGGGACAAGGACACGTGGCCAGGAAGGGACACAGGTGACCAGGAGGGGACAGAGAGGTCACACGGTCCCCTCGGGGACAAGGACACGTGGCCAGGAGGGGACACAGGTGACCGGGAGGGGACACAGAGGTGACACGGCCCCCTTGGGGACAAGGACACGTGGCCAGGAGGGGACACAGGTGACCAGGAGGGGACAGAGAGGTCACACGGTCCCCTCAGGGACAAGGACACGTGGCCAGGAGGGGACACAGGTGACCGGGAGGGGACACAGAGGTCACACGGTCCCCTCAGGGACAAGGACACGTGGCCAGGAAGGGACACAGGTGACCAGGAGGGGACAGAGAGGTCACACGGTCCCCTCAGGGACAAGGACACGTGGCCAGGAGGGGACACAGGTGACCAGGAGGGGACAGAGAGGTCACACGGTCCCCTCAGGGACAAGGACACGTGGCCAGGAGGGGACACAGGTGACCGGGAAGGGACACAGAGGTGACATGGACCCCTTGGGGACAAGGACACGTGGCCAGGAGGGGACACAGAGGTGACACGGCCGCCCTGGGGACAAGGACACGTGACCAGGAGGGGACACAAAGGTCACACGGTCTCTTTGGGGACAAGGACACGTGGCCGAGGGTGACACACGTGGCGCGGACACGCCCCGCCAATCCCGAGCCCCGCCTCCTCTCCACGCCCAATCACATCGAGTCAGTTTTGTGACGTCATACAAGAGATGAGGAAATCCTGGGAAGGGGGCGTGGCCACAGCGGGCGCCGTCGCCGTGGCAACCGCGTTTGGCCACGCTCCCTCAGGCCGGGACCGGCACAGACCACGCCCCCCTCCGCCCCCCGGGGCTCTCCCGGGTCATTGCGGGCCCCGCGCCCCGCCCGGGGCTCACCGAGCGCCCCCTGCGCCCCCCGGGACCCCTCAGGGACCCCCCTGGATCCCCCAGCCTCCCCCGCCCGCCCGGTCCGACCGGAGCCTGACCCCGCCGCGGCCCCGCCCCGTGACGTCATCACGCCGCGCCCCCCGCTCCAAGATGGCGGCGGCCGGGCGGGGCTGAGCCGGGCCCAGGCAGGTACCGGGGCCGGGAGCGGAGCGGGGCCGGATCCGGGCCGGGACCGGGGCACGGGGAGAACCGGGGGCTCGGGGAGCGGCTGCCCGGAGCGGGGAGGCGCGGCCGGGGAGACCGAACCGGGGCGGGACCGGGGCCTGGGGGGCCGGAGCGGCGGGGGGAGCCGGCAGTACCGGGGCTGGGAGGAGCCGGGGAGGGAGAGCGGGACCGGGGCCGGATTGGGCTGAGCCGGGAGCGGGGACCGGGAAACGGGGCAGGAACAGGGAGCGGGGGCGGTACCGGAGACCCAACCGGGGCCGCTCCATCTCCATCCCGCCCCTCTATCCCACAGCCCCGCGATGCTGCCCGGTGCCCCCGCCAGGCTGCCCGGGGCCGCTCCCCGGTGACTCGGGGCGGTTCTCCGGTAACCCCGGTAGCCCCGGGCCGTTCCCGGTAGCCCCGGGCCGTCCCCGCCATGCTGCGGCGGCTGCTGGAGCGGCCGTGCTCGCTGGCGCTGCTGGTCGGGTGCCAGTTCGCCTTCGTGGCCTATTTCTCGCTGGGCGGGTTCCGGAACCTGACGGCGCTGCTGGGCCGCCCCGCCGGGCCCGCCGTGGACTATTCCCGGACACACGACGTGTACGCCAACCTGTCCCGCCTGGGAACCGCGCCCGGACCGGCCCCCGACCCCGACAGGCCCCTGCCCTTCTGCCCCGAGAGATCGCCCTTCCTCGGTCAGACACACACCGGGGACAACGGGAATGGGAACCGGGAGAGCGGGAGGGGAACCGGGAGGGAAACCGGGACTAGGAACGAGGAGAGCCGGGACGGGAACCAGGAGGCAAATGGGGAGAACCGGGACTGGGGACGGGAGAGTCGGGACTGGGAACCGAGACTGGGAAACGGGGACTGGGAACGAGGAGGGGAACCGGGACTGGGACCGGGAGGGAAATGAGGAAAACCGGGAGAGCCGAGACTGGGAACCGGGAGAGGAACCGGGACTGGGAACGGGGAGAGCGGGAGGGGAAAGAGTAGAGCGAGGACAAGAACCGGGACGGGAACGGGGAAAACCAGAATGGGAACGGGGAGAGCGGGACTGGGAACCGGGACGGGAACCGCGAGGGAAATGGGCAAAACAGGGACAGGAACCGGGAGCGGAGCGGGAACCGGGACTGGGAACCGAGAGAGCGGGGAGGGAACGGGGAGAGCTGGGACTGAGAACAGGGAGGGGAACTGGGAGGGAAATGGGGGGAACCGGGATGAGAACGGGGAAAACCGAGACAGGAACGGGGAGAGTCCGGACTGGGAACCGGGACAGGAACCGGGAAGGGAATGGGGAGAGCCGGGAGAAGGAACGGGGGAAACCAGGACGGGAACGGGAAAAGTCGGGACAGGAACCGGGAGGGGAATGGGGAGAGCGGGAGGGGAACGGGGACTGGAACCGAGACAGGAACCGGGATGAGAACGGGGAAACCGAGACAGGAACGGGGAGAACCGGGACTGGGACGGGAATGGGGAGAGCCGGGACGGGAACGGGAGGAGAACCGGGAGGGAAATGGGGAGAACCGGGACAGGAACTGGGACGGGGAGAGTCGAGACGGGACTGGGAGAACCGGCATGGGAACGGGGAGAACGGAGAGCCCCGGGGAGGGAACCGGGGCGGGAGGAGGAACCGGAGACCCCCGGTGGGGGAAAAAACCCGAGACCCCCGAGGGGAGAAACCGGAGACCCCCGGGAGGAACCGGGGACGGGGGTGGGAACCGGAGACCCCCGGGAGGAAAAAATTTAAAAATTGTCCCCCACCCCGGTAAAGAACCGGAGACCCCCCGGGAGGGGGCGGGACCGGGATGCGACCCCGCCCATGGGGGCGGAGCCGGGCCAGCCCCGCCCAGCGCTCACCGGGCCGGTGTGACCGGTTCTGTTCTGTTCTGTTCTCCCGGTGACCCCCCGGGCGTGGGGAGGAAATGGGGAGGGGCTGTCCCGGTTTGGGATGGGGACAAACCCTGGGACGGGGAGGGGACACGCCCCGGGGCTGTCCCGGTTTGGGATGGGGACAAACCCTGGGACAGGGAGGGGACACGCCCCGGGGCTGTCCCGGTTTGGGATGGGGACAAACTCCTGGGACACCCAGTTTGGGACAGGCTGGGGGACAAATCCCTGAGACTCCCAGTTTGGGACTGGGGGGACAAACACAGCCCAGTCTGGGACAGGGGGACAAACCCTTGTGGGACCCCCAGTTTGGGACAGAATGGGGACACACCCAGCCCAGTTTGGGACTGGGAGACAAATCCCTGGGACCCCTAAATTGGGATTGGGGGGACAAAGCCAGCCCAGTTTGGGACTGGGGACACACCCCTGGCATCCCCAGTTTGGGATTGGGGGGACAAATCCCTGGGACCCCCAGTTTGGGACAGGGTGGGGACACACCCAGCCCAGTTTGGGACAGGGGGACAAACCCCTGGCCCCCCCAGTTTGGGATAGGCTGGTGCCACCCCATGTCCCCTGAGGTGTCACCCCATGTCCCTGTGTTCCCTGAGGTGTCCCCAATGTCCCCTGTCCCACAGTGGGCCCGTTGACGGTGTCCCCAGTGTCCCTCCATTGTCCCCAATGTCCCGCAGTGGGCCCGCTGACGGTGTCACACTGAGGTGTCCCCATGTCCCCAATGTCCCCATGTCCCAGCAGTGTCCCCATTGGGCCCATTGCCCCACTGTGGGCCCGCTGGCGGTGTCCCCTCGGTGTCCCCCTGTCCCACAGTAGGCCCGCTGATGGTGTCCCCAGTGTCCCCAATGCAACATCCCCAATGTCCCCATTGTCCCCACAGTGGGCCTGCTAACAGTGTCACCCTGAGGTGTCCCCATGTCCCAGCAGTGGGCCCGCTGACGGTGTCCCCAATATCCCCAGTGTCCCCAATGTCCCCATTGTCCCCACAGTGGGCCCGCTGACGGTGTCCCCTCGGTGTCCCCCTGTCCCACAGTAGGCCCGCTGACGGTGTCCCCTTAGTGTCCTCATTGTCCCCATGTCCCCTGAGGTGTCCCCATGTCCCACAGTGGGCCCGCTGACGGTGTCACACTGAGGTGTCCCCAGTGTCCCCAACATCCCCATTGTCCCCACAGTGGGCCCGCTGATGGTGTCACACTGAGGTGTCCCCAATGTCCCCAATGTCCCACAGTGGGCCCGCTGACGGTGTCCCCAATGTCCCCTGTCCCTGCAGTGGGCCTGCTGACGGTGTCCCCTCGGTGTCCCCATTGTCCCCTGTCCCGCGGTGGGCCCACTGACGGTGTCCCCATTGTCCCCTGTCCCGCGGTGGGCCCGCTGACGGTGTCCCCAATGTCCCCTGTCCCGCAGTGGGCCCGCTGGCGGTGTCCCCATTGTCCCCACAGTGTCCCCAATGTCCCCAGTCCAATGTCCCCAATGTCCCTGCAGTGGGCCTGCTAACAGTGTCACCCTGAGGTGTCCCCATGTCCCAGCAGTGGGCCCGCTGACAGTGTCCCCAATATCCCCAGTGTCCCCAATGTCCCCATTGTCCCCACAGTGGGCCCGCTGACGGTGTCCCCTCGGTGTCCCCCTGTCCCACAGTAGGCCCACTGACGGTGTCCCCTTAGTGTCCCCATTGTCCCCATGTCCCCTGAGGTGTCCCCATGTCCCACAGTGGGCCCGCTGACGGTGTCACACTGAGGTGTCCCCAGTGTCCCCAACATCCCCATTGTCCCCACAGTGGGCCCGCTGATGGTGTCACACTGAGGTGTCCCCAGTGTCCCCAATGTCCCACAGTGGGCCTGCTGACGGGGTCACACTGAGGTGTCCCCAATGTCCCCAATGTCCCACAGTGGGCCCGCTGACGGTGTCCCCAATGTCCCCTGTCCCTGCAGTGGGCCTGCTGACGGTGTCCCCTCGGTGTCCCCATTGTCCCCTGTCCCGCGGTGGGCCCGCTGAGGGTGTCCCCAATGTCCCCGCAGTGGGCCCGCTGGCGGTGTCCCCATTGTCCCCACAGTGTCCCCAATGTCCCCAATCCAATGTCCCCAATGTCCCTGCAGTGGGCCCGCTGACGGTGTCCCCAATGTCCCCATTGTCCCCACAGTGTCCCCAATGTCCCCAATCCAATGTCCCCAATGTCCCTGCAGTGGGCCTGCTGACGGTGTCCCCAATGTCCCCATTGTCCCCACAGTGTCCCCAATGTCCCCAATCCAATGTCCCCTGTCCCGCAGTGGGCCCGCTGACGGTGTCCCCACTGTCCCCTGTCCCGCAGTGGGCCCACTGACGGTGTCCCCATTGTCCCCTGTCCCGCAGTGGGCCCGCTGACGGTGTCCCCACTGTCCCCTGTCCCGCAGTGGGCCCACTGACGGTGTCCCCATTGTCCCCTGTCCCGCAGTGGGCCCGCTGACGGTGTCCCCACTGTCCCCTGTCCCGCAGTGGGCCCGCTGACGGTGTCCCCACTGTCCCCTGTCCCGCAGTGGGCCCGCTGACGGTGTCCCCACTGTCCCCTGTCCCGCAGTGGGCCCACTGACGGTGTCCTTTGCCCGGGTGCCGACACTGGAGCAGATCCAGGCCAAGAACCCGGGGGTGGGTGTGGGGGGCCGGTACCGCCCCCCGCTGTGCGAGGCCAGGTCCAGGACGGCCGTCATTGTCCCCCACCGCAACCGCGAGAGCCACCTGGGCCACCTGCTCTACCACCTGCACCCCTTCCTGCAGCGCCAGCAGCTGCACTACGGCATCTACGTCGTGCACCAGGTGGGTCTCCAGGGGGGCTGGGGGTCCCCAGCGTGGTTTGAGGTGGTTTGGGGTGGTTTGAGGTGTCCCCAGGGTGGTTACGGGGTCCCCAAGATGATTTGAGGGGCCCCCAGGGTGGTTTGAGGGATCTTCAGTGAAACTTGGGGTAGTGTGTGATGTCCCCAGGGTGGTTTGAGGGGTCCCCAGGGAGGGTTTAGGGGTCCTCAGTGGAATTTGAGGCCTTTTGAGGCCAGGGTGGTTTGAGAGGCCCCCAGGGGGGTTTGAGGTGTCCCCAGGGTGGTTAGAGGGTCTCCAGAATGGTTTGAGGGGTCCCCAGGGAGGGTTTGGGGGTCCTCAGCGGAATTTGAGGCCTTTTGGGGAGGTCCCCAGGGGAGTTTGAGGGGTCCCCAGGGTGGTTTGAGAGGCCCCCAGGGGGGTTCGGGGGTCCCCAGGGAGTGTTGAGGGATCCCATGGAGGGTTTGAGGTGCTTTGGGGGGTCCCCAGGGAGATTTGAGGGGTCCCTGAGGTGATTTGAAGGAGTTTGGGGGGTCTCGAGCAAGGTTTGGGGGGTCCCAGGGAGGTTGGGGTGGCCCCAGGGAGAGTAGGGGGGGGTCTCCAGGATGGTTTGAGGGGGTTTTGGGGGTCCCTAGGGAGGGTTTGAAGGGGTTTGGAGGGTCCCAGGGAGGTTTGAGGGGTCTTCAGGGTGGTTTGGGGCCCCCCCAGGATGGTTTGAGGGTCCCCAGGGAGGGTTTGAAGGGGTCTGGGGGGTCCCCAGGGTGGTTTGAGGGTCCTTGGGGAGGTTTGGGGGGTCCCCAGTGCTTCCAGTCCCTGTCCCACCTCCCCAGGCTGGGAATTCTGTGCGGAACCGGGTGAAGCTGCTGAATGTGGGGGTTCAGGGATGGTGTGGAGGATTCCCAGGATATTTTGGGGTGTCCCTGGGATATTTTGGGGTGTTCCCGGGGTGTTTTAGGGTCTCAAACCCCATTTCCCCTCCCCAGGCTGGGAACTCAATGTTTAACTGGGCCAAGCTGCTGAATGTGGGGGTTCAGTGGGGATGGTTCAGGGATGGTTTTTACAGGATCCCCGGGATATTTTGGGGTCTCCCCTGGAGGATTTGGGGTCTCTCAAACCCCAATTCCCCCCCTCCCAGGCCGGGAACTCCACGTTTAACCGTGCCAAGCTGCTGAACGTGGGGGTTCAGTGGGGATGGTGTGGAGGATCCCCGGGATATTTTGGGGTCTCCCCTGGATATTTTGGGGTCTCCCCTGGATATTTTGGGGTGTCCCCAGGATATTTTGGGGTCTCTCAAACCCCATTCCCCCCCTCAGGCCGGGAACTCCACATTTAACCGGGCCAAGCTGCTGAACGTGGGGGTTCAGTGGGGATATTTTGGGGTGTCCCTGGGATATTTTGGGGTCTCCCCTGGAGGATTTGGGGTCTCTCAAACCCCATTTCCCCTCCCCAGGCCGGGAACTCCACATTTAACCGGGCCAAGCTGCTGAACGTGGGGGTGAAGGAGGCGCTCAAGGACGAGGACTGGGACTGCCTGTTCCTGCACGACGTGGACCTGATCCCTGAGAACGACCACAACCTGTACACCTGCGACCCCTGGAACCCCAAACACGCCTCCGTGGCCATGAACAAGTTCGGATACAGGTCTGGGGACACTGGGGACACCTGGGGACACCATGGGGACACTGGGAATGGCTGGGGACACACTGGGGTCACTGGGGACAGATGGAGACACCATGGGGACACACCTGGAACCCCAAACACGCCTCCGTGGCTATGAACAAGTTCGGATACAGGTCTGGGGACATTGGGGACACCTGGGGACAGCTGGGGTCATTGGCCATAGATGGGGACACACTGGGGACACACCTGCGACCCCTGGAACCCCAAACACGCCTCTGTGGCCATGAACAAGTTCGGATACAGGTCTGGTGACACTGTGGTGACCCTGGTGGCACCGTCCCTGTGTCCCCAGCCTGCCGTACCCGCAGTACTTTGAGGACACACCAGTGGCACTGGGCACACTCTGGGCACACTGGTGACTCTGGTGACACCCTGGTGACACTGTCCCTGTGTCCCCAGCCTGCTGTACCCACAGTACTTTGGGGACACTCTGGGCACACACTGAGCACACACTGGTGACACCCTGGTGACACTGTCTGTCCCTTTGTCCCCAGCCTACTGTACCGTCAGTACTGGGCACACACTGGTGACACTCTGGTGACCCTGGTGACACTGTCTGTCTGTCTGTCCCCAGCCTGCCATACCCGCAGTACTTCAGGGACACTGGTGACACTCTGGTGACATTGTCCCTTTGTCCCCAGCCTGCCATACCTACAGGGCATTGGGGACACTGGGCACACACTGGTGACACTGATGACACCCCGGTGACTCTGTCTGTCTGTCTGTCCATCCCCAGCCTGCCGTACCCACAGTACTTTGGGGACACTGGGCACACACTGAGCACACAGTGGGGACACTCTGGTGACACCCCGATGACATTGTCTGTCTGTCTGTCCCCAGCCTGCCGTACCCACAGTACTTTGGGGACACTGGGCACACACTGGGCACACACTGGTGACACCAGTGACACCCCGGTGACCCTGTCTGTCTGTCTGTCTGTCCCCAGCCTGCCGTACCCGCAGTACTTCGGGGACACCAGGCGCACAGTGAGCACACACTGGTGACACTCTGGTGACACCCCGATGACATTGTCTGTCTGTCTGTCCCCAGCCTGCCGTACCCGCAGTACTTTGGGGACACTGGGCACACACTGAGCACACAGTGGGGACACTCTGGTGACGCTGATGACACTGTCTGTCTGTCTGTCCCCAGCCTGCCGTACCCGCAGTACTTCGGGGGGGTCTCGGCGCTGACCCCCGACCAGTACATGAAGATCAACGGGTTCCCCAACGAGTACTGGGGATGGGGCGGGGAGGACGACGACATCGCCACCAGGTACGGCTGGGGACACCTGGGGACGGCCTGGGGACACGTGGGGATGGCCTGGGGACAGCTTGGGGACAGACAGGACTGGGGCTGGGGCAGCAAGGATGACAACATCGCCACCAGGTACGGCTGGGGACACACCTGGGGACATTGGGGACACCTGGGGATGGCCTGGGGACACCCCTGGGGACAGACAGGACTGGGCTGGGGCAGCGAGGATGACAACATCGCCACCAGGTACGGCTGGGGACACACCTGGGGACAGCTTGGGGACACCTGGGGATGGCCTGGGGACAGACAGGGCTGGGGCTGGGGCGGCGAGGACGACGACATCGCCACCAGGTACGGCTGGGGACACACCTGGGGACGGCCTGGGGACACCTGGGGACAAACAGTACTGGGGCTGGGGCGGTGAGGACAACAACATTGCCACCAGGTACGTGGGGACACACCTGGGGATGGCCTGGGGACAGCCTGGGGACACCTGGACACATCTGGGGACAGCCTGGGGATACCCCTGGGGACAGCAAGGGCTGGGGCTGGGGTGGCTAGGATGATAACATCGCCTCCAGGTACATGGGGACACCTAGGGACACCTGGGGACACTGCCAGTGAAGGGGTGGCATCTGGGGGTGTGTCCACCCAGCTGCAGGGGACACAAGAGGTGTCCTTGTCACACTGTGGAGGACAGGGTGTGTGACATTGCCTTGGAGGGAACACTAGGGGTGTCCTGTCACCTCAGGGAGGACATGGGGGGTATCCTTGTCACACTGGGGGGGACATGGGGAGTGTGACATTGCCTTGGTGCCCATGATGTCGCTGCTTGGGGACCCACGGGGGGTGTCCCATCACCCTGAGGGCCACCCCAGCAGTGTCCCCTGTCCCCATGTTTGGGTCCCTTGTGATGATGTCACTGCTTGGGGACACAGGAGCTGTCTCACCACTCCACTGCCACCCCGGCAGTGTCCCCTGTCCCCGCAGGGTGCGCCTGGCCGGGATGAAGATCTCCCGGTGGTGTCCCCATTGTCCCCGCAGTGTCCCTGCAGTGTCCCCTGTCCCCAGCAGTGTCCCCATTGTCCCCGCAAGGTGCACCTGGCCGGGATGAAGATCTCCCGGGCAGTGTCCCCATTGTCCCCGCAGTGTCCCCGCAGTGTCCCCGCAGTGTCCCAGCAGTGTCCCCTGTCCCCAGCGGTGTCCCCTGTCCCCGCAGGGTGCGCCTGGCCGGGATGAAGATCTCCCGGGCAGTGTCCCCATTGTCCCCGCAGTGTCCCCTGTCCCCGCAGTGTCCCAGCAGTGTCCCCTGTCCCCGCAGGGTGCGCCTGGCCGGGATGAAGATCTCCCGCCCGCCCGTCTCCATCGGCCATTACAAGATGGTGAAACACAAGAGCGACAAAGGCAACGAGGAGAACCCGCACAGGTCTGGGGACACCTGAGGACAGCTCGGGGGATGGGGTGGGGACACTGCGGGGACAGCAGGGACAGTGGTGACACCTCAGTGACAATGCGGACAGAGTGGGGACACCCTGGTGCCAGCGGTGACACCCCGGGGATGGCGGGGGGGGGACACCTCGGGGACAACGGTGACACCCTGGTGACAGTGGGGACGGGGTGGTGACACCCTGGCGGCAGTGATGACACCCCGGGGACACCTCAGGGACAGTGGTGATGCTTTGGTGACAGTGGGGACAGGGCGATGACACCCCAGTGGCAGCAGCGACACTTCGGGGACACCCTGGTGACAGCCCAGTGACAGTGGTGACACCTTGGGGACACCCCAGTGCCAGCGGTGACACGCCAGTGCCAGCAGGGACGGGGTGGGGACACCTCAGAGACAGTGGGGACACCCTGGTGACATCCTGGTGACAGTGGGGATGGGGCGATGACACCCTGGTGCCAGTGGTGACACCGTAGTGGCAGCAGTGACACCCTGGTGACAGGGCAGGGACAGCAGTGACACCTCGGGGACAGGGCAGGGACACCCCAGTGCCAGCAGTGACACCTTGGGGACACCCCATGTGGCAGCAGTGACATCCTGGGGACAGCGGTGACACCTCGGGGACGGGGTGGGGACACCCCGGTGACATCCTGGTGACAGCGGAGATGGGGCGATGACACCCCAGTGCCAGCGGTGACACCTTGGGGACACCTCAGGGACAGCGGTGATGCTTCGGTGCAGTGGGGACAGGGTGGGGACACCTCAGGGAAAACGATGACACTCTGGGGACAGGGAGGTGACACCCCGATGCCAGCGGGGACACCCTGGTGACAGTGGGGACAGGGTGGTGACACGTCGGGGATGGGGTGGGGATACCTCAGGGACAATGGTGACACCCTGGTGACAGTGGGGATGGGGTGGGGACACCCTGGCGGGAGTGATGACACCCTGAGGACACCTTGGGGATGGGGTGATGATACCCTGGTGGCAGCAGTGACACCCCGGGGACACCCTGGGGACAGAGGTGACACCCCAGTGACACCTTAGGGACAGCAGTGACACCACCCTGGTGCCAGTGGTGACAACCTGAGGACAGGGTGGTGACCCTCCAGTGACACTCGGTGACACCCCGTCCCCCCAGGTTCGACCTGCTGGTGCGCACGCAGCGCTCGTGGACGCAGGACGGGATGAACTCGCTGACCTACGTCCTGCTGGCCAAGGAGCTGCGGCCGCTCTACACCAACCTGACCGTGGACATCGGCCGCGACCCCCGCGCCGCCCCCCGCGGCCCCCCGGGCTCCCCGCGCCGCCTGCGGGACGAGATGCTGCACAAACCGCCCCGTGAGGACCTGCCCGTGCCCCTGTCCCTGTCACTGTCCCTGTCCCTGTCACCTCCTCCGCCCCCGCCACGCTCGCCCGCGGCCGCTGGGAACGGCAGCGACACCCCGGGCCTGGGGACAGCGACAGGGGCACTGGGGACAGTGACCAGAGCCGTGGGGACAGAGCCCAGAGCCGTGGGGACAGCGACAGGGGCATTGGGGACAGAGCCCAAAGCCCTGGGGACAGAGCCCAGAGCTGTGGGGACAGAGCCACAGGCACTGGGGACACCACCCAGATCCGTGGGGACACAGCCACAAGCACTGGGGACACAGCCCCAGGCATTGGGGACAGAGCCCCAGGCATTGGGGACAGAGCCCAGAGCCGTGGGGACACAGCCACAGGCCATGGGGACAGCGAGGGTGGCACTGGAGGGCACAGGGACAGCGCATGGGGACAACCAGAGCGTGGCACAGGGACTCCCCTGACACCCCCCAAATTTCTTCCCCTCCCCCGGTGTGGACTCTGGGCTGGAGAGGGGACACAGGGGACAGTCAGCCCCGGGAGGGGACACAGGGGACAGTCCCAGGAGGGGACACAGGGGGCAGTCCCGGGGCTGGCCCCACCCCTCATCCCCCATCCCCAGGGGGGTTTTGGGGGTCCCCAAATCCGGCCCCGCGGGTATTTATTCTATTTATGAGCCACTCCCTGGACCTTTCTAAAGGAGTTTTTTTTCAATTAAAAAACAAAAATAAATTGTTTTGTCCTACACCGGTGACCCGAGGGGGACCCCGGGGTGCCCTGGGGGGGGTCAGGGCTCGGGGAGGGACCCCGGGGTGCCCTGGGGGGGGTCAGGGCTCGGGGAGGGACCCCGGGGTGTCCTGGGGGGGGGTCAGGACTCAGGGAGGGACCCCAACACCCTGCCCACGGCGGCCTTGGCGCTGGCGATGCAGTCGTTGACAGAGACCCCCGAGTAGGAGGCCCCGATGAGGGTCAGGGGCAGCTGCTGCTCCCCCAGAAACTTCTGGATGCGCTCTGGGGGGACAGGGACAGCGGCTGGGGACAGCCCCGGGGACAGGGGAGACCCTCGGGGGACAGGGCAGAGCCTGGGGACAAGGGACACCCTCGGGAACAGGGGAGAGCCCCAGGGGACAGCCCCAGGGGACAAGGGACGCCCAGGGGACACCCCCAGGGACAGTGGAGACCCCCAGGGGACAAGGGACACCCTCAGAGGAAAGGGACAGCCCCAGGGGATAGGGGACACCCCAAGGGACAGAGGAGATCACCAGGGACAGGAGACACCCCCACGGACAAGGGACACCCTCACGGACAGTGGAGACCCCCAGGGGACAGGGGACACCCCCAGGGGAAAGGGGACACCCTCAGGGGAAAGGGGACACCCTCGGGGACAGGGGACATCCCCAGGGGATAGGGGACACCCCAAGGGACAGGGGACACCCCCAGGGACAAGGGACATCCTCAGGGGAAAGGGGACACCCTCGGGGACAGGGAATACCCACAGGGGACACCCCAAGGGACAGGGGAGACCCCAGGGGACACCCCAAGGGACAGGGGACACCCAGGGGACCCCCTGCTCTCACCAAGGCGCTCCCAGTGTCCCAGCGTGTACTGGGGGATGCAGTCCTGGGGACAACGGGGGGGACAGGTGAGCCCCAGGAGCCCCCAGTGTCCCCGTGTACCCCTGTGTCCCCCCAGTGTCCACCCCTATGTCCCCCCCAGTGTCCCCATGTTCCCCTGGTGTCCCCATGTCCCCCCAGGAGCTCCTCCAGTGTCCCCATGTCCCCTCAGGAGCCCCCCAGTGTCCCCATGTCCCCTCATGTCCCCCCAGTGTCCCCATGTCCCCCCAGTGTCCCCATGTCCCCCCCCGGTGTCCCCATGTCCCCCACCTGCTGCACCCTGACCATGCTCCGGGTGGGGGTCCCGGCCAGCCCCAGGTGGTCCCTCACGGCCGCCCGGGCCCGGGACAGCAGCACCTCTGGGGACACCCCCGAGGGCTCCCCGAAACTCTGCCGGAACCAGGCCCCACCCAGCATCACCTGGGGACACAGAGAGATTGTCACACCCCCGTGTCACCTGGGGACACAGAGACATTGTCACCCCCCCGTGTCACCTGAGGACACAGAGACATTGTCACCCCCCTGTGTCACCTGGGGACACAGAGCAGGACTGTCACCATCCCTGTGTCACCTGGGGACACGGGCAGGTCACCAAAATCAGCCCTATCACCATCCCAGCATCACGTGGGGGCACAGAGACATTGTCACCCCCCCGTGTCACCTGGGGACACAACGTCACCTCTATCACACCCCCGGTGTCCCCAGTGTCACCCACTGTCAGCCCCCCAAAATCACCCCTGTCACACCCCCAGTGTCCCCAGTGTCCCCCCTCCCAGTGTCCCCAGTGCCACCCCCCACTGTCCCCAGTATCACCCTGTCACCCCCCAGTGTCACTTGACGTCAGCCCCCCCAAAATCACCCCCTGTCACCTCCTCCCGGTGTCCCCAGTGCCACCTGCTGGTGTCCCCAGTGTCCCCTCCCAGTGTCCCCAATGCCACCCCTCCTGCTGTCCCCAATGCCATCCCACGGTGTCCCCAGTGCCACCCACTGTGAGTCCTCCAGGATCACCCCTGTCACCCCTCCCAGTGTCCCCAGTGCCGCCCCCAGGTGTCCCCACTGCCACCCCTCAGTGTCCCCAATGTCCCCCCGCTGTCCCCAGTGTCTGCCTCAGTGTCCCCAATGTTCCCTCCCAGTGTCCCCTTCCTGTCCCCAATGTCCCCTCAGTGTCCCTGGTGTCCCCCCTCGGTGTCCCCAGTGTCCCCTCAGTGTCCCCAATGTCCCCCCTCAGTGTCCCCAATGACCCCCTGGTGTCCCCAGTGTCTGCCTCGGTGTCCCCAGTGTCCCCCCTCAGTGTCCCCAATGTTCCCTCCCAGTGTCCCCTTGCTGTCCCCAATGTCCCCTCAGTGTCCCTGGTGTCCCCCCTCGGTGTCCCCCATGTCCCCTCAGTGTCCCCAATGTCCCCCCTCAGTGTCCCCAATGACCCCCTGGTGTCCCCAGTGTCCCCCCTCAGTGTCCCCGGTGTCCCCCTCAGTGTCCCCAATGTTCCCTCCCAGTGTCCCCTTGCTGTCCCCAATGTCCCCTCAGTGTCCCCGGTGTCCCCCCTCGGTGTCCCCCATGTCCCCTACAGTGTCCCCGGTGTCCCCCCTTGGTGTCCCCCATGTCCCCTCAGTGTCCCCGGTGTCCCCCCTCGGTGTCCCCCATGTCCCCTCAGTGTCCCCGGTGTCACGCACCGTCAGGCGCACCGAGGGGCTCCCGCTGTTCCCGTCGTGCTCCGGGAACGCCACCGAGTCATAAACGATCCCCAGCAGGGCCGGGTCCTCCCACGAGGGCACCAGGTGACCGAACCCCTGGGGGGACACTGGGGGGTCACTCTGGGGCTGGGGACAGCCTGGGGTCACCCTGCGGCTTGGGGACAGCCTGGGGTCACCCCAGGGCCGGGTCCTCCCAGGAGGGCACCAGGTGACCGAACCCCTGGGGGGACACCGCGGGGTCATTCTGGGGCTGGGGACAGCCTGGGGTCACCCTGGGGCTAGGGACACCCCGGGGCTTGGGGACATCTCGGGGGACATTGGGGACCCCAGGGGGACATTGGGGACACCGGGAGGGGACAGCCTGGGGTCACCCTGGGGCTTGGGAACACTGTGGGGGACATGGGGACACCGCGGGGGAACAGCCTGGGGTCACCACAGGGGACACTGGGGACATCCCTGGGGGACAGTCTGGGGTCACCACAGGGGACATTGGGGACACGGCGGGGACAGGACTCACCGTGACGGGCAGTGTCACCCCCCGGTAGAGCAGGTTGACCACGGCCACGGTGGCGGCCGGAATGTCCTGGAGCTCCCGCGACAGAGGGGACAGCTCGGCTGGCAGGGCCCGTGCCAGGGCTGGGGACAGCAGGGGACAGTGAGGGGACAGTGAGGGGACAGTGAGGGGACAGTGAGGGGACAGCTCGGCTGGGAGGGCCCGTGCCAGGGCTGGGGACAGCAGGGGACAGTGAGGGGACAGTGAGGGGACAGTGAGGGGACAGCTCTGCTGGGAAGGCCCGTGCCAGGGCTGGGGACAGCAGGGGACAGTGAGGGGACAGTGAGGGGACAGTGAGGGGACAGCTCGGCTGGCAGGGCCCGTGCCAGGGCTGGGGACAGGAGGGGACAGGAAGGGGACAGTGAGGGGACAGTGAGGGGACAGCTCGGCTGGCAGGGCCCGTGCCAGGGCTGGGGACAGTGAGGGGACAGTGAGGGGACAGTGAGGGGACAGTGAGGGGACAGCTCGGCTGGGAGGGCCCGTGCCAGGGCTGGGGACAGCAGGGGACAGTGAGGGGACAGTGAGGGGACAGGGAGGGGACAGTGAGGGGACAGCTCGGCTGGGAGGGCCCGTGCCAGGGCTGGGGACAGCAGGGGACAGTGAGGGGACATCAGAGGGGACAGTGAGGGGACAGCTCGGCTGGGAGGGCCCGTGCCAGGGCTGGGGACAGGAGGGGACAGGAAGGGGACAGCTCTGCTGGCAGGGCCCGTGCCAGGGCTGGGGACAGCGAGAGGACAGTGAGGGGACATCAGAGGGGACAGTGAGGGACATCAGCGGGGACAGCACTGGGGACAGGGGACAGCGAGGACATCAGAGGGGACATCAAAGGGGACAGCACGGGGGCAGCATGGGGACATCAGCAGGGACAGTGCAGGGACATCAGCGAGGACATCAGCAGGGGGACATTAGCGGAGGGACACTGGGGACATTAGGAGGGGACACTGGGGACACTGGGGACATTAGGAGGGGACACTGGGGACACCGGGGGTGCAGACCCCCCGTACCTGCGGCCGGGAGGGCGCTGATCACGTGGTCAGCTGTGATGGACCCGCCCGGAAAGGTGAGCTGGGGAGACATGGGGACACCGCTGGGGACATGGGGACACCGCTGGGGAGACATGGGGACACCGCTGGGGAGACATGGGGACACCGCTGGGGACATGGGGACACCGCTGGGGACATGGGGACATCACTGGGGACATGGGGACACCGCTGGGGACATGGGGACATCACTGGGGACATGGGGACACCGCTGGGGAGACATGGGGACACCGCTGGGGAGACATGGGGACATCACTGGGGACATGGGGACACCGCTGGGGAGACATGGGGACACCGCTGGGGACATGGGAACACCGCTGGGGACATGGGGACATCGCTGGGGAGACATGGGGACACCGCTGGGGACATGGGGACACCGCTGGGGACAATGGGGATAATGGGGATGTGGGGACACTGGGAACAGTGAGGGCACTGGGGACACTGGGGAGAGACAGGACATGGGGACATGGGGGGCATTGGGAGCACTGGGGGACACTGGGGATACTGGGGAGGGGACTGGGGAGAGGATTGGGGACACTGGGGACACTGGGGACACTGGGACAATGGGGAGGGGACTGGGAGCACTGGGGAGGGGACAGAGGGGACTGGGGGACACTGAGGACACTGGGAAGGGATTGGGAGGCATTGGGGACACCAGGGACAATGGGGACATTGGGGACACTGGGAAGGAGACTGGGGACACTGGGGAGGGGATTGGGGGACACTGGGGACACTGGAAAGGGATCCAAGGGACACAAGGAAGGCACCCAAGGGACACTGCGAAGAGGACTGGGGGACCCAAGGGACACCAGAAAGGGACCCGGGGGACACTGGGGAGGGGACAGAGGGACCCGGGGGACACTGGGGACACTGTGGGGGGACACAGAGCCCCGCGGGACGGGGACAGGGAGCAGGACGATGACCCCGCGGGACACACGGGTGACACCGGGGTGACACTGGGAGCTGTCCCCACCTGCCATCGGCCCCGGCGGTGGCACAGGTGTGTCACGGGGGTGTCACAGCGCAGCTCCGCCCCCCGCGGGGACACAAAGGCCACCAAGGCCCGCGGCAGCGCCTCCATCCCCCCCCGCAGGGACCACTGGCTCCAGCGCTCGGCCCGTGCCCGGTGTGCCAGTGTCCCCTCCCTGCGGCTGCTGTCACCTGCGGGGACAATGGCACTGTGACACTGAACTGTCCCCAGCCCCGCCAGTGTCCCCTCCCTGCGGCTGCTGTCACCTGCGGGGACAATGACACTGTGACACTGAACTGTCCCCAGCCCCGCCAGTGTCCCCTCCCTGCGGCTGCTGTCACCTGCGGGGACAATGGCACTGTGACACTGAGCTGTCCCCTCCCTGCCAGTGTCCCCTCCCTGCGGCTGCTGTCACCTGCGGGGACAATGGCACTGTGACACTGAGCTGTCCCCTCCCTGCCGCTGTCACCTGTGGGGGCAGTGGCACCGTGACACTGAGCTGTCCCCTCCCTGCTGCCGCTGCTGTCACCTGCGGGGACAACGGAAAGGTGGGGATGTCCCTGAGGTGTCCCCAAATCAGGGATGTCCCCTGGATGCCAGTGCCAGCCCAGCAGTGTCCCCAGGGTGTCCCCACTGTGTTCCAGGGCCATCCCCAGCAGTGTCCCCAATGTCCCCACCGTGTCCCAGGGCCATCCCCAGCAGTGTCCCCAATGTCCCAGCAGTGTCCCCAATGTCCCCACCATGTCCCAGGGCCATCCCCAGCAGTGTCCCCAATGTCCCCACCGTGTCCCAGGGCCATCCCCAGCAGTGTCCCCAATGTCCCCAATGTCCCCACCGTGTCCCAGGGCCATCCCCAGCAGTGTCCCCAATGTCCCCAGCAGTGTCCCCAGTGTCCCCACCGTGTCCCAGGGCCATCCCCAGCAGTGTCCCCAATGTCCCCAGCAGTGTCCCCAATGTCCCCACCGTGTCCCAGGGCCATCCCCAGCAGTGTCCCCAATGTCCCCAGTGTCCCCACCGTGTCCCAGGGCCATCCCCAGCAGTGTCCCCAGTGTCCCCAGTGTCCCCACCGTGTCCCAGGGCCATCCCCAGCAGTGTCCCCAATGTCCCCACCGTGTCCCAGGGCCATCCCCAGCAGTGTCCCCAATGTCCCCAGTGTCCCCACCGTGTCCCAGGGCCATCCCCAGCAGTGTCCCCAATGTCCCCAGTGTCCCCACCGTGTCCCAGGGCCATCCCCAGCAGGACGGAGCCGCGGCGTCGCTCGGCCCAGAACAGGGCGGGGAAACAGGAGCGGACACTGAGGACACGACTGTCCCCAGCAAAGACACCCCTGCACAGGCTGTCCACGGCCACCTCGGCCACCTGTGGGGACATGGGGACAGTGACACACTGAGGACACCCCTGCACAGGCTGTCCACGGCCACCTCGGCCACCTGTGGGGACATGGGGACAGTGACACACTGAGGACACCCCTGCACAGGCTGTCCACGGCCACCTCGGCCACCTGTGGGGACAGGACAGTGACACACTGAGGACACCCCTGCACAGGCTGTCCACGGCCACCTCGGCCACCTGTGGGGACAGGGACATTGACAGGGACACAAGGACAGTGACAGCAATGGGGACAGCCACAGCCAGTGTGAGGATGCTAATGGGGACAGTGACAGAGACAGGGACAGCAATGGGGACAGGGACAGTGATGGGAACAGTGACAGGGACGGTGACATGGATAGCAGGGACAGTGAGGACAGCAATGAGGACAGCAGGGACAGTGACAGGGACAGCAGGGACAATGACAGGGACAGTGATGGGGACAGTGACAAGGACAGTGACAAGGACAGTAACAGCAGTGGAGACAGCAGGGACAGTGACAGGGATAGTGGGGACAGTGACAAGGACAATGAGGACAGCAGGGACAACGACAGGGACAATGATGAGGACAGTGACAAGGACAATGGGGACAGTGCCAGCAGGACCCCACCCACCCCAGGGAGGCCCCGATAAGGCCGGGCGGGGCTTTGGGGCGAATTATCAGGGTCTGAGGGGTTATCTGGGCTTTGGGGTGGGGTTATGGGGCTTTGGGGTGAGTTATCGGGGTCTGGGGTGGGGTCATGGGGGCTGTGGGGGATTATCAGGGTTCTGGGGGGTTCTGGAGGGGTTTATCAGGATCTTGGGGTAGTTATGGGGATTTTTGGGGCAGTTCTGGAGATTTTGGGGGCTTTATCAGGGTTTTTGGGGTGGTTATAGGATTTCTGGGTGGTTCACAGCATCTCTGGGTGGTTCTGGCTATTTTTGGGGGTGTTTATGGGTATTTCTGGGGGTGGTTATGGGGATTTTGGTGTGTTTATGGGATTTTGGGGGTGGTTTGGGGATTTTGGTGTCTTTATGGGGATTTTGGGGTGTTTATGGGGTTTCTGGGGTCAGTTTGGGGGCTTTGGGGTGTTTATCAGGGTTTTTGGGGGGTGGTTCTGAGGTTTTTGGGAATGTTTATGGGGATTTTGGAGGGTTTATCAGGGTTTTTGGGGTCGGATTGGGGGTTTTTGGGGCCGGTTTGGGGGTTTTTGGGGTTGGTTTGGGGGTTTTTGGGGTGCTTATGGGGATATTGGGGTGGTTATGGGATTTTTGAAGGTGGTTCTGGGGGTTTGGGGGTGTGTTTATGGGGATATTGGGGTGTTTATGGTATTTTTGGGGTCGGTTTGGGGATTTTTGGGGTCGGTTTGGGGTTTTGGGGCTGGGTTTGGGGTTTAGGGCCCCCTGCCCTGACCCACCTCGCGGCCGAAGCGGCGCTGGGCGAAGGCGTGGGCGCTCTCGTCTGGCCCCGACCCCGCCGGGGTCAGCAGGTCCTGCAGCCCAGCCCAGAGCAGGGCCCGGGAGAACGGGGGGACAGCCCGGAGTAAACCCCTGGGGACACAGGGGACATTGGGGACAGCCCCTGGGGACACAGGAGACATTGGGGACAGCCCCTGGGGACAGCCCAGAGCAGCCCCTGGGGACACTGGGGACACAGGGGACAGGGGACACCAGAGTCAGCCCAGACCAGAGCAGGGCCCGGGAGAACGGGGGGACAGCCTGCAGCAGGCCCCTGGGGACAGCAGGGGACATTGGGGACAGCCCCTGGGGACACTGGGACCGGTGTCACCCACCGCAGGCCCTGGGGCAGGGGGAGGTGACATTGGGGACACGGGGAGGTGACACAGAGGACAGGAGGTGACACTGGGGACAGGGACAGGGTCACCCACTGCAGGCCCTGGGGCAGGGGGAGGTGACATTGGGGACAGGGGACAGGGTCACCCACCGCAGGCCCTGGGGCAGGGGGTGACATTGGGGACACAGGGAGGTGACACAGGGGACAGGGTCACCCACCGCAGGCCCTGGGGCAGGGGGAGGTGACACTGGGACACGGGGAGGTGACCCAGGGGACAGGAGGTGACACAGGGGACAGGGACAGGGTCACCCATCACAGGCCCTGGGGCAGGGGGAGGTGACACTGGGGACACGGGGAGGTGACACAGGGGACAGGGACAGGGTCACCCACCGCAGGCCCTGGGGCAGGGGGTGCAGGGCCCCCCCCAGGTAGAGGAAGCGGTTCCGGGACGCCGGGTGGTCCCCGGGGACAGCGAGGATGTCACCGGCCAGCCCCAGCTCGGACACCTGTGGGGACACAGGGGACACCAGGACAGACCCCGGGATCACACAGAGACCCCAAAATCCACCCAGGGACCCCCAGAATCCACACAGAGACCTCAGAACTCCAAGAGAGCTCCCCACAAACCTCAGCCCCACAGGGACCCCTCTGACCTCCCAAACCCACTAAACCCCACTGGGGGTCCCCCCAAACCCCCTCCAGCCCCCCAGAGACCCCTCTGACCCCCCAAACCCAGCCCAGGAGCCCCCAAACCCCGCCAGCCTCCTCTGTCCCTCCAAACCCCACCCCAGAAATGCCCCAGGCCCCCCATATCCCACCCCAGGACCCCCCACAAACCCCAAGGACACCTCAACGCCCCCCAGGAACCCCCAAGACCCCCCCAGGGACCCCCCAGACCCTTCTGTCCCCCCAGATCCACCCCAGAGACCCCCCGAGACACCCCAAACCCACCCCAGGGACCCCCCAAAACCCCCAAACCCCACCCTGGGAACCCATCTGTCCCCCCAAACCCACCCC
>NC_139787.1:2151619-2393132 GCF_965231275.1 Zosterops lateralis
GAAAAAGGGAGCCCCGGGGAATTGGGGGTCTCTTAAAGAATGGGGGTCCGGGGGGGTCTGGGGTCCGGGGAAATTTGGGGTCCCTGGGGGTCTCACAGGGACTGGGGGTCCCAGGGGGTCTCAGGAGGGAAAGCAGCGCCGGGAGAGGGGGAATTGGGGGGAAGGGGGTCCCTGGAGCCACCAGGGCACAGGGGCTCAGGGTGCGGGGCTCGGGGGGTCCTGGGGGGCACCGGGGGGTCTCTGAAGGGACGGGGGTCCTGGGGGGGGTCAGGACGGGATGGGGGTCGTGGGGGGCACCGGGGGTCCCTGAAGGGATGGGGAGACACCGGGGATCCCGGAAGGGGGTCCTAGGGAACACAGGGGGTCTCTGAAGGGATGAGGGTCCTGGGGGAGGGGGGGGTCCGGACGGGATGGGGGTCCTGGGGGGACACCGGGGGTCCCGGAAGAGGGGAGTCCCGGGGAGGAATGTCCCACCCGGGGGGACAGGGGAGCCGGGGGTCCCGGTTGGGAGCGGGGGGCGGGCTCGGGGGTCCCGGTAGGAGCAGGGGGCGGGCTCGGGGGTCCCGGGCTCACCTTGGGCGGGCGGGGGGCGCGCACCAGGTGGTAACAGGCGGCCAGGCCGCTGATGCCGCCGCCCAGGACGGCCACGGTGGGCGGCATGAGGGGACCTGGGGCGGGCAGGGGTCAGAGGGGCCGCCGGGAGCGCCCAGAGACCCCCGAGACCCCCCGGGGCCGCCCCTCACCTGTCCCGGACCGCCCCTCACCTGTCCCGCGTCCGCCGCGCTGGCCACGCCCCTTCCCGCCGCTTATCAGGGCAAGGGGCGGGGCTTAGTGGAGACCGACCAATGGGAAGGCGCGATGCGTTGATGGACAGCGCGCTGTGGCGGGAGATAGCGCCCTGCGGCGATAAGCCACGCCCATCACGTTATCAGCCAATCAGCAGGCATGCCACACCCCCTTCGTGACCACGCCCCTTGTTGATCAATGAACGCAGCCCCGCCCATGCCCATAAGCCACGCCTTCAGCCACGCCACGCCCACTATTGGCTGTCAATCACACCCCCCGCCCCTCACCCAAGGCCACGCCCCCTCCACGCCAACCCCGCCCCCCCACGCCCCAAAACTTGGCGATTTTTGGGTTTTTTTTAATAAATTTATTCACAAAACCCCCCGGGGCCGCGCGGGCTGCGGCCGCACCCCCCCGCACCCCCTTCTGCCGCGGGGGGCCCGGGGGTCCGGGAGCTGTCCCGGGGGTGTCCCGGGGGGTCCCGGGGGGTCCCGGGGGTGTCCCGGGGGGTCCCGGGGGGCGCTCTCAGGCTCTGCGGCCGGGGGGCTCCTCCAGCTCGTAGAACAGCACGTAGCCCTCGCTGGACGGCACCTGGTTCTCGCTGATGGGCGAGACCCTGCGGGGACAGCCCTCAGCACCCGCCGGGGGGCTCGGGGGGCGCCCCCCGAGGGGGGCACGGGGCGGGGGGCTCGGGTCGGGGGCAGCACTGACCGGGAGTCGTTGTAGACGCGCCAGCCGGCCGGGTCGCGGCAGAAGGCCGTGTAGTGCCCGTAGTGGACGCTGCCCGAGTGGTTGCACAGCGCGTACAGGCTGTACACGGGGCTGCCTGCGGCCGGGGGGCGTGGGCTCGGGTTGGGTGGGGTCCTGAGCCCCCCGCCCCTCCCAAACCCCCCATTCCCCTGCCCGGAGCCCCTCCTCACCCTGGTGGGGTCGGTCCTGAGCCCCCCGCCCCACCCAAACCCCCGATCCCCCCGCCCGGAGCCCCTCCTCACCCCGGTGGGGTCGGTCCTGAGCCCCCCGCCCCACCCAAACTCCCGATCCCCCCGCCCGGAGCCCCTCCTCACCCCGGTGGGGTCGGGTTGAGCGGGGTCCTGAGCTCCCCGCCCCACCCAAACCCCCGATCCCCCCGCCCAGAGCCCCTCCTCACCCCGGTGGGGTCGGTCCTGAGCCCCCCGCCCCACCCAAACCCCCAATTCCCCACCCGGAGCCCCTCCCCACCCGCAGCCCCTCCTCACCCGCCTTCTCACTGGCGAACTCCCGCAGGTTGAGCTGCTGCAGCGGGAAGTCCACGAAGACGGAGCATTTCTTGATGGAGTAGCGGGTGGTGGAGAACCGGTTCAGGTCTGCCGGGCGTTAAGGGAAAAGGGGGACGGAGGGGTGGCCCCTGTGCCCCCCAAACCCCCGGTAAAGCTTTGGGGGGCTCCTCCCAGGGGTTCTGGGGTGCCCCCCGTGCCGATTCCCAAAGGATACGGAGCACCAGGATGCGTGGGAAGCGCTGGATCGTCAGTTTCTTGGTGCTCCGCGTCCGCTGCCGGCACTTGTCACACACCTGGGGGGACAAGGGGACGCTCGGGGAGGGGCTGGGGGGCAAATGGGGGTCCGGGGAGGGGTCGCTGGGCGAGGGGAGGGGTCCATCCTCTCACCGGGGCGTTCTCCGAGTCCAGCTCCTCCTCCTTGGTGAAGAGGCTGAAGCAGTCGTGCAGCGAGACCTTCCCCCCGGCAAAGCTTTTCTGGGCCAGGGGGGAATTTGGGGGGTCAGGAGGGAGTTTGAGGGGTCAGGGGGGGAATTTGAGGGGGTTTTTGGGGTCGGGGGGAGCAGCAGCCCAGCCCTACCTTTGGGATGGGCAGCGAGAGGTCGCAGAACACCTCGAAGGTGGTGGAGCGGTAGCCGCAGGCCTGGCACTTGAGGCAGCTCTTCAACTGCCCCACAAAGAGATCTGGGGGGCACAGGGGGGCTCAGGGAGGGTTGGAGGGCACCCCCGCAGGTTTTGGGGTCCCGGGGAAGGGAGGGGACGCCCCCAATCCCAGCGCTCACCCACGATCTTGCTGTCCTCCCTCTCCAGGTAGCGCTTCCACATCTGGTTGGCGCGTTCGTCGTCGCTGCAGGGAGGGCGGTGACATCGGGGTGACATCGGGGTGACATCGGGGGTCACCTGTCCCCAAACCGGGGCTCCCCCTCCCCACCAGCCCTCCCCTGGCCTCACCTGAGCGTTTCGGGGTCCTCCGGGGCCGGGGCTCTCCGTGTGTCCGACAGGATGCTGGGCGTGCGCCGGCCCTTCCTGTTGATCTCCACGTGCAGCCGGTCCATGAAGAACTTGAGGAATTCCTGCGCGTCCTGCTGGCTGCGGGGACAACGGGGGGACACTCTGTGCCCACGCCTGGGACCTCAAGAGGGGTCCCCAAAAGGTGTTTTGTCTCACCTGTACCCCGTGAAGGAGGGGACGTATTTCTGGAACACGGCCTTGAAGCGGCCGGGGTTGACGGCCTCGGAGGAGTCGGGGTGCCACAGGGCGGCGATGACGTCGGCGAAGGCTGCGGGGACACCCGTGTCACTGTCACCTCCCCCCCAGGGGAGGGGTTATGTAACACCCCAGGGGGGCTGAGGGAGGGTCTGGGGGGCTGCCCCACCTTCGGTGAGCTCCTGGGGGGCGCGGGGGCCGGGGGGCTGCTCCTGCTGGAAGTCCCGGCGCAGGCAGTAGTCCGCAGGGGTTTGGTGCTGCTCAGGCACTGCAGCACCGCGTTCATGAAGCACTGCAGGGGACAACGGGGACAATCCTGGGGCCTGGCAGGGACCTGGGGGACCCTCGGGGTGTCCCCGTGGGGCTGTGGGGGTCCCCAGTGGGGTGGGACAGCCACAAAGAGCCCTGGGGGACACTGAGGTGACACCAAGGGACCCTTTAAGGATATCAAAGGGACTTCAGATCCTTCCTACAGGCCAGGACAGGGGGACAGGAGGGTTGGTGACCATGGGGACAGTGCTGGGGGAGCTCTGGGAATGTGACATCCCAGCAGGACAGGACCACAGCCACCGAGCCTGGGGGACCCCGGGGTGACCCCAAACCCCTCCTACACCCCAGGACAGAGGGACAGGAGGATTGGGGACCGTGGGGACAGGGCTGTGGGGCTGAGAAAGCTCTGGGAATGTGACATCCCAGCAGGACAGGACCACAGCCACCGAGCCTGGAGGACCCCAAGGTGACCCCGAGGTGACCACAAGGGGACCCGAAATCACTCCTGCACCCCAGGACAGAGGGACAGGAAGGTTGGAGACCATGGGGACAGTGCCGAGGGAGCTCTGATAATGTGACATCGCAGCAGGACAGCAGTACGGGACCACCCCCACTGAGCCTGGAGGACCCCGGGGTGACCCCAAACCCCTCCTGCACCCCAGGACAGAGGGACAGGAAGGTTGGGGACCATGGGGACGGGGCTGTGGGAGCTCTAGGAATGTGACATCCCAGCAGGACGGGAGGACAGGACCACAACCACCGAGCCAGGAGGACCCCAGGATGACCCCAACCCCTCCCTCACCCCAGGACAAACACCCAGCCCCCCCGGCTCCCCATGCCACTCACGGTGTTGCCCAGGTTCCTGAGGCCCACGTGTCCCGAGCCCAGCAGCAGCGTGTGGTGGCTCTGCGGGGACAGCGAGGGGCACGCCGTGAGCCGCGCCCCGGCCGCCCCGTCCCCCCGGGGGTCCCCCGGCGCCGCCTTCACCTCCCCGGTGACCAGCAGCAGCCCCATCACCGCCGTGTGCACCACGGACTCGGAGATGTCGGCGGCGCGGCCCTGCGGCTCCCGCCGGGTCACCAGCGAGCGGTGCAGCTTTCGGGGCAGCTCCACCAGCGTGGCTCCCTGCAGCCCGGGCATGGTGGCGGCGGTGACAGGGAGCCCCGGGGCGCGGTGCTGGCCCGCCGAGGGGAGCGGCGTGTCCCCTCCTCCCGCTCAGCTCATTAGCTGATCCGATTCCCCCGCTATTCTGGGCCGCGCGGGAGGCTCATCCCGGGGGGATTAATTAGCCCGAGCTGTCCCGGGGGACGGGCACGGCTCGGAGGGCGCAAGGTAAACACCCCCCTCCCCAAATAAACCCGCTCCGTGATTGAAATCCCGGGGTTGGGGGGCTCGGCGGGGCGGCGGGACCCCCGGGGGCGGCGCGGGGGACACGCCGAGGGGGGACAGGGCGGTGGGGCCGCGTCCCCCCGGGATCGGGGGGATTACGAGCCCCCCACACGTGGCCGGGCAGGTGCGGGACGGGGCGGGGGGGGCGGATGCGGAAACGGGGAGGGCAGCGGGCACTGCGGTGTCACACCGGTCACCCGTGGGCACTGCGGTGTCACACCGGTCACCCGTGGGCACTGCGGTGTCACACCGGTCACCCACGGCCACCCCGGAGCCGGGCAGGGGACAGGAGCGGTCACTGCCAGAGCCAGGGGATGGCAGCGGCCCCCCCAGAGCCGCGGGGGTCCCCAAAACAGGACCGGAGCGGGGACAGGTGAGAGCGACGCCACCGCTGTGACACCCTGGGGATGTCACCGACCTGAGAGCGGGGACAGCGCGGGGGGCGCGACACGGCCCCAGAGCTGGGGACAGACTGGGGGGCTCAAAATGTCCCTGAGGATGGGGACACTGTGGGGACCTCAACATGTCCCCAAAGCAGGGGACAGCCTGGGGGGCTCAACAGCCTGGGGGGCTCAGACCGTCCCCAAAGGTGGGGACACTGTGGGGGATGTGAAACCAAAGGTGGGGACAGCCTGGGGGTCTCAAAACGTCCCCAAAGCTGGGGACAGACTGAGGGGCTCAGCAGCCTGGGGGGGCTCAAAATGTCCCTGAGGATGGGGACACTGTGGGGGTCTCAAAACTCCCCAAAGGTGGGGATACTCTGGGGGTCACAAAATGTCCCCAAAGGTAGGGACAGCCTAGGGGTCACAAAATGTCCTGAGACTGGGGACAGCCTGGGAGTCTCAAATTGTCCCCAAAGCTGGGGACACTGTGGGGGATGTGAAACGTCCCCAAAGCTGGGGACAGCCTGGGGGTATCAAAATGTCCCTGAGGCTGGGGATGCTGCAGGGGTCATGAAACTGGCACAAAGCTGGGGACACTGGGGCTCTCAACATGTCCCTGAGGCTGGGGACACTGTGGGGGATTTGGAATGTCCCCAAAGCTGGGGACAGTCTGGAGGGTCTCAAAATGTCCCCAAAGGCAGGGACACTGTGGGAATCTCAAACTGTCCCCAAAGCTGGGGACACTCTGGGGGTCGCAAAACGTTCTGAGACTGGGGACAGCCTGGGGGTCTCAAACCATCCCCAAAGGCGGGGACACTGCGGGGCTCTCAAGCTGTCCCCAGTCCGGGCACACTGGGGGCTCCCAGCCCACGCCAGGCCGGGGACACCGCGGGCCCTGGTCCCCCTCCCGGCCGCCCCCCGAGGCTCTTACGGCCGCCTTGTCCTCGTTGCGGGCGGGCGCGGGGCTGGCGGGGCCGTAGGGCGGCTCGGCGTGGCGGGCGCGGGGCCCGGCCTCGGGGCGCACGGAGAGCAGCGGGGCCGCGCCTTTGCCGTCGGGCGAGCCCACGGCCACCCTGCGCAGCGAGGAGCTCCTGCGGAGCGCCAGCGCGCCCAGCGGGTGCCCGCAGTCCCTGAGCACCAGCCGGCTCAGCGCCACCGCCACGTCCTCGGCCCGGCTGGGGACACCGCCGACACCGCCGCCGCCGCCTCCCTGGCTCAGGTCCCCGATGCTGATGGACTTGGAGCGGGCCAAGTTGCTCCGGCGCCGCTCGGCCGCGCTGGGCAGCGAGAAGGAGGCGCTGCCGGGCACCTGCGGGGCTCCCCCGGGCACCCGCACGCCGTGGTCGGCTTTCAGCGGGCCCCGGCGGCCCCCCGGCCCGCGGGGAGCGGGGTCTCCGCGCTTGGCCGCCCGGCCCCGCTCCAGCTCCAGCTTCTTGGCGCGGGGGTCTTCGTGCGGCGGCGGCGGCGGCCGCGGGGGCAGCAGGCGCAGTTTGGGGGCCGGGGAGAGCCCGTTGGGGGCCGCATGGCGCTCCTGGCTCAGCGCTCGGTGCCCGCTGGGCAGGCGGGAGCCCGCCCGGGGCTGCGCGGTCACCACGGCGCCGGGGTCCCGGGAGCGGCCCAGGCGGTGCTCCGAGGCCTGGGGCATGGCGGGGCCTGCAGGGACAGCGACAGGGCTGTGACAGGGGGGACAGGGCCGGCAGGGACGGGGGGGTGACAAAAGGGGACAGAGAAATGGCACCCACCTGCTCACAGCCCCCTGCGCCCGGCGGCCGGACACAGCGTCCCGTCGGCGGGGGCCCTGCGGGGCGGGGACACGGTCACCGGGGGGCCCCGGAGCTGGGGGGACCCAAAGCCTGGGGGGGTCCCCAAAGCCTCAGGGGGACCCCCAAAGTCTGGGGGGGAGCCCAAAGCCTCGAGGAGGCCCCAAAGCCTGGGGGGGGACCCCAAAGCCTCGGGGGGACCCCAGAGCCTCGGGGGATCCCCAAAGCCTGGGGGGGAGCCCAAAGCCTCGAGGAGGCCCCAAAGCCTGGGGGGGGACCCCAAAGCCTCGGGGGGACACGGTCACCGGGGGTCCCCAGAGCCTGGAGGGTCCCCAAAGCCTGGGGGACACGGTGTTACCGGGGGTCCCCGGAGCCTGGGGGGGACCCCAAAGCCTGGGGGACACGGTCACCGGGAGTCCCCAGAGCCTCGGGGGGTCCCCAGAGCCTCGGGGGACCCCAAAACCTCGAGGAGACCCCAAAGTCTCGGGGAAACCCCAAAGCCTCGGGGGGTCCCCAAAGCCTCGGGGGTCCCCCAAAGCCTCGAGGAGATCCCAAAGCCTCGGAGAGACCCCAGAGCCTCGAGAGGACACCAAAGCCTTGGGGGGACCTCAAAGCCTGGGGAGTCTCCAGAGCCTGGGGGGACCCCAAAGCCCCGGGAGAACCCCAAAGCCTCAGAGAGACCCCAAAAACGGGGGGACCCCAAAACCTCGGGGGGTCCCCAGAGCCTCGGGGGGACCCCCCAGCTGCAGTCCGGTGAGTCAGGGGGGGTCGGGATCACCGGGAGCTGTGTCCCCCCGGCCCCGGGCGGAGGTGAGGGGTGGTCGCGGAGCAGCCCCGGCTCGGGGCGGGGGGCGCGGCGGGAGCCCCGAGCCTTTGGCCGGGGAGGGCCCGGCGGGGCCGCTGGAAAAGCCCCCCCACCCCGGCCCGAGACCCCCGGGCTCGGCCCCTCCGCCATTCCCGGTGCCGCCCCCCGGGCCGCGCCCCCCGCCCCAAAAGGGGATTCCCGCAGTCCCCCAAAACCCCTCCCGGGCCCCCCATCACCCCCAGCCCTGCGGCCCCGCCCCCTCCCCGGGCCCGCGGTCCCTCACGGGGGGTGTCCCCTGTCCCCCTCCCCGCTATCCCGGGGCCCTGTCCCGCCCCCCGCCCGGTATCCCGAGACCCCTCGGGCCGTTCCCGGTGCCCCCCCCCTCCATCACCCCGGTACCCCCCGGGGCCCTGTCCCGCCCCCCTGCCCGGTGTCCCAGGGCCCCCCGGAGCCATTCCCGGTGCCCCCCCCATCACCCCGGTACCTCCCGGGGCCCTGTCCCGCCCCCCGCCCGGTATCCCGGGACCCCTCGGGCCGTTCCCGGTGCTCCCCCCATCACCCCGGTACCCCCCGCCCCCCGGGGCCCGGTCCCGCACCGCCCGCCCGGCCGCGGGGCTCCCCTCGGGGGGGGTGTCCGCTATCCCCGAGCCCCCCCGGCCCCAACCGCCGCCCCCTCGGGCCCCCCCGGCCCCCGTCGCGGCCGCCCCGCGGTCCCCCCGCACCTCCCGCGGGCCGCCATGGCAACAACTCCCGCCGCACCCGCCGCCATCTTTGGTCCTCCCTCACGCCGCCCCGCCCCCGGCGGCCTCGCCGCCCGCTCTGCGCATGCGCCGCCCCGCCAGGCCACGCCCCCCCGCGCCGAGCGTCGCCATGGAAACCGCGCGGCGTCTTAAAGGGGCCGCGCCCCGTTTCGAGGCTGAGGGGGAGAAATCCTTGTCTGTGCCAACCCCAAAATAATAACCCGGGACTAAATCGGGGTTTGAATGTTTATTGGGGAGCAGCAGCGAAGCGGTGGGGAGGGGTAAGAGCAGCTGGGAGGGGAATGGGGTGGAGGGGTGGTCCCCCACACACACAAAGTCCCCCCAGAGTTGGTCACTTGTCCTTGTGCTGGATGAGGCCTTTGGAGATGAGGTCCGGGATCTCCACGGCCAGCCAGGGAGCGAGCTGTGGGGACAGGGGTCACTGCTGAGGGACACCCCTGGGACGTGTCACACCCCCCTCAGTGTCACAGCACACCCTCCACGGGTGTCACACCCCCTCAGTGTCACACCAAAAGGTGACAATCCCCCCTTGGTGTCGCACTCGCTCAGTGTCACACTCCCCCAATGGGTGACAGTCCCCCCTCAGTGTCACACCCCACCAAAAGGTGACAATCCCCGCTTGGTGTCACACCCTCTCCGTGTCACACTCCCCCAATGGGTGACAGTCCCCCCTTCAGTGTCACAGCCCCAAAAAGGCGACAATCTCCCCTTGGTGTCACATTCCCTCAGGGTGACAGTCCCCCCCCTCAGTGTCACACCCCACCAGTGACAGCCCCCCCTCAATGTCACACTCCCCAGTGGGTGACAGCCCCCCAGTGTCACCTCCAAAATGGGGGGGTGACAGCCCCTCCCTCAGTGGCACATCTTCCCAATGGGTGACAATCACGCCTTGGTGTCACCCCCCAAAAAAAGTGACAGCCCCCCCTCAGTGTCACACTCCCCAATGGGTGCCACACCCCCCAATGGGTGCCAATCCCCCCTTGGTGTCACACTCCCCCAGGGTGACAGTCCGCACTCGGTGTCACACCCCCCAGTGGGTGACCATCCCTCCTTGGTGTCACACTCCCCCAGTGAGTGACACCCTCCCTCCCCCCAGAGTGTCCCACTCCCTGTACGGGTGACACCCCCACACTGTCACACCCCCCAATGGGTGACCTCCCTGTGTGTCCCCACAGTGTCACCTCTCCCCAGTGTCCCCCCGCAGGTGACAACATGCCCTGAGTGTCACCCCTCACTCACACAGGTGACACCTCCCTGGCACTGTCACCCCTCACAGGTGACACTCTCTCAAATGTCACCCTTCACAGGTGATAACACCTCCCTAATGTCACCCTTCACTCACACAGGTGACACCTCCCCAATGTTATCCCTCATAGGTGACACCCACCTAAACGTCACCCCTCACAGGTGTCACCCCCCGTCAGTGTTACCCCTCACTCACACAGGTGACACCCGCCTGGCACTGTCACCCCTCACTCAAGTGACACCCCCTGAGTGTCACCTCCTCACTCACATGGGTGACACCCCCCCTGGCACTGTCACCCCTCACAGGTGACACTCCGCCAGATGTCACCCCTCACCTCCCCAGTGTCCCCCCTCATACAAGTGACAACACCCCCCAGTGTCACCCCTCACTCACCCCCAGGGCCATCAGGTGTGCCAGCCCGAATTTGGGGACGTTCCTGGCCCACAGGGGTTTGAAGTGGTCACTGAGGCAGATCTTGCCCCCGCTGTGGGGAGAGGGACCCGTCAGACCCGCCTGAGACGCCCGGGAACACCCTGAACCCACCCAGGACCCCCGCAGTGACGCCTGGAACCCCCCTGGGACCCCCAGGACCCCCACAGTGACCCCAGGATCCCCCTGAGACCCTCAGAACCTCCCTGAGCCCCCTGGAATCCCCACAATGACCCCCAGAACCCCCCCAGTGACCCCCCTGAGACCCCTGGGACACCCTGAGCTTCCCAGGGCCCCCCCAGTGACCCCCAAGACCCCCTCAGTAACGCCCAGGACCCCCCCCCCGAGCCCCTCCAGGATGCCCCTCAGTGACCCTGGGACCCCCCTGAGCACCTTGGGACCCCCACAGTGACCCCCAGGACCCTGACAGTGATCCCCGCGACCCCCTTAGCCCACCAGGACCCCCCTGAGCCTCCCAGGACACCCACAGTGACCCCGGGACCCTTCCCAGTGACCCCATAACTCCCCTGAGCTCCCCAGGACCCTCCGGAGCCCCCTGGGAACCCCCTGAGCCCCTCAAGTCTACCTGGGACCCCCCTGAACCCCCCGGGACCCCCACAATGACTCCCAGTGACCCCCAGGACTCCCCTGAGCCCCTTTTGGGCAGGAGGGACCCCTCAGCCCCCACCCTGGGACCACCCAGGACTCTCCCCCCCCGCCCCGACCCCCCAGGTCTGGGATCCCCCCCAGACCCCACCTCAGGCCCCCCCAAGCCCCCCAAGACCCCTCCCCAAGAGTTCCTAGGCCCAGGACCCTCCCCCGACTCCCTCATCCCCAGGACCCCCCAAGCCCCAGGACCCCCTCAAGACACCCCCCAAACTCCCAACCCCCACCAAGCCTCAAAACCCTCCCCAGAGCCCCCCGAAGACTCCTCCAACCCCTCCCTCAGGACCCTCCAATGCCCCCAAAGCCCCCTCAGCACCATGACCCCCCCCCAGGACCCCCCCAACCCCACAATGCTCCCCAAGACCTCTCAAACTCCCTTTCCAAACCCACCCCCAGGCCCAGGACTCCCCAGCCCCAAAACCCTCCCCAAGCCCCCTCCCCAGACACGCCACTCCCCAGGATCCCCCACAGCATTAGCCCCCCACCAAACTCTCCCTAGGACCCCCCCAGCCCCAAGACCACCCCCAGGACCTGTCCCAGCCCCAAAACCCTCCCCAACCCCTCCCTCAGGCCCCCCAAAGCCCCCCAAAGCTCCCCCAGCCCCAGGAAGTCCCCCAAACCCTCCCCAAGACCCTTCCCCAGGACCTCCTTCCAGCTCCAGGACCCTCCCCAGGACCTCCTCAGCCCCACCCCCCCCCCCCACGACCCTCCCCAGGACACCCCCTCAGCCCCAGGACCCCCAAAACCCTCCCCAGGACCCCCCCTAAGACCCTTCAAACTCCCCTTCCAACCCCCGCCCCAGCCCCAGCCCCCCTTCAGGCCCTCCCCAGCACCCCCTCCCCAGCTCCAGGACCCTCCCCCAGCCTCAAACCCCTCCCCAACCCCCAAGTCCCCTGAAGCCCCCCCAGCCCCAGGCCCCTCCAGGACCCTCCCCAGCCCCAAAACCCCCCAGGCCTCCCAAAAACCCACCCCAGGACCCCCAAAATCCTCCCCAAGACCCCTCCCCAGGACCCCCCCCAGCCCCAGGCTCCGTCCAAGACCCCCTCAAACTTCTCTTCCAACCCCCCCCAGCCCCAGGACCCTCCCCAGGACCCAAAATCCCCCCCAAAGCCCCCCGAAGCCCCCAGACCCACCGGTACATCTTGGCAGTTTTCCCGTCCAGCTCGGGGATGGCGATCTCGGGGGCGGTGCCCGGGTACGTCACCGGGATCTGGGGGGGCCGGGGGGGTCAGCGCCCTCCGGGACCCCCCCTGAGCCCCCCTGAGCCCCCCAAAGCCCCCTCCTCACCTCGAACTCGATGTTGAACTCGTACTTGAGCAGCTCGTGGATGTACCAGCACCTGCCCGTCCACCTGCGGCACGGCCGGGGGGGCACGGTGAAGGGACCCCCCCCAAAACAGCTCAGTGCCCCCCGAGACCCCCTCAGTGAGGGGACCCCCCCCCCCCAAAAACACCTCAGTGCCCCCAGGACACCCCCAAAACACCTCAGTGCGCCCTGGGACCCCCTCAGTGAGGGGGCCCCTCCCAGGACACCCCCAGGCCCCTCAGATCCCCCAAAACACCTCAGCAACCCCCCAGACCCCCCCAAAATACCTCAAACCCCCCAAAAATACCTCAGGAACCCCCCAGACCCCCCCCCAAAATAGCTCAACTCCCCCAAAAACACCTCAGCACCCCTCAGGACCCCCCAAGACACCTCAGGACCCCCTCAAGATCCCCCTGGGACCCCTCAAAACACTTTTGCACCCCATGGGACCTCCTAAGACACCTTAGCACCCCCCGGGACCCCCCCAAACACATCAGCGCCCCCTGGGACCCCTCTGGGGCCCCCCAAAACACCTCATCACCCCCCCGGGACCCCCTTGGGATCCCCCAAAACACCTCAGGACCCCCTCAGGAGTCCCCCCAAGCCTGTCAGACCCCCCCAGAACACCTCAGCACCCCCCCAAGGAACCCCCAATTTCCCTCAGACTCCCAGAAACACCCCCAAGACCCGCCCCCAATCACATCCCGGGACCCCCTCCTGCCCCCCTCAGTCCCGGGACCCCACCCCAGTCATTGGATCATTGGAGCAGCCCCGGGGGGTCTCAATCTCACGGACCCCCCTCAAAATCAGTCCCATGGTGTGGGCGGGGGCACCCCCGAGTGACGCCCCCAGTCCCAGGGGGGGGGGTGGCACAATCCTGGGGACCCCCCCTAAATCCTGGGAATGGGGGTCCCGGTGTGACCCTGGGGGGGTCCTGGTGACCTGAGGGTCCCGGTGTGAGCCCAGGGGGGTCCTGGGGGGTTTTGGGGTGACCCTTGGGGGGGTCCTGGTGACCTGAGGGTCCTGGTGTGAGCGCAGGGTGGGGGTCTCAGTGTGACCTGGGGGTCTTGTTGGGGGCCCTGGGTGTGACCTGGGAGGGTCTCGGCGGGGTTTTGGTGTGACCCAATGTACCCTGGAGGGGTCCCAGTGACCTGAGGGTCTCAGTGTGATCCCTGGGGGTCTCAGTGAGACCTGGGGGTCCTGGTGTGATCCTGGGGGGCTGGGGGGGTCCGGGAGGGTTTTGGTCTGACCATGGGGGTCCCAGTGTGACCCGGGGGGGGTGCAGGGGGGTCTCGGGGTGACCCCAGTGTGACCCAGTGGGGTCTCAGTGTGACCTGGGGGTCCCAGTGCAATCCTGGGGGAGGGGTCTCAGTGTGACCCAGGGGTCCTGGTGTGATCCCGGGGGGCTCCCAGTGAGATCCGAGGGTCCCGGTGTGAGGTCAAGGGGGCTCTGGTGTGAGCGGGGGGGTCCCGGGGGAGTTTTGGTCTGACCCTGGGGGTCCCAGTGCAAGCCTGAGGGGGGTCCCGGTGTGACCCAGGGCGGGGGGGTCTTAGTGTGACCCGGTGTTACCCAGGGGTGTCCCGGGGGTCCCGGTGTGACCCCAGTGTGACCGGGGGAGTCCTGGGGGGGTCCCGGTGTGACCCCAATGTGACCGGGGGAGTCCTGGGGGGGTCCCGGTGTGACCCCAATGTGACCGGGGGAGTCCCGGGGGTCCCGGTGTGACCCCAATGTGACCGGGGGAGTCCCGGGGGTCCCGGTGTGACCCCAATGTGACCCGGGGGTCCCGGAGCCCCTCCGCACTCACCGGGTGCCCTCGGGGTTGGACTCCAGGCGGAACCAGTCGGTGTCGGCCCGTTTGTTGTTCTCCACGTACTGCGGGGGGACACCGGGGTCACCGGGGGGTCACCGGGGAGACACCGAGGGGTCATTGGGGGGACTACCGGGGGCTTAACGGGGGGGGGTCACAGGGGGGTCACCGGGGTGGGAGAGACCGGGGGGGTTACAGGGAAGGGGGACACCGGAAGGGACACCGGGAGGCCACCGGGGGCACACCAAGGGGGAGTCATCAGGGGGACACCGGTGGGGTCACCAGGGGGTTACAGGGGTGGGGGACACCGGAGGGGACAGGCAGGGGGATGGGCTGGGGGTGGGGGCAGTACCGGGACAAGGGCATCGGGAAGGGTTTGGGGGATACCGGGAGGGATCGAGGGACACCGGGGACACACCGGGGTGGCAGTACCGGGAAGGGGACACCGGGAGGGATTCGGGGTACAACGAGGGGGGACACCGGGGAATACCGGGGGACACCGGCAGGGACCGGGACACACCTGGGAGGATAACGGGGAACACCGGGGGGGATCGAGGGGGGACACCGGGGACACCGGGCAGAATTTGGGAACGATGCCGGGGGGGACGGGGGGGACACCCGGCGGGGACACCGGGAGGGCCACCGGGGTGAGGGAAACGGGGACACCGGGAGAGGCGACACCAGGGGGATGGATACGGAGCGGACATAGCCTAGGATGGGGAGAGGAGCGACACCGCCACGCAAAAACCGGGAGAGATCGCGCACACCGGGGGAACCGTGTGAGGGGAGAACACCTCCGGGGCGCCGCGGACACACCTGTATGAGCGCGCGGTACTCCTCCCGCAGGCGCTCGGCCCAGCCGTCACGGTCCCGAGGCCCCGCCGGCGCCCGCAGCAGCGGCAGCTCGGCCACGGCCCGTCGGGCCGCCGCCTCCGCCATGGCCGGGCCCCGCCATGCCGCCCCGCCGGAAGTGACGTGGCACCGCCGCCCGGGCCCGCCCCGCCGCCATCTTATCTGAGCCCGGGGGTGGTGAGGGTGGGGTGACGTCACCGCCGCCATCTTGGGTGAGGGCACGCCCGGCGCGTGAGGGCGGGGAGCCGCCATGTTTAGTGCGGGCAGCGAGGGGGGGGCCGGACCCGGCCGGGCTGGGCTGGGCTGGGCTGGGCTGGGGGGGCGGGAACCCCCAATACAGGGACCCCCCCCCCCAACATAGGGACCCCCCTCGGATAGGGACAGGGACCCCCCCCAATATAGGGACACGCCTCAGACAGAGACACTCCCCATACAAGGACGTCCCTCAGACAGGGACAGGGACCCCCCCAACACAGGGACCCCCCTCAGACAGCGACAGGGACACCCGATAGCCACAGGGACACCCCGACAGCCCCAGGGACCCCCCTCAGACAGGGACAGGGACCCCCAAAGAGCCACGGGGACCCTCCTCACACAGTGACAGGGACACCCCGACACGTCTAGGGACACCCTGATAGCCTTAGGGACACACGAACACCCCCAGCGACACCCCCGAGAGCCTCAAGGACCCCTTGACAGGCCCAGGGACCCCCTGACAGCCTCAGGGACCCCCCTCATACAGTGACAGGGACCCCCGACAGGCCCAGGGACACTCCTCACCCCCAAAACCCTCCACCACAGCCCCAGTGACCCCCCCCGACAGCCCCAGGGACACTTTGTGGCATCAGGGACCCTGCCCAAAGCCCCAGGAACCCTCCCACAGCAACAGGAACCCCCATACTACAGCCCCAGAGATCCCCCTTCACACAGCCCCAGGGACACTGCCCACCCCACGACTCCCCCCACAGCTCCAGGGACCCCCCAACAGCCCCAGGGACACATCCTGGCATCAGGGACCCCGCTCAAAACCTCAGGGATACCCCCTGCAGCACCAGGGACCCCCCCGCCACAGCCCCAGGGACCCCCCCACCACAGGACCAGGGACACTGCACACCCCAGGGACCCCCCTACAGCACCAGGGACCCCCCACCACAGGCCCAGGGACACTGCACACCCCAGGGACCCCCCTACAGCACCAGGGACCCCCCACCACAGCCCCAGGGACACTGCACACCCCAGGGACCCCCCTACAGCACCAGGGACCCCCCACCACAGGCCCAGGGACACTGCACACCCCAGGGACCCCCCGATAGCCCCAGGGACACACCCCAGCATCAGGGACCCTGCCCAAAACCCCAGGGACCCCCCCACCACGGCCCCAAGGACGCTCCCCAGCATCAGGGGACCCCTCTCATCCCCAGTCCCTCCAGCCCAAATGGCATCCACAGCCCCGGGACCCCCTCAGCCCCACTGACACCCCCTAGAGCCCCAGAGACCCCCCGATTGCACCAGGGACCCCCCCCCCCCCCCCCCATAGCACCAGGGGCCCACCTATTGCACCAGGGACCCTCCCCAACCCAATGATACGGTGGGGGGCTCAGGGCTGTATTTGGGTCCATCCTGGGGGTCTCAGGGGCTGTATTTGGATCAGGGGTGGGGTCTCAGGAGGCCTCAGGGCTGTGTTGGGTCCATCCTGGGGATCTCAGGGGGTCTCAGGGCTGTATTTGGGTCCATCCTGAGGCTCTCAGGGCTCTCAGGGGCTTTATTGGGCTCCATCCAGGTATATGTTGGATCCATGTCGGGCTCTCAGGGGGTCTCGGGGCCGTGCCCACGCCCATCCTGGGGGTCTCAGGGCTGTACTGGGGTCTCGGGGGGTCTCAGGGCTGTGTCCAGACCCATCCCGGGGGTCTCAGGGCTGTATTGGGGTCTGGGGTGGGGTCTCAGAAGTCCCAGGGGCTGTATTTGGGTCCATCCTGGGGGTCTCAGGTGTGTGTTGGGGTCCATGTCAGGCTCTTAGAGGGTCCCAGGGGCAGTGTTTGGGTCCATCCTGGGGGTCTCAGGGGGTCTCAGGGCTGTATAGGGGTCTCAGGGGCTTTATTGGGCTCCATCCAGGTACACGTTGGGTCCATGTCGGGCTCTCAGGGGGTCTCAGGGGCTGTCCCCTGCCCGGGCCGGGGGTCTCAGGGGCTGTATTAGGGTCTCAGGGCTGTATTTGGGTTTTAGGGCTGTATTGGGGTCTCAGGGTCTTTATTGGGCTCCATGTCGGGCTCTCAGGGGGTCTCGGGGCCGTGCCCACGCCCACCCTGGGGGCTCTCAGGGGCTGTCCCCCTGGCCGTCCCGGGGCTCTCAGGGGCTGTCCCCCTGGCCGTCGCTCTTGCCCAGGTTCAGCAGGGAGGAGAAGAGCCCCATCACGTTGGAGCGCAGCTCCCGGGCCAGCGGCTCCAGCTGCTTGTTCGCCCGGTCCAGGTACTGCCTGCGGGGCGCGGCCGTCAGCGGGACCGGGGACGGGGACGGGGACGGGGAGGGGGGAACGGGAGGGGGAACGGGGACGGGGACGGGGACGGGGACGGGGCGGGTCTAGGGCGGGGGTCCCGAGAGGGATCTCGGGGAGGGATCCTGGGGAGCTGGTCTGGGGAGGGATTTCGGGGAGGGGTCCCGAGGAGGGGTTCTAGGCAGGGCTCATGAGGAGGGGTCTCGGGGAGGGATCGTGGGGAGAGGTCCGGGGAGGGATCCCTGGGAGGGATTGCGGGCGGGGGTCCCGAGAGGAATCCCGGGGAGGGATCCTCGGGAGGGGGTCTGGGGAGGGATTTCAGAGAGGGGTCCCGGGGAGGGGTCCTAGGGAGGGATTGTGGGTGGGGGTCCCGGGGAGGGGTCCTAGGGAGGGATTGTGGGTGGGGGTCCCGGGGAGGGGTCGCGGGGAGGGGTCTCGGGGAGGGAATCCCGGGGAGGGGTCTCGGGGAGGGGTCTCGGGGAGGGAATCCCAGGGAGGTGTCCCGGGTGGGAGTCGCGGGCGGGGGTCCCGAGAGGGATCTCGGGGAGGGATCCTGGGGAGGGGTCTGAGGAGGGATTTCGGGAAGGGGTCTCGGGGAGGGGTCCTGGGCGGGGCTCATGAGGAGGGGTCCTGGGGAGGGGTCGCGGGGAGGGGTCCTGGGCGGGGGTCGCGGGGAGGGGTCCGGGGAGGAGTCTCGGGCGGGGGGTTCCTGGCGGGGGTCGTGGTCGGGGGTCTCAGGGAGTGGTCCCGGGTGGGGGTCCCTGGGAGGGATTGCGGGCAGGGGTCTTGAGAGGGATCTCGGGGAGGGGTCCTGGGGAGGTGATCTGGGGAGGGATTCGGGGAGGGGTCCCGGGGGGGGGTCCTGGGCGGGGGTCTCAAGGGGAGATCTCAGGGAGAGCTCCCAGGGAGTGGTCCCGGGCAGGGGTCCCAGGGAGGGATCCTGGGCAGGGATCTCGGGGAAGGATGCAGGGGAAGGATCCAGGGGAGGGGTCCCGGTGGGGGTCCCGGTAGGAGGGGTCTCGGGGGAGGATCCCGGGGAGGGGTCCCGGTGGGGGGTCCTCTGCAGGGGTCCCGGCGGGGGTCCCGCCCCGTACTCGGCCTGTGCGCGCAGCTCCTCGGCCCGCAGGCGCTGGGGCAGCTCGCGGGTGAAGAGGTCGGAGAAGCTTTGGAAGTGCCGGGTCAGGAAATCCTCGCTGGCCGCGGGCTCCGCGCCCTCCCCGGGGCTCTCCCGGCGGGCCCGCGCCCCGCCCCGGGCCGTGGCCACCAGCGCCAGCAGCACGGCCACCGCCAGAGCCACCCTCATGGCTGGGGGGACACCGCACTGAGACCCCCGGGGCGGGCGGGGGGCGCTGCCCGGCCCAAGGACCCACAGGGGCTGCCTGACCCACCCATGGAAACTGCCTGCCCCACAGGGACTGCCTGACCCACCCACAGGAGCTGCCCGACCCACCCATGGAGACTGCCTGACCCACCCATAGAGACTGCCTGACCCACCCACAGGGGCTGCCTGACCCACCCATAGAGACTGCCCGACCCACCCATAGAGACTGCCCGACCCACCCATAGAGACTGCCTGACCCACCCACAGGGGCTGCCTGACCCACCCATAGAGACTGCCCGACCCACCCATAGAGACTGCCCGACCCACCCATAGAGACTGCCTGACCCACCCATAGAGACTGCCTGCCCCACAGGGGCTGCCTGACCCATGGATAGTGCCCGCCCCACAGGAGATTCCAGCCCCATGGAAACTGCCCGCCCCATGGAAATGTCCGGTCCCATCGGAATGTCCGGCCCCATAGAAAATTCCAGCCTCATCCCAGTACATTCTCTGCCCCACACCGCAATCTGTGCCCACACCCCAATCCCAATCTGTGCCCCACATCCCAATCTCAGCCCCACATCCCAATCCCACACCCTAAATCCCACACCCCACACCCCAATCCCACACCCCAATCCCTGCCCCACACCACAATCTGTGCCCACACCCCAATCCAGCACCCCAATCCCACACCCCAATCTCTGCCCCACATGCCAATCCCTGCCCCAGACCTCAATCCCACACCCCAATCCCTGTCTCATGCCCCAATCCCAACCCCACACCGCAATTCCTGCCCCACACTCCAGCCCCACATCCCAACCCTGACCCCATGCCCCAATCCCACACCCCAATCCCTGCCCCACACCTCAATCCCAATCCCTGCCCGATGCCTCAATCCCGCACCCCAATCCCACACCCCAAATTCCACACCCCACACCCCAATCCCTGCCCCACATCCCAGCCCCACACCCCAATCCCAATCCCAGCCCCACACCCCAAACCCTCTCCCTGTCCCACACCCCAATCCCGGCTCCACACCTCAATCCCTGCCCCACACCCCAATCCAGCCCCACACCCCAATCCCTGCCCCATGCCCCAATCCCACACCCCAAATCCCACACCCCACACCCCAATCCCACACCCCAATCCCAATCCCAGCCCCACACCCCAATTCCTGCCCCACACCCCAAATCCCACACCCCAATCCCAATCCCAGCCCCACACCCCAATCCCTGTCCCACACCCCAATCCCCGTCCCCGCTGACCTGTGCAGGTACCAGGGCAGTTTTGGGGTCTCCCCTCCCCCGGCCCCGTTTTTATCCCCCTCCCGCCCCCTCCCCTCCCCCGGGCAAACACCGCGGGGCCGAGGGGCGGGAGGGGGGCCCTGTCCCCTCCCCTCCCCTGCCTGTGTCCCCTGTCCCATGTCCCCTGTCCCCTCCCCGTGTCCCCTGTCCCCTGCCCCTGTCCCCTCCCCGGACTGTCCCGTGTCCCGCAGGGCTCGGGGGGCCCCGGGGCCGAAGGTTGTCACCGCCGTGTCACCGACCCTCGGCCCCCCGGCGGGATGGGGGGGGGACAGCGGGGACACCCCGGGCCGGGGCCACCGCCGGGGACACGGGGGCAAAGGGCGCTGGTGGCGCTGGCGACAAAAGGTCGGAGTCCCCCCGGACAGCGCGGGGAGGGGACAGCGATGGGGACACGGGGACAGGGACAAGGAGGGGGTGGCCACAGAGGTGGCGCGGGGCGGGGACAGTGGGCTGAGGAGATGGGGACAGGGGGGACAGGGAGGGGACAGGGCAGGGGACACAGGGAGGGGACAGGGATGTGGGGAAGGGACACGGGGGGACATGGAGGGCACAGGACACGGGGGGGACACGCCGGGGTTTGGGGACACACAGGGGACACACCAAGGTTTAGGGACACGCCGGGATTTGGGGACACACGGGGAGTGTGAGACACACGGGGAGGTTGGGGACACACGAAAGTTTGGGGACACACTGGAGTTTGGGGACACACGGGGGATTTGGGGACACTCGGGGGGTTTGGGGACACACCGGGGGACAGCGCGGGTTTGGGGACACACGAGGGCTTGGGGACACTCGGGGGACACGCCGGGGTTTGGGGACACACCGGGGGATGGGGGACACACGCCAGGATTTGGGGACCCGCCGGGATGCGGGGACACACGGGGGACACACTGGGGGGGAGGGGGGGGGTTGGGGACACACGGGGGGGGGGGGGGTTGGGGACACCGGGGGGGTTTGGAGACACCAGAGGTTGGGGACACACGAGGGCTTTGGGGGCTTTGGGGACACTCGGCGGGTTTGGGGACACTCGGCGGGTTTGGGGACATCGCGGGTTTGGGGACACACGGGGGGTTTGGGGACACACACAAAGGTTTGGGGACACACCGGGGTTTGGGGACACTCGGGGGTTTGGGGACAGACAGGGATTTAGGGACACACACGAAGGTTTGGGGACACACGGAGGGTTTGGGGACACACGGGGGGTTTGGGGACACACCGGGGTTTGGGGACACACACGAAGGTTTAGGGACACGCCGAGATTTGGGGACACGGGGGGCGGGGGGGGGGGGGGTTTGGGGACACGGGGGGGACACATGGCGGTTTGGAGTCACACGAAGGTTTGAGGACAGGGCTGTATTTGGGGACACACCAAGGTTTGGGGACACACGCCGGGATTTGGGGACACACGAAGGTTTGGGGACACACCGGGGTTTGGGGACACGCCGGGATTTGGGGACAGCGCGGGGACACACGGGGGGGTTGGGGGACACACGAAGGTTTGGGGATACGCCGGGATTTGGGGACACGCCGAGATTTGGGGACACGCCAGGATTTGGGGACACTCGGGGGACACACCGGGATTTGGGGACACACACGAAGGTTTGGGGACACACCGAGATTTGGGGACACGCCGGGGTTTGGGGGCACACGGGGGACACACGGGGGTTTTGGGGACCCGCCAGGGTTTGGGGACACGCCCGGGGACAGGAGGGTGGCACGGAACGCGCCCGCCCCGGAACGTCTCCGCCCGTGCCCGGCGGGCCCGGAGGGGTCGCATTCCGGCGCGGCCCCGCCCTCCCCTCTCAGCCAATGGGCGGCGCGCGGTGCCCGCGGCCAAGATGGCGGCGGCGCCCCCCCTGAAGGCGGTCCGGGCGGCGCCGCCCGCGATGGCGGCGGGCGCGGGCCCGTAGCGGGCATGGGGAACGCCGGGGGCCGCGCCCCGCGCCGGGCACAGCCCCGCGGGAACCCCGGCAGCTTCGACGAGCTGCACCGCCTCTGCAAAGGTGCCGCAGAGCCGCGCCGGGACGGGGGGGACTGAGTGGATAGAGGGGATGAGGGGACTGAGGGGACAGCGGGGACAGAGGGGCTGAGGGGACAGCAGGGCCATGGGGACAGCAGGGGTGACAGCCGTGTCCCCTGAGGGACTGGCCCAGGGATGTCACTGCTGTCCCCAAAAAGGGGTTGTGGGTGTCACTTGGGGGGGTGACAGCCACGTCCCTGGGGAGCTCTGGGTGTCCCATGGGAGGTGACAGCTGTGTCCCCAGGTGGGTGACAACCTGTCTGGGGGTGACAGCTGGGTCTGGGGGTCTCTGGGTGTCCCAGGCGGGTGACAGCCCTGTCCCTGGGGGGTGACAGCCGTGTCTGGGGGGTGACAGCCGTGTCTGGGGGGTGACAGCCCTGTCTGGGGGGTGACAGCTCTGTCCCAGGCGGGTGACAGCCCTGTCCCTGGGGGCTGACAGCCGTGTCTGGAGGGTGACAGCCCTGTCTGGGAGGTGACAGCCCTGTCTCTGGGGTGGCTGACAGCCATGTCCCTGGGGGTGACAGCCATGTCCCCAGGCGGGTGACAGCCCTGTCTCTGGGGAGGTGACAGCCCTGTCAGGGGGGTGACAGCCCTGTCCCTGGGAGGTGACAGCCCTGTCCCCAGGCGGGTGACTGTCCTGTCCCTGGGGGTCTCTGGGTCACCCTGGGAGGTGACAGCTGTGTCCCCAGGCGGGTGACAGCCCTGTCCCTGGGGGGTGACAGCTCTGTCCCAGGCGGGTGACAGCCCTGTCCCCAGGCGGGTGACGGCCCTGTCCCTGGGGGTCTCTGGGTCACCCTGGGAGGTGACAGCCGTGTCTCCAGGCGGGTGACAGCCCTGTCCCCCCAGAGGTGTTCCCACCGCAGATGGAGGGGGTGAAGCTGATCGTCACCAAGACCCTGAGCAGCCACTTCCAGGTGGGCCAGGGGACACCTGGGGACCTCGGGGTGGGGGTGGCCGTGTCCCCCACCCCACACTGACCCCTGTGACCCCTGTGACCCCCTGTGACCCCCGGTGACCCCGGTGTCCCCACAGGTGACACACACGGTGCACATGAGCACCCTGGGCCCCTCCGGTTATCGCTTCAACGCCACCTTCGTGGGGGACCGCCAGCTGGGGCCCACCGAGGTGACACCGCGGGCTGTGACACCGGGGGGTGGCCTGGGGCAGGGGCACAGGTTGTCACCTCTCCTGGGATGTCGTGGTCACCCAACGAGCCCAGGGTTGTGGTCATCGGTGACCTCGGGTGACCTCAGGGTGGTGGGTGGCCTCAGGGTGGCCCTGTGGGATCGTTGGTGGCCTCAGGGTGGTCTTGGGGTTATGGGTGGTCCCAGGTGGCCCTGAGGTTGTTGGTGGCCTTGGGGTCATTGGTGACTCCTGGATCATTGGTGGCCTTGGGGTCATTGGTGGCCTTGGGGGTCATCGGTGTCCTCGGTGTCACTGTTGACCTCGGGCTCATTGGTGACCCCAGGATGGTCAGTGGCTTTGGGGTCAGTGGTGGCCTTGGGGTCATCGGTGTCCTCGGTGTCACCATTGACCTCGGGCTCATTGGTGACCCCAGGATGGTCAGTGGCTTTGGGGTCAGTGGTGGCCTTGGGGTCATTGGTGTCCTCGGTGTCACCACTGCCCTCAGGCTCCCTGGTGACCTCCCTGTGGCCACAACCCCACGGGCCAGGTTCACTGGGGTGCTGCGGCCACCCGGGGCTGGGGACACTCTGTGGTGGCCGTCCCCGTGTCCCTGTCCCCGTGTCCCTGTCCCCACGGCGGGCTGTCCCCAGGTGTTCCCCACACTGCTTGGGGACATGGACAGCGCTGGCAGCCTCAACGCCCAGGCCCTGCACCTGCTGGGCGAGCGCCTCCGCGCCAAGGCCGTCTTCCAGGTGAGCCCCGGGGGGTCAGGACACCTGGGCATGTCCCCTGCGTGTCCCTTGTGTCCCCAGCACTGTCCCTGTCCCCCGGGCAGACACACCAGGCCAAGTTTGTGACGTGGCAGTTTGACGGCGAGTACCGCGGGGACGACTGCACGGCCACCCTCACCCTGGGCAACCCCGACCTGCTGGGCGGCTCCGGTGAGAGAGACACGGGGCCTGGGGACATGGGTGGGGTGGTGGTGGCCCTTGGGGACACCGCTGGCTCTGCAGGGACAGAGGTGGCCCTCAGGGACACTGCTGGCCCCTCAGGGAGGGGGGTGGCCCTCGGGGACACTGCTGGCTCTGCAGGGATGATGGTGACCCTTGGGGACATGGCTGTCCCCTCAAGGATGGTGGTGGCCCTTCGAGGAGGGTGGTGGCCCTTGCGGAGGGGGGTTGCCCTTGGGGACACAGCTGGGATGGCAGTGGCCCTTGGGGACACAGCTGTCCTCTCAGGGATGGTGGTGACCCCTGGGGACACAGCTGGCCCTGCAGGGATGGGGTGGCCCTTGGGGACACTGCTGGGATGGTGGTGACCCTTGGGGACACTGCTGGCCCCTCAGGGATGGTAGTGATCCTCGGGGACACTGCCATCCTGTCAAGGATGGTGGTGGCCCTTGGGGACATTGCAGGGATGGTGGTGGCCCTCAGGGACATGAGTGGCACCTCAGGGATGGTGGTGGCCTGTGGGGATGCTGCTGGGATGGTGGTGGCCCTTGGGGACACGGCTGTCCTCTCAGGGATGGTGGTGGCCCCTGGGAACATGGGTGGCCCCTCAGGGATGGTGGTGGCCCTCAGGGACACAGGTGGCACCTCGGGGATGGGGGTGGCCCTTGGGGACACAGGTGGCCTCTCGGGGATGGGGGTGGCCCTCGGGGACACTGCTGGGATGGTGGTGGCCCTCGGGGACATGGGTGGCCCCACAGGGATGGCACTGGCCATGGTGATCCTCAGGGACACTGCTGTCTCCAGAGTGATGGTGGTGGCCCCTGAGGTGACGCTGTCCCCTCAGTGATGGTGCTGGCCCTGTGGGGACATGCCACTGAGGCCGTGCTGTCCCCGCAGTGACTTTGGTGGCCCTCATGGCCCCACGGGGACACTGCTGAGGCCGCACTGTCCCCTCAGTAGTGGACAGTAAGGACAGCTGACCCTGGTGGCCCCATGGGGACATTGCAGTGACCTGGTGGCCCCGGTGGCCCCCTGGGGACACTGCAGTGACACTGAGGCCGTGCTGTCCCCGCAGTGATCGTGGGGGCCCCATGGGGACACTGCAGTGACAGTCGTGGCCCCAGTGGCCGTGATGGCCCTGCTGAGGCCGTGCTGTCCCCGCAGTGATCGTGGTGTCCCCGTGGGGACACTGCGGTGACAGTCGTGGCCCCGTGGGGACACTGCAGTGACACTGGTGGCCCCAATGGCCCCTTGGGGACCCTGCAGTGACACTGAGGCCGTGCTGTCCCCGCAGTGATCGTGGTGGCCCATTTCCTGCAGAGTGTCACGGCCCGCCTGGTGCTGGGCGGGGAGCTGGTGTACCACCGGCGGCCCGGGGAGGAGGGGGCCATCCTCACCCTGGCCGGGAAATACACAGGTACGGACACCTGGGGACACCTGGGGACACCCGGGGACACCTGGGGACACCCTGGAGATACCTGGGGACACCTGGGGACCCCTGGGGACACCCCGGGGACACCCTGGGGACCCCGGGGGACCTCTGGGGACACCCTGGGGACACCTGGGGACACTTAGAGACTCCTGGGGACCCCTGGGGACACTCTGGGGACCCCTGAGGACCCCTGGGGACACCCCAGGGACACCCTGGGGACCCCGGGGGACCTCTGGGGACACCCTGGGGACACCTGGGGACACCTAGAGACTCCTGGGGACCCCTGAGGACCCCTGGGGACACCCCAGGGACACCAGGGGACCCCCAGGGGACACCACTGCCTCTCTGTTTCAGCCCCAAACTGGGTGTCCACGCTCAACCTGGGCTACGGGGGGGCCCACGCCAGCTACTACCACCGGGCCAACGAGCAGGTGGGTGTGTCCCTGTCCCCGTGTCCCCTCCCCGGTGTCCCCACAGCCCCCTGTGACCGTGTGTCCCCTCCCGCAGGTGCAGGTGGGCGTGGAGCTGGAGGCCAACACGCGCCTGCAGGAGACCACCTTTGCCTTCGGCTACCAGCTCAACCTGCCCCGGGCCAACGTGGTCTTCAGAGGTGGGCCGGGCTCCTGGTGGCTTCTGTCACCCGTTGTAACCTCCCGGTGGCTTCTGTCACCCGCTGTCCCCTCCCGGTGGCGCTCAGCTGTCCCCATGTCCCCTCCCAGGGCTCCTGGACAGCAATTGGAGCGTGGGGGGGGTCCTGGAGAAGAAGTTGCCCCCCCTGCCCGTGACGCTGGCCCTGGGGGCTTTCCTCAACCACTGGAGGAACCGGTTCCACTGCGGCTTCAGCGTCACCGTGGGCTGAGGGACAGCGGGGACAGCGAGGACACAGGGGACAGCGAGGACACAGGGGACAGCAGGGACAGCGAGGACACAGGGGACAGCAGGGACAGCGAGGATGGTGAGGACAACGGGGACAGCAAGGACAGCAGGGACAACGGGGACAGCAGGGACTGCCAGCACCGTCCTGCTCAGGGAGCCATCGGGCCATGCAGGTGCCACAGGGACAGCGGGGACAGTGGGGACACCGGGCTGGGGACAGCGAGTGGTGGCCGCGGGGGAGGGGACCGGGTGTCACCGTTGTCCCCAGTGTCACCCCCAGGGTGTGGCCGCCACCGCGGGGTCCATCGGGGCTGGAGGTCCCCGTTGTCCCCAGTGCCACCCCTGGGGTGTCCCTGTCGTTGTCCCCAGCGGCCGTGCCTCAGTTTCCCTGCGGCGCCACACCCGGATAAATAAAGGAGCTTTACTCTGTGCCCGCTGGAGCCGCGGGGCGGGCGGGGAGGGGACATTTGGGGACACGAGGGGGGGCTCAGCTGATGATCTCGGAGAGCAGCGGGGTCATGGCCGACAGGTCCTGGATGTGCAGGATCTGCCGCGTGTTCTCCGCCTTCAGCGTCTGCAGCTCGGTCAGCAGCAGCAGCAGCTTGGCGTACAGGAACCTGCAGGGGTGAGGATGTGAGCTGGGACAGCCCGGGGACAGCCCGGGGACAGCCCTGGGGACAGCCCTGGGGACAGCCAGCCCCCCCGTGTCCCTGTCCCTGTCCCTGTCCCCCACCTGCCCTCGCTGCGGGGGTGCTGGTGCTCGATGTAGCTCTGCAGGGTCAGCGCCACCTTCTCCTGGAACTGGTCGATGACTTCGCGCTGGGCGATGCCCGCGTGGTCTGGGGAGGGCACAGGGGGCTCAGGGGGGTCTGGGGGACAGGGGACTGTCCCCGTTGTCCCCTCGGGGCAGGGCTGACCTGGCGAGAAGAGCAGCATGGCCTGCAGCAGCGCGTACTCGGCCTCGTGCAGCCGCAGCCGCCGCAGGCTCTCGTGGAACTTGAGCAGGGGCTCCAGGTAGATCTGCTGGAAGCCGGCTGGGAGACCCCCAAAGTACCGGGGTTACCCCCCCGAAATACCACAATTATCCTCCCCAAACCACCGGGGTTATCCGCCCCCAAATACCGGGGTTATCCCCCCAAACCACCGGGGTTATCCCCCCAAAATACCGGGGTTATCCCTCTGAAATACCGGGGTTATCCCTCTGAAATACCGGGGTTATCCCCCCCAAAGTACCGGGGTTACCCCCCCGAAATACCACAATTATCCTCCCCAAACCACCGGGGTTATCCGCCCCCAAATACCGGGGTTATCCCCCCAAACCGCCGGGGTTATCCCCCCAAAATACCGGGGTTATCCCCCCAAATACCGGGGTTATCCCCCCAAATACCGGGGTTATCCCCCCCAAATACCGGGGTTATCCCTCTGAAATACCGGGGTTATCCCCCCAAAATACCGGGGTTATCCCCCTCAAAATACCGGGGTTATCCCCCCAAAACACCGGGGTTATCCCCCCAAAATACCGGGGTTATCCCCCCAAATACCGGGGTTATCCCCCCCAAATACCGGGGTTATCCCTCTGAAATACCGGGGTTATCCCCCCAAAATACCGGGGTTATCCCCCCAAAATCCACGTTTAGGGTCGGGGATTCTCCGGGGGTTCCCCCAGGGCTGGCCCCTTCCCAGGCCTTTTCCTTTTTGGAGGAAAGATTTTCCCAGATTTCCCGCCCTGGCACAGCCGGAGGCTCTGTCCCCTCGTCCTGTCCCCGTTCCCTGGGCTCAGACCCCCAATCCCCCCGGATCCCCCTTTTCTGGGGGATGAACACCCATGACCCTTCCCTGGACACGCTCCGGCCCCTCCCTCACCCGATGACCACAACTGGACACTGCCCTCGAGGTGTGGCCCGGCCAGGGGACAGTCCCTGCCCTGCTGCTGTGGCCACGCTGTCCCCAACCCGGCCCAGTGCCACCCTGGGCACACCTGGGGACACCTGGGCACATCTGGTCACACCTGGGGACACCTGGGCACACCTGGTCACACCTGGGACACACCTGGGGACACCTGGTCACACCTGGGGACACACCTGGGCACACCTGGGGACACACCTGGGGACACCTGGGGCACACCTGGTCACACCTGGGACACACCTGGGGACACACCTGGGGACACCTGAACACACCTGGTCACAGCTGGAGACACCTGGGCACACCTAGGGACACCTGGGCACACCTGGGGACACACCTGGGGACACCTGAGCATGAGCACACCTGGTCCCACCTGAGCACACCTGGGGACACCTGGGCACATCTGGTCACACCTGGACACACCTGGTCACACCTGGAGACACCTGGGCACACCTGGGGCATACCTGGGCACACCTGTTCACATCTGGGGACACCTGGTCACATCTGGGGACACCTGAGCACATCTGGTCACACCTGGGCATACCCAGGGACACCTGGGGACACACCTGGGGACACACCTTCGGACACCTGGTCACACCTGAGCACATCTGGGCACACCTGAACAAACCTGGGGACACCTGGGCACACCTGAACACACCTGGTCACACCTGGGTACACCTGAGCACATCTGGGCACATCTGGGGACACCTGGGCACACCTGGGGACACCTGGGGACACCTGGGCACACCTGAACACACCTGGGGACACCTGGGGACACTTGAGCACATCTGGGACACCTGGGGACACACCTGGTCACGCCTGGTCACACCTGGCTCGTGTCCAGCCGCCATCCCTTGGTGTCCATCCCCTCTGTCCCCTCCCCTGTGACAACTCTCTGTCCTGTCACCCTCCTGCCCTTGCACTGTCCCCACAGATCCCACCTGCCCAGCGCCCTCCCGCCCCACAGCCTTGTCCCCAAATGTCCCCAGAGGTCCCCAGAGGTCCCCAAACATCCCCAAAGGTCCCCAAATGTCCCCAAACGTCCCCAGAGGTCCTCAAACGTCCCCAAACGTCCCCAAATGTCCCCAAACGTCCCCAAACATCCCCAAACGTCACCAAACGTCCCCAAACGTCCCCAAACATCCCAAAACATCCCCAAACGTCCCCAAACGTTCCCAAAGGTCCCTAAAGGTCCCCAAACGTCCCCAAACGTCTCCAAATGTCCCCAGAGGTCCCCAGACATCCCCAAACGTCGCCAAATGTCCCCAAATGCACCCAAATGTCCCCAGAGGTCCCCAAACGTCCCCCAATGTCCCCAAACGTCCCCAAACGTCTCCAAACATCCCCAAACGTCCCCAGAGGTCCCCAAACGTCCCCCAATGTCCCCAAACGTCCCCAAACGTCTCCAAATGTCCCCAAACGTCCCCAAAGGTCCCCAAACGTCCCCAAAGGTCCCCGGAGGTCCCCTTGGGCGGTACCCAGGGCCCCGTCGCGGATGGTGTAGCAGCGCTGGCCGCACTCCCAGGCCTTGGTGTCGGGGTTGAAGACGGTGTTGAAGCGGATCTGGCAGATCCCCAGTGTGGCCCCCTTGAGCAGCGAGATCTGCGCCTCCAGCGGCAAAGCCCTGCCCGGGGGGACACGGGGACAGCCACCTCAGCGGGGAGGGGACACCGGGGACAGCCACCTCAGCGGGGAGGGGACACGGCCACAGCCACCTCAGCGGGGAGGGGACACCGGGGGGGGGACACGGGGACAGCCACCTCAGCGGGGAGGGGACACCGGGGGGGGGGACACGGGGACAGCCACCTCAGCGGGGAGGGGACACCGGGGGGGGGACACGGCCACAGCCACCTCAGCGGGGAGGGGACACCGGGGGGGGACACGGCCACAGTCACCTCAGCGGGGAGGGGACACCGGGGAGGGGACACGGCCACAGCCACCTCAGCGGGGAGGGGACACCGGGGAGGGGACACGGCCACAGCCACCTCAGCGGGGAGGGGACACCGGGGAGGGGACACCGGGGGGGGGACACGGCGACAGCCACCTCAGCGGGGAGGGGACACCGTGGGGGGGACACGGCGACAGCCACCTCAGCGGGGAGGGGACACCGGGGTCCCCCGGGGCCTCACCTGAACACCGGGATCTCCTTGGCGAATTTGATCACCTGCTGGATCATGAAGGTGCTCAGGTCGGCGAACTGCGGCAGCAGCGACAGCGCGTCCGGCAGCGCCTCCTCGCACGGCGACAGCGACACCCCGGCCGCGACAGCGGGGCCCGGAGAGCCCGGGGAGCCCGGGGAGCTGGGCACCAACAGGCGCACGGCGGGCTGGGGACAGCGGGATCAGAGAGGGGGGCGAGGGGGGACAGACCGGGGGCGGTGGGGACACGGGGGGACAGAGCGGGGGGCGGTGGGGACACATGGGGACAGCCGGGGGGACGGGGGGGACAGCCCTGGGGGCGGTGGGGAGAGTGTGGGTACTCGTGGGGACAGTCAGGACATCTTTGGGGACAGTCAGGACATCTTTGGGGACAGTCAGGACGTTTTTGGGGACACTTGGGGCATCGTGGGGACAGTCGAAGCATCTTTGGGGACAGTCACGGCACCCACAGGAACAATCGTGTCACTGTGGAGAGCGGCTGGGTCACCCCAGGGGACACTGGGGACACCCGTGGGGACATCTGGGTCTCCTTTGAGGACACCCAGGACACCTGGGAGATTGGCTGGGTCACCTTTGGGGACAGCCAGGACACCCACAGGGACAGCTGGGCCACCCACAGGGAGCAGGGGCGTCCCCATTGGGGACAGGGGGTCACCCACAGGGGACAGGAGTGTCCCGATGGTGACAGGGGTGTCCCGATGGGGACAGGGGTGTCCTGTTGGGTACAGGGGTGTCCCCATGGTGACAGGGGTGTCGCATGGTGACAGGGGTGTCCCGTTGGTGACAGGGGTGTCCCAGTGGGGACAGGGGTGTCCCCATGGTGACAGGGGTGTCCTGTTGGGGACAGGGGTGTCCCGGTGGGGACAGGGGTGTCCCCATGGTGACAAGGGTGTCCTGTTGGGGACAGGGGTGTCCCGGTGGGGACAGGGGTGTCCTGTTGGGGACAGGGGTGTCCCCATGGTGACAGGGGTGTCCCAGCTCACCCAGTAGTGGCTGAACTGGGAGAAGCTGGAGTCGAAGGTTCTCTGGTGGGCGGCGATGAGGAGCGCGATGAGCTCCTGCTGCTCGGCCGTCAGTCCCTGCTGGCCCTGCTGTCCCCCGGGCTGGCCCCCGGGCTGTCCCCCGGGCTGTCCCCCGGGCTGTCCCTGCTGTCCCCCGGGCTGTCCCCCGGGCTGGCCCCGCTGTCCCCGCAGCTCCCGCCGCCGCCGCAGCGCCTCCTCCGACATGATCACTGCCAGCCCCGGGTGTCACTGTCCCCGCTGTCCCCGCTGTCACCGCCGGCACAGGCAGCGGGGACACCCCTGTCCCACCCCTGTCCCCACCCCTGTCCCACCCCTGTCCCCTGCTGCCACCTCCGTGCCCTGTCCCCTCCCCTGCCACCCCGTCCAGGCCACTTCTCTCTGTCCCTTGTCCCCTCCACGTCGCCTTTACCCCACCCAGGTGCTCCCCCGTGTCCCTGTGCCACATCCCCCTGATCCCCAGGTGTCCCCACCATGTCCCTTGTCCCGTCCAGGTCACCTTTATCCCACCCAGGTGCTCCCCCGTGTCCCCTGTCCCCGTGTCCCCGTATCCCCCTGATCCCCAGGTGTCCCCTGTGTCCCCACCGTGTCCCTTGTCCCCTCCAGGTTCCCTTTACCCCACCCAGGTGCTCCCCCGTGTCCCCTGTCCCTGTCCCCGCTGTCCCCGTGCCACGTCCCTCCATGTCGCCCCATCCCCATGTCCCCCTTGTCCCCTCCCGGTCCTGCCTCTCTCCTCTGCTCCGGGTCCCCCTGGTGTCCCCGTGTCCCCCCCGTGTCCCCCCCGTCCCCCCAGTGTCCCCGTGGTGTCCCCGTGTCCCCTCCAGGTGTCCCCGTGTCACCTCCAGGTGTCCTCGTGTCCCCCCCGATGTCCCCGTGTCACCCCAGTGTCCCCGTGTCCCCCCCGTGTCCCCCAGTGTCCCCGTGTCCCCCCGTGTCCCCCCAGTGTCCCCGTGTCACTCACTGTCCCTCCTCATCCCCACGTCCAGGCACTTCTGGAGGCGACAGGCCTGGCACTGTCTGCGCTTGGCCTTGGTGACAGGACAGCGCCGCGCCAGGGGACAGGTGAACCGGACACCTTTGATGACCGAGCGCCTGCGGGGACACGGACACTGTCACCGGCTGTCCCCAGGGATGGGCCATTGTCACCGCGGGTCCCCAGGGCACTGTCACCGGCTGTCCCCAGGGATGGGCATTGTCACCGCGGGTCCCCAGGGCATGGTCACTGGGTGTCCCCAGGGCACTGTCACCGCGGGTCCCCAGGGCACTGTCACCGGCTGTCCCCAGGGTCAGGGCACTGTCATTGCGTGTCCCCAGGGCCGGGCAATGTCACCGTGGGTCCCCAGGACACTGTCACTGCGTGTCCCCAGGGCCGAGGACTGTCACTGCATGTCCCCAGGGTCAGGACATTGTCACCGTGAGTCCCCAGGGTCAGGACACTGTCACTGTGTGTCCCCAGGGCACTGTCACCGCGTGTCCCCAGGGCCGGGGTATGTCCCATCTTGTCACACCCTGTCCCCGTCCACGGAACCAGCCTGCGTCACCTTTGCCCATCCTGTCCCCTTGTCCCATCCCAGCCAGTACTGTCCTGTCCCGTCCTGTCACACATCCCACCTTGTCCCCTCACCCTGTCCCTTGTCCCATCCCATCCTGTCCGTGTCCCATCCCACCCTGCTCTGTCCCTTGTCCCATCCCATTTTGTCCCTGTCACATCCCACCCTGCTCTGTCCCTTTGTTCCATCCCAACCTGTCCCCTTGTCTCATCCCACCTTGTCCTTTTGTTCCATCCAGTCCCACCCCTCCCACTTTGTCCCCGACCTCACCCCACCTTGTCTCTGGTCCCATCCAGCCCCTGTCCACTCCTGTCCCTTTGTCTCATCCCACCCTGTCCTCTCATCCCATCCCATCCCATCCCATCCCACCCTGTCCCCTTGTCACATCTCATTTTGTCCTTTCCCATCCTGTCTCATTGTCCCCTTGTCCTCTTGTCCCATCCAGTCCCACCACTCCCATTTTGTCCCCGGCCTCACCTCACCTTGTCCCTTGTTCCATCACACCCTGTCCCATCCCTTCCCATCTTACCCTGTCCCTTTGTCCCATCCTGTCCTTTCCCATCCTTTGTCCCATCCTGCCTTGTCCCCTTGTCCCCTTGTCCCATCCCATCCTGTCTTTTCCCATCCTTTGTCCCATCCCATCCCACCCTGTCCCCTTGTCCCATCCCATCTTGTCCTTTCCCATCCTGCCTTGTCCCCGTGTCCAATCCAGTCCCACCCCTCTCACTTTGTCCCCAGCCTCACCCCACCCTGTCCCTTGTCCCATCCCTTCCCATCCCACCCTGTCCCCTTGTCCCATCCTGTCCTTTCCCATCCTCTCTGTCCCATCCTGCCTTGTCCCCTTGTCCCCTTGTCCCTTGTCCCATCCAGTCCCTGTTCCATCCTGTCCCATCCCACCCTGTCCCCTTGTCCCATCCCATCCCGCCCTGTCCCCGCAGTGTCCCTGCTGTGTCCCCGGCTGTCCCCGGCTGTCCCCAGCTGTCCCCGCCGTGTCCCCGCCGTGTCCCCACAGTGTCCCCGCAGTGTCCCCGCCGTGTCCCCGCCGTGTCCCCGCAGTGTCCCCACAGTGTCCCCGCAGTGTCCCCACCGTGTCCCTGCCGTGTCCCCGCAGTGTCCCCGCAGTGTCCCCACCGTGTCCCTGCCGTGTCCCCGCAGTGTCCCCGCAGTGTCCCCGCAGTGTCCCCAGCTGTCCCCACAGTGTCCCACAGTGTCCCCACCGTGTCCCTGCCGTGTCCCCGCAATGTCCCCGCAGTGTCCCCGCAGTGTCCCCGCCGTGTCCCCGCCATGTCCCCGCGGTGTCCCCGCACCTGAAGAAGCCCTTGCAGCCCTCGCAGCTCATGACGTGGAAGTGGTACCCGCTGGCCCTGTCCCCGCACACGGCGCACACTTTGTCCCCGTCGGGCTCCGTGTCCCCAGGGCTCGGGGGGCTCGGCCGGGACCCGCCTGTGGGGACACGGGGACAGGGGGGGTGACACGGCCGCCACCCCCTCCTCCTGTCCCCTCGAGGCCGCGGTGTCCCCTGGTGTCACCTGGTGAAGCCACACGCCACCGCGGGGTCCCTCCGCCCGCGGGACTGTCACCCCTGTGTCCCTGTGTGTCCCCTCTGGTCCCTGAGTGTCCCCGAGTGTCCCCTCTGCTCCCCGAGTGTCCCCGAGTGTCCCCGCTGGTCTCTGTGTGTCCCCTCCTGTTCCCTCCTGTCCCCTCCAGTCCCTGAGTGCCCCCGAGTGTCCCCGTGTGTCCCTGTGGGTCCCCTCTGGTCTCTGAGTGTCCCCGAGTGTCCCCGAGTGTCCCCTCCTGTCCCAATGTGTCCCCTCTGCTCCCCGAATGTCCCCATTGGTCCTCATGTGTCCCCTCCGGTCCCCGCGTGTCCTGTCCAGTCCCCAAGTGTTTTATCTGGTCTCTGTGTGTCCCTTCCTGTCCCTGAGTGTCCCCTCTGGTCCCCGCATGTCCCCTCCGGTCCCCGCGTGTCCCTGTCAGTCTCCTCTGGTCTCTGAGTGTCCCCTCCAGTCCCCATGTGCTCCCTCCAGTCCCCAAGTGTCCCCTCCTGTCCCTGCATGTCCCCTGCATACCCCGAGTGTCCCCGCTGGTCCCTGTGTGTCCCCTCCGGTCCCTGCATGTCCCCTTCTGTCCCAGTGTGTCCCCTCGTTCCCTGAGTGTCCCTCTGGTCCCTGAATGTCCCTGCTGGTCCCCGCGTGTCCCCTCCTGTCCCCCCGTGTCCCTGTCAGTCTCCTCTGGTCTCTGAGTGTCCCCTCCAGTCCCCGAGTGTCTCCGAGTGTCCCCTCCTGTCCCAGTGTGTCCCCTCCAGTCCCCAAGTGTCCCCTCCTGTCCTCGTGTGTCCCACCAGGTCCACAAGTGTCTCTGCTGTTCCCTGCATGTCCCCTGTGTTCCCCATGTGTCCCCTCCGGTCCCTGTGTGTCCCCTCTGATCCCTGTGTGTCCCCTGTGTTCCCCGTGTGTCCCCTCCGGTCCCTGTGTGTCCCCTGTGTTCCCCGAGTGTCCCCTCCGGTCCCTGCATGTCCCATGTGTTCCCCGTGTGTCCCCTCCTGTCCCCGCTGGTCTCTGCGTGTCCTCTCCGGTCCCCTCCAGTACCTGAGTGACCCCTCCAGTCCCCTCGTGTCCCCTCGTGTCCCCTCGTGTCCCCTTTGTTCCCCGCGGGTGGCGGTACCTGTGCCGGTGTCCCCCGGTGCTGTCGGTGACGGGGGATTGTCCCCTCCGGGTCCCCGAGCGTCCCCTCCGGTCTCTGCGTGTCCCCGCCGGTGTCCGAGTGTCCCCTCCATTCCTGGCGTGTCCCCGCCGGTCCCCGGGTGTCCCCTCCGGTCCCCGGGTGTCCCCTCCGGTCCCCGAGTGTCCCCTCCGGTCCCCAGGTGTCCCCTCCGGTCCCCGAGTGTCCCCTCCGGTCCCCAGGTGTCCTCTCCGGTCCCCGAGTGTCCTCTCCGGTCCCCAGGTGTCCCCTCCGGTCCCCGAGTGTCCTCTCCGGTCCCCGGGTGTCCCCTCCGGTCCCCAGGTGTCCTCTCCGGTCCCCGAGTGTCCCCTCCGGTCCCCGGGTGTCCTCTCCGGTCCCCAGGTGTCCCCGGCGGTGGCAGGAAGGGCCCCGTGGAGTTTGAACCTTGAACTTGAGCGAGGCCGCGACAGGCGGGGACAGCGCGGGGCGGGGGGGACAGGGGACACCTGGGGGGGGGACAGAGGGACACCTGGGGGGGACAGGAGGGGACAGGGGACAGCTGGAGGGGACAGGGGACACCTGGGGGGGACAGGAGGGGACAGGGGACACCTGGGGGGGACAGGGGACACCTGGGGGGGACAGGAGGAGACGGGGGACACCTGGGGGGGACAGGAGGGGACAGGGGACACCTGAGGGGGACACGGGACACCTGAGGGGGACACGGGACACCTGGAGGGGACAGAAGGGGACAGGGGACGCCTGGGGGGGACAGGGGACACCTGGGGGGGACAGAAGGGGACAGGGGACACCTGGGGGGGGGGGGGAAACAGGGGACACCTGTGGGGGACAGGGGACACCTGGGGGGGGGGGGGAAACAGGGGACACCTGTGGGGGACAGGGGACACCTGGGGGGACAGGGGACACCTGGAGGGGGGACAGGAGACACCTGGGGGGGACAGAGGGACACGGGGACAGGAGACACCTGGGGGGGACAGAGGGACACCTGGGGGGGGACAGGGGAGACGGGGACAAGCAGGGGACAGGAAGGGACAGGCAGGGGGCTGTGGGGACATGGGGACAGGGGGACACGGGGACAGGAGGGGACAGGAGGAGACAGGGGACACCAGGGGGGAGACGGGACGCGGACGGGGCTGGCGGGGACAGGAGGGGACAGGGATGGCAGCTGTGGGGGACAGGGGGACACGGGGACAGGAGGGGACAGGAGGGGACAGGGATGGCAGCTGTGGGGGGCAGAGGGACAGGAGGGGACAGGTGTGGTGGCTGTGGGGGACAGGAGGGGACAGGGATGGCAGCTGTGGGGGACAGAGGGACAGGAGGGGACAGGAGGGGACAGACAGACACCGAGGGGACACCAGACGGTGACAGGGAGGCGCCAGGATGTCACAGCTGGGGGTGGCACTGGCAGCAGCAGAGCTCAGAGGGGACACGGGGGTGGCCGCCCTGTCACCGCTGTCCCCACAGGAGGGTCCCTGTCCCCAGCACTGGCCGTGTCCCCATTCAGCACCTGTGCCCCGTCCCCAGGTGTCACCGCACCACGAGGGTGGCACCAGGGGGCTCACGGTCACCCCGGTGTCCTCACAGTCCCCTGTGTCCCCTCGTGCCCCCTGTGTCCCCTCGTGTCCCCTGTCCCACCCCCCAGTCCCCTCCATGTCCTCTCGTGTCCCCGCCACGTTCCCCGGGTCCCTTTGTCCCCCTATGTCGCCTTTATGTCCCCCCACGTACCCCTGTGTCCCCCAATGTCCCCTGTGTCCCCAATGTCCCCCAATGCTCCTGTGTCCCCCAGTGTCCCGTATCCCCATGTCCCCCATGCCGCCCATGTTCCCAATGTCCCCAGTGTCCGCCAAGTCTCTCGTGTCTCCCAGTGTCCCCAATGTCCCCCAATGTCCCCATGTCCCCCAATGTCCCCCAATGTCCCCTCAACGTCCCTCCATGTCCCCCCAGTGTCCCCCAGTGTCCCCCCAGTGTCCCCAATGTCCCCAGTGCCCCCACTGTCTCCACTGTCCCCTGTGTCCCCATGTCCCCAATGTCCCCTCAATGTCTCCCTGTGTCTCCCATGTTCCAGTGTCCCCTCAATGTCCCCCGTATTCCCCAATGTTCCCAATGTCCCCCAGTGTCCCCCAATATCCGCAGTGTCCCTCGTGTCCCCCAATGCCCCCCGGTGTCCCCCAATGTCCCCAGTGTCTCCCAGTGTCCCCCATGCCCCCCATGTCCCCCCGTGTCCTCTGAGACCCCATGTCCCCAATGCTCCCATGTTCCCCAGTGTCCTCTGTGTCCCCATGTCCCCCATGTTGCCCATGTCCCCAATGCCCCCCAATGTCCCCCCAATGCTCCCCAATGTCCCCCTATGTCCCCAATGTCCCTCAATGTCCCCTAATGTACTCCGTGTCCCCCAGCATCCCCTGTGTCCCCCAATGTCCCCAATGTCCCCCACTGTTCCCCAATATCCCCCACGCCCAACATATCCTCAATGTCCCCCAATGTCCCCCATGTCCCGTGTGTCCTCCAAGTCCCCCGTGTCCCTTGTGTCCCCCAATATCCCCCCATGTCCCCCCAATGTCCCCAGTGTCCCCCAGTTTCCCCCAATGTCCCCCAATGTCCCCCCACGTCCCCCCATGTCCCCCCATGTCCCCCCCAATGTCCCCCCCAATGTCCCCCCAATGTCCCCTCCGTGTCCCCCAATGTCCCCCCCGGTCCGTCTCGAGTTTGAACCCCCCGCTAATGGGCGTATCCCTTACAGACCCCACCCCCTTTCCCCATTGGCTGAGCTCAGCTGTCACTCAAACCCGCCCCTATAAAAGCGGCGGCGGCAGCGCCGGCCCCGCACTGGGAGAGCGGCGGCGGCAGCGGGATGAGCGAGGTGGGGACACTCTGGGGACACTCTGGGGACACTTTGGGGACTCTGGGACACTCTGGGGACTCTGGAGCACCGCTGTCACCTCCCCTTTTCTCCCCGGGCTCTCCTCTGTTCTCAGTGCATGAGCCCCACTCTGGCTGGAGCTTGGGGGGACAAGGAGGGGACAATGGGGGGACCCTGGGGACAGCAGAGCCCCTGTGTCACCCCCCGGGTCCCCTCTGTCCGCAGCGCAGCCCCCATGAGCCCCCCTCGGCGGCGGAGGCCCCCGGTGGGCAGCAGCAAGGTGAGGACCCCGGGTCAGGTGGGGGCTGTCCCCTCCTGTCCCCTCCTGTCCCCTCCTGTCACCTCCTGTCCCTCTGTCCCCGCACACCCCAGGCCCGTGTCCCTGTCCTCGCAGGGTGGTGGCACCTGGGTGGATTTGGGGACCCGCTCTGTCCCTCCCCTGTCCCCTCGGGGGTGTCGTGGTGTCCCCCCCACCTCGGGGACTTCTGGGGTACAGATTGTCCCCTGAGGGGTGGGGGGTGATGGGGAACCTCTGGCGGGTGGCGAGGTGTCCCCCTGGGTGTCCCCACGGTGAGTTTGGGGGTTCCAGGCTGTCCCTTGTCCCCCTGGGTGTCCCTGGGGTGACTCTGGGGTTCCAGGCTGTCCCCAAGGCTGTCCCTGTTCCCCTGGGTGTCCCCCTGGGGTCCCAGCTGTCCCCAAGGCTGTCCCTGTTCCCCTGGGTGTCCCCCTGGGGTTCCAGCTGTCCCCAAGGCTGTCCCCAAGGCTGTCCCTGTCCCCCTGGGTGTCCCCCTGGGTTTCGGCTGTCCCCAAGGCTGTCCCTGTCCCCCGGTTGGTGTCAGGGTGTCCCCCTGGGCTCCAGGCTGTCCCCAAGGCTGTCCCTGTCCCCCAGGCCAGGCCGGTGACCCCAAGAAGGCGGAGGAGGAGGAGGAGGGGGTCCAGGCTGTCCCCAAGGCTGTCCCTGTCCCCCGGTTGGTGTCAGGGTGTCCCCCTGGGCTCCAGGCTGTCCCCAAGGCTGTCCCTGTCCCCCAGGCCAGGCCGGTGACCCCAAGAAGGCGGAGGAGGAGGAGGAGGGGGAGATGGACATCGACCTGAGCGCGCCCGAGACGGAGCGGGCGGCCCTGGCCATCCAGGGCAGGTTCCGCAGACTGCAGCGGCGCAAGAAGGAGCCGGGGCCCTGAGGGGGGGCCGGGACCCCCAAACCCTCATGGGGACCCCCGAAACCCTCATGGGGACCCCCCAAACCCTCATGGGGACCCCCGAAACCCTCATGGGGACCCTCCAAAACCCTCATGGGGACCCCCGAAACCCTCATGGGGACCCCCGAAACCCCCATAGGGACCCCCCAGAACCCTCATGGGGACCCCGCGGGCCTTTCCCCGCCCCGAGCCGGGACCCCCAGTGACACCGGGGGGCTCTGAGGGGACACGGCCGGGGGTCCCCGGGGGAGGCGGCCTTGGGGTCCCTGGGGACCCCCATTTCCCTGGGGACCCCCCTTTTCCTGGGAATCCTCATTTCCCTGAGGATCCCCCATCTCCCTGGGGTTCCCCCATTTCCCTGGGAATCCCCCATTTTCCTGGAGACCCCCCATTTTCCCCTGGGGACCCCCCAATTTTCCCGTGGAACCCCCATTTTCCCGGGAATCCCCCATTTCCCTGGGGACCCCCCATTATTTCCCTGGGGACCCCCCATTTTCCCTGGGGACCCCCCATTTTCCCTGGGGACCCCCGTTTTCCTGGGGATCCCTTTTCCCCTGGAACCCCCATTTTCCTGGGGACCCCCCATTTTCCCTGGGGACCCCCATTTTCCTGGGGACCCCCATTTTCCTGGGGACCCCCGTTTTCCTAAGGACCCCCATTTTCCCCTGGGAATCCCCATTTTCCGTGAAACCCCCGTTTTCCCGGGAATCCCCCATTTTTCCTGGGGACCCCCATTTTCCCGTGGAACCCTCATTTTCCTGGGAATCCCCATTTTCCCTGGGAATCCCCATTTTCTCGTGGAACCCCATTTCCCTGTGAATCCTCCGTTTTACCTGGGAATCCCCATTTTTCCTGGGGACCCCCATTTCCCTGTCCCGTGGTGGCGCTGGGGACACGCCGGGAGGGGACACGGGTGTCCCCAAGCGAGGGGAGCCCCAGGGAGGGGGGACAGGTCCTGCTGCAGCCCCCGGGGCAGGAAACTGGGGCTCCTCATCCTCCTGTCCCTGTCCCTGTCCCCTCCTGTCCCTGTCCCTGTCCCCTCCTGTCCCTGTCCCTGTCCCCTCCTGTCACTGTCCCCTCCCCGGAGGAGTTTTTGGCCTTTGTGCAGAGAATAAAGAGTGAGGAAGAGGAGGGTGGTCTGGGGGTTCGGGGGGAATTCGGGGACCCCCCTGGGAGGGACCCCCAGGTTCCTCTTCTCTGCCCCTCCCAAGGTCTCCCATGTTTTTGGGATTTGAAGGATTTCCAGGGAAATTCAAAAGAATTTCTCACCCGATGCAGCTCGGGAGCCCCAAAAATGGTCGGGGAGTGGGAGAGAAAATCAGAGCGAGTTGGGGGTTCGCAGGGGGATTTGGGGGTTTTCAGGCAGGTTTTGGGGGTTCGCAGAAGAATTTTGGGGGGTTCGCAGAAGAATTTTGGGGGTTCGCAGAAGGATTTTTGGGGGTTCACAGCCGGATTTTGGGGGTTTTGCCAAAGGGATTTGGGGAGTTTTCAGGTGGGTTTGGGGGCTCTGCAGTTGGATTTTGGGGGGTTCGCGGCCAGATTTTGGGGGAGTTGGAGCTGGATTTTGGGGGAGTTGGAGCTGGATTTTGGGGGAGTTGGAGCTGGATTTTGGGGGGTTAGTGGCCAGATTCTGGGGTGTTTGGAGCCGAATTTGGGGTGTTTGGAGCCGGGTTTTGGGGGTGTTTGGAGCCGGGTTTTGGGGTGTTTGGAGCTGGGGTTTTGGGGGGTTCGCAGAAGGATTTGGGGGGGGGTCGTAGTCGTATTTTGGGGGGGATTCTCAGCCGGATTTTGGGGGGTTTGCAAAAGATTTTGGGCAGTTCACAGTCGGGTTTTGGGGGAGATTTCCAGAAGGATTTTTGGGGATTCAGAGCCGGATTTTGGGGGGGTTGCAGAAGGATTTTGGGGGGTTCCTGGCCAGATTTTGGGGGTTTAGAGCCGGGTTATGGGGGTTTACAGAGAGATTTTTGGGTGGTTCGCAGAAGGATTTGGGGGCTTCCCAGACAGGTTTTTGGGGGATTCACAGTCGGGTTTTTGGGGGGAGTTGTACCCGGGTTTCAAGGTGTTTTCAGCCGGATTTTTGGGGGTTTTCAGCCGGATTTGGGGGGTTCGCAGCCGGATTTTTTGGGGAGATCACAGCCGGGTTTCGAGGTGTTTGCAGCCGGATTTGGGGGGATTCACAGCCGGATTTCGAGGGGTTTGCAGCCGGATTTTGGGGAGGTTCCCACCTGGATTCTGGGAGGATTTCAGCCGGGTTTTGTGGGTGTTTGGACTCAGATTTTGGGGGGGGTTTGTACTGAGATTTTAGGGCGTTCACAGCGGCCCGGGGGGGCTCCGGGGGCTGGCAGGGCCCGGGAATGCCGCGATCCGGGGCAGAAATAACTCCTCGGAAAGAAAAACATGGCCCGGGCGCGGCCCAGGGGACACGGCCCAGGGGACACGGCGGGGTCCGGACTTATTAGGGAAAGGACAGAAATAATGTAATAATATAATAATATAATAATACCGGGGGGGCTCCGGGGGGTACCAGGGGGCTCCGGGGGGCTCCGGGGGGGCTCCGGGGGGGCTCCGGGGGGCTCCGGGGGGCTCCGGGGGGCTCCGGGGGCCGCTCCAGCCCCATTTCCCTGCGGGAGCCGCAATTCCCAAAATCCCCCCCGGGGGTCAGAGCTGGGGGTCTTTGTGTCCCCCCCTGCAGTGACAGGAGGTGACAGCCACCCCCTCCCCCCCACCAAGGGACCCCTGCCCACCCTCTGGGACCCCCCAAGGGACCCCTGCCCACTCTCTGAGATCCCCCCACCCCCCAAGAGACCCCTGCCCACCCCCTGGCACCCCCTACCCCCCCAAGGGACCCCTGCCCACCCCTTGAGACCCCCCACCCCCCCCAAAGGACCCCTGCCCACCCCCTGAGACCCCCTGGGACCCCCCACCCCCCCAAGGGACCCCTGCCCACCCCCTGAGACCCCCCACTCTCCCCAAGGACCCCTGCCCACCCCCTGAGACCCCCACCCCCCAAGGGACCCCCGCCCACCCCCTGGGACCCCCTCTCCCCAAAGGGACCCCTGCCCACCCCCTGAGACCCCCCACCCCCCCCAAGGGACCCCCTGCCCACCCCCTGAGACCCCCCACCCCCCCAAGGGACCCCTGCCCACCCCCTGAGACCCTCCACCCCCCCAAAGGGATCCCTGCCCACCCCCTGAGACCCCCCAACCCCCCCAAGGGACCCCCTGCCCACCCCCTGAGACCCCCCCAACCCCCCAAGGGACCCCTGCCCACCCCCTGAGACCCCCCACCCCCTAAGGGACCCCTGCCCACCCCCTGAGACCCCCACCCCCCCAAGGGACCCCTGCCCACCCCCTGAGACCCTCCACCCCCCCAAAGGGATCCCTGCCCACCCCCTGAGACCCCCCAACCCCCCAAGGGACCCCTGCCCACCCCCTGAGACCCCCTCCCCCCCCCAAGGGACCCCTGCCCACCCCCTGAGACCCCCCACCCCCCTAAGGGACCCCTGCCCACCCCCTGGGACAGTGACAGGGAGGGGACACGGAGCCCGCGGACGTTTCAGGGTTTTATTAACGGCACCAGGGGACAGGGAGGGGACAAACAGGGGGTAAAAAACGCCTCCAGGGGCTCCCCCAGCCCGGCCAAAGCCTCGGCCCCTCCCGGGGCTCCGGCCGGATTTTGGGGGGTCCCGGGGGTTAATGGGGGGGACAGGAGGGGACAAAGGGGACAAAGGGGACACCCGCGACGTCATTCGGGGTCGGTCGCGGGGAGAGACGAGAAAACGGCCAGAAAAATTAAAAAAAAAAAAAAAAAAAAGGAGCGAAATTTGGGGAGGGGGCGGAGAAAAAGAGAAACCCCCCACCCGAGTTTGGGGAGGGGACACGGGGAGGGGACACAGGGAGGGGACAGGGAGGGGAGGGGGGACACCGACCCCAAATCCGCCGGGTTCGCTTTGGGAAGGAGAAAATCCCCTCGGGGAATGGCCGGGGCTGGGCAGGGGGAGACCGGGGCTGGAGGGGACCCGGATTGTCCCCAAAGCCTGGGGGGGACCCGGATTGTCCCCAGGGCCGGAGGGGACCCGGATTGTCCCCAGGGCCGGGGGGGACCCGGATTGTCCCCAGGGCCGGAGGGGACCCGGATTGTCCCCAAAGCCTGGAGGGGACCCGGATTGTCCCCAGGCCCGGAGGGGACCCGGATTGTCCCCAGGGCCGGGGGGGACCCGGATTGTCCCCAAAGCCTGGAGGGGACCCGGATTGTCCTCAGGGCCGGGGGGGACCCGGATTGTCCCCAAAGCCCGGGGGGGACCCGGATTGTCCCCAAAGCCCGGAGGGGACCCGGATTGTCCCAAAGGTCAGGAGGGGACCCGGATTGTCCCCAGGGCCGGGGGGGACCCGGATTGTCCCCAGGGCCTGGGGGGACCCGGATTGTCCCCAAAGCCCGGAGGGGACCCGGATTGTCCCCAAAGGTCAGGAGGGGACCCGGATTGTCCCCAGGGCCGGGGGGACCCGGATTGTCCCCAAAGCCCGGAGGGGACCCGGATTGTCCCCAGGGCCGGAGGGGACCCGGATTGTCCCCAAAGGTCAGGAGGGGACCCGGATTGTCCCCAAAGCCCGGAGGGGACCCGGATTGTCCCCAGGGCCTGGGGGGACCCGGATTGTCCCCAAAGCCCGGAGGGGACCCGGATTGTCCCCAGGGCCTGGGGGGACCCGGATTGTCCCCAAAGCCCGGAGGGGACCCGGATTGTCCCCAGGGCCTGGGGGACCCGGATTGTCCCCAGGGCCAGGAGGGACTCGGATTGTCCCCAAGGCCAGGAGGGGACCCGGATTGTCCCCAAAGCCTGGAGGGGACCCGGATTGTCCCCAGGGCCGGAGGGGACCCGGATTGTCCCCAGGCCGGAGGGGACCCGGATTGTCCCCAGGGCCGGAGGGGACCCGGATTGTCCCCAGGCCCGGGGGGGGACCCGGATTGTCCCCAGGGCCTGGGGGGACCCGGATTGTCCCCAGGCCGGAGGGGACCCGGATTGTCCCCAGGGCCGGGGGGGACCCGGATTGTCCCCAAAGGTCAGGAGGGGACCCGGATTGTCCCCAGGGCCGGGGGGGACCCGAGCAAGGACCACACCCCGCTCCTCGCCGGGTCCCGGCCGGGAGGGGCCGCACCGGGGTCCTGGGGGATTTTGGGGGTTCATCTCAGGAATCCCCCCGGACCAGGCCCAGCAGGGCTCCTGTGGAGGTTTTTAGGGATATTTATCTCAGGACCCCCCCGGTTGGGGCCGGACCAGGCCCAGCAGGGCGCTCCGGGGGGATTTTGGGGATATTTAACTCAGGAATCCCCCTGGGCCAGGCCCAGCAGGGCTCCTGAGGGGATTTGGGGGTTCAACTCAGGAACCCCCCCGGACCAGGCCCAGCAGGGCTCCTGAGGGGATTTAGGGGATATTTAATTCAGGAACCCCCCGGGTGGGGCCGGATGAGCCTCCTGGGGGGATTTTGGGGTGTTTATCTCAGGAATCCCCCTGTTGGGGCCGGACCAGGCCCAGCAGGGCGCTCCGGGGGGATTTTGGGGTGTTTATCTCAGGAATTCCCCGGTTGGGGCCGGACCAGGCCCAGCAGGGCGCTCCGGGGGGATTTTGGGGATATTTATCTCAGGAATTCCCCGGTTGGGGCCGGACCAGGCCCAGCAGGGCGCTCCGGGGGGATTTTGGGGTGTTTATCTCAGGAATCCCCCTGTTGGGGCCGGACCAGGCCCAGCAGGGCGCTCCGGGGGGATTTTGGGGGGTTTATCTCAGGAATTCCCCTGTTGGGGCCGGACCAGGCCCAGCAGGGCGCTCCGGGGGGATTTTGGGGATATTTATCTCAGGAATTCCCCGGTTGGGGCCGGACCAGGCCCAGCAGGGCGCTCCGGGGGGATTTTGGGGTGTTTATCTCAGGAATTCCCCGGTTGGGGCCGGACCAGGCCCAGCAGGGCGCTCCGGAGGCTGCCCCCGCTGGGGGAGCGGGCGGGGGGCGCGGGGGGCCCGGCCCGGGGCTGGGCTGTTCCTCCCCCCGCAGCTCCATCTCGATGGTCATGATGACTTTGGGGGGCTGGGGCTGCCCCTGGCCCGGCCCCGGGGGGCCCCCCCCTGCCCCCCAACCGCTATTTCTTGTCCTTGCGGGACTCGCCGGAGCCGCCTTTGCCTTTCTTGGAGCCGCGGCCGTGATCCAGCATGGCATAGAGCACCGGCGGCTGCGGGGATAGGGGGGGTCACCGCGGGGACAGCCCGGGGACAGGGAGGGGACAGAGGGGACAGCACCGGGGACAGCCCTGGGACAGCCCTGGGATAGCACCGGGGGCTGCGGGACAGCGGGGGTTCAGCAGCGGGGACAGCACAGGGGACAGGGGGACAGAGGGGACAGCACCGGGGACAGGGGGACTTGGACAGCGGGGACAGAACGGGGGACAGGGGGGATAGCGGGGACAGCCCTGGGATAGCACCGGGGGCTGCGGGGACAGCGGGGCGTCACCGCGGGGACAGCCCCGGGGACAGCACCGGGGACAGGGGGGACAGCCCCGGGGACAGCCCCGGGGACAGCACCGGGGACAGCACCGGGGACGGGGGGGATAGCGGGGACAGCCCAGGGGACAGCCCGGGGACAGAGGGGACAGCCCTGGGATAGCACCGGGGACAGAACTGGGACAGCACCGGGGACAGCCCGGGGACAGCCCGGGGACACTGGGGACAGCCCCAGGGGACAGTGGGGACACCAGGACCAGCCCCAGGGGACACCAGGGACAGCCCCGAGGACACCAGAGACACCGGGGACAGCCCCAGGGCCAGCAGGGCCAGCCTGGGGACAGCAGGACAGCCCCAGCCCAGCTCTCTCACCTGCCGGCCGCGCTTGGAGCCCTCCTTGGCCGAGCGCTGCAGCTTCCCCTTCTCCATGGCGCTGCGGGGCGGCGCGGGGGGTTTTGGGGGAAAAAAAGAGGAAAAAGCGTCTCGGGAGTGGGGACCGGCGGCCGGGGGGCCCGGGGGAGGGTGGGGAGGGGGCCCGGGGTGGTGGGGAGGATCCCGGGGGTGGGTGGGGCGGGGGGCCCAGGGCAGGTGGGGAGGGGGCCCAGGGCAGGTGGGGAGGGGTCCCGGGGCAGGTGGGGAGGGTCCCGGGGCAGTGGGGAGGGGTCCCGGGGCAGGTGGGGAGGGTCCCGGGGCAGTGGGGAGGGGCCCGGGGCAGTGGGGAGGGGTCCCGGGGCAGGTGGGGAGGGGTCCCGGGGGTGGGTGGGGCGGGGGGCCCGGGGCAGTGGGGAGGGGCCCGGGGCAGGTGGGGAGGGGTCCCGGGGCAGGTGGGGAGGGGCCCGGGGCAGTGGGGAGGGGCCCGGGGCAGTGGGGAGGGGCCCGGGGAGGGTGGAGAGGGGGCCGGGGCAGGTGGGGAGGGGCCCGGGGCAGGTGGGGAGGGGAGACCGGCGGCCGGGGTCCCGGGGCAATGGGGAGGGGTCCCGGGGAGGGTGGAGAGGGGTCCCGGGGCAGGTGGGGAGGGTCCCGGGGCAGTGGGGAGGGGTCCCGGGGCAGGTGGGGGAGGGTCCCGGGGCAGTGGGGAGGGTCCCGGGGCAGGTGGGGAGGGTCCCGGGGCAGTGGGGAGGGTCCCGGGGCAGGTGGGGAGGGTCCCGGGGCAGTGGGGAGGGTCCCGGGGCAGTGGGGAGGGTCCTGGGGCAGTGGGGAGGGTCCCGGGGCAGTGGGGAGGGCCCGGCTCACCTGAGGCGCCGCTGCAGCCCGGCCTGGCGCCGCCGCCAGCACCAGCGGGTCCCGTAGCCCAGCGCCACCAGCGCCGCCACCGAGAGCAGCACACCGGCAATGACAGAGCCCAGAACCAGCCCGGGGCGGGGCGGCACTGCGGGGACACGGGACAGGGTCACCCTGGGAGTGCGGGGACATGGGGACAGGGTCATACCAGGGAGTGCAGGGACAGGGGACACGGGACAGGGTCACCAGGGAGTGCGGGGACACGGGGACAGGGTCACCCTGGGAGTGCGGGGACATGGGGACAGGGTCACCCTGGGAGTGCGGGACAGGGGACAGGGTCATACCAGGGAGTGCAGGGACAGGGGACACGGGGACAGGGTCACCAGGGAGTGCGGGACAGGGGACAGGGTCACTCGGGAGTGCGGGACAGGGGACAGGGTCACCCTGGGAGTGCGGGACAGGGGACAGGGTCACACGGGAGTGCGGGACAGGGGACAGGGTCACCCTGGGAGTGCGGGACAGGGGACAGGGTCACACGGGAGTGCGGGGACATGGGGACACCCAGGGAGTGCGGGGACAGGGGACAGGGTCACCCTGGGAGTGCGGGGACAATGGGACACGGTCACACACCCGAGAGTGAGGGACACGGGCACACGGTCACCTCCGGGAGTGTGGGGACAGTGTCACCCCCCGGGAGTGTGGGGACAGGGGGACACGGTCACACCTGGGAGTGTGGGGACAGTGCGACACTCCCGGGAGCGGGGAGGGGACACGGGGACAGGGGGACAGGGGGACAGTGTCACACCCGGGACTGTAGGGACAGCAGGACCGTGTGACCCCCCCGGGAAAGGGGAGGGGACACGGGGACAGGGTCAGCCCCGGGAGTGCAGAGGGGACACGGGGACAGTGGGACACGGTCACACATCCGGGAATGTGGGGACAGTGTCACCTCCTGGCTGTGTAGGAAGGGGACAAGGGGACAGTGTCGCCTCCGGGAGTGGGGAGGGGACACGGGGACAGGGGGACAGGGTCACACCCGGGACTGTAGGGACAGCAGGACCGTGTCACCTCCGGGAGTGTGGGGACAGGGGGACAGTGTCACCCCTGGCTGTATAGGAAGGGGACACGGGGACAGTGTCACCCCCTGGCAGTGGGTGGGCACTGAGGAGACAGTGGCATCATGTCACCCCCCACTGGCTGTGCGTGGAGGGGACAGCGGGACAGTGTCAGTGTCACCCCCCAGAAGTGGAGGAGCAGGGAGGTGACAGCAGCCCAGTGTCACTCCCACCAGCGGTGACCAGGCAGGTGACACCAGTCCGATGTCACCCCTCTCAGGAGGGATCAGGGAGGCGACACCAGGCGACACGAAATGTCCCTCCCCACGGGTGACTGGGCAGGGGACACCATCCCAGTGTCGCCCCACAATGGGTGACCGGGCAGGTGACACCAGCCCTGTGTCGCCACTCTCAGGGGGCATCAGGGAGGTGACACGAGCTGTCCCCTCCCCACGTGTGACGGGCAGGTGACACGAGGTGTCCCCCCCTACGTGTGACCGGGCAGGTGACAGCACCCCACAGGTGTGACGGGCAGGTGACCCCACCCCACAGGTGTGAGGGCAGGTGACCCCACCCCACAGGTGTGAGGGGCAGGTGACAGCACCCCACAGGTGTGAGGGCAGGTGACACACCCCACAGGTGTGCCGGCAGGTGACCCCACCCCACAGGTGTGCCCGGGCAGGTGACACACCCCACAGGTGTGAGGGCAGGTGACACACCCCACAGGTGTGCCGGCAGGTGACACACCCCACAGGTGTGCCGGCAGGTGACACACCCCACAGGTGTGCCGGCAGGTGGCCCCGCGCTGACCTCTCTCCAGCACGTAGAGCGTGACCTGCGAGGACTTGCCCACGATGTCGGGCGGGTTCTTGACGTCGCAGGTGAAGGTGCCGTTGTCGCCGGGCTCCAGGCGGTGGATGACGATGGAGCCGTCCCGCCGCCGCGGGTTCCCCGCCCACTCCATCCGCTCCTTGAACGTGCCCACGTCGTCGATGTACGGCTGGCCCTTGGCGAAGTGGAAGATCTGCCGGAGGGACAGCCACAGGGGCGGGGACACGGTGACACAGTGACACAGTGACAGTGACACAGTGACATAGTGACACAGTGACACAGTGATAGTGACACAGTGACACAGTGACAGTGACACAGTGACATAGTGACAGTGACACAGTGACACAGTGATAGTGACACAGTGACACAGTGACAGTGACACAGTGACATAGTGACACAGTGACGCAGTGACACAGTGACAGTGACACAGTGACACAGTGACACAGTGACATAGTGACATAGTGACAGTGACACAGTGACACAGTGACAGTGACACAGTGACAGTGACACAGTGACACAGACACAGTGATAGTGACACAGTGACAGTGACACAGTGACAGTGACACAGTGACACAGTGACACAGTGACACAGTGACACAGACACAGTGACAGTGACACAGTGACAGTGACACAGTGACACAGTGACACAGTGACACAGTGACAGTGACACAGTGACATAGTGACACAGTGACAGTGACACAGTGACAGTGACACAGTGACACAGTGACAGTGACACAGTGATAGCGACACAGTGACACAGTGATAGTGGCAGTGACACAGTGGCAGTGATACGTTGACAGTGACAGTGACAGTGGCAATGACAGTGGTAGTGGCAGTGACAGAACAGTGACAGTGACACAGTGACACAGTGAAAGCAACAGTGACAGGACAGTGACACAGTGACAGTGGCAGTGACAGTGACAGAGGCAGTGACACAGTGATAGTGACAGTGACACAGTGACGCAGTGACAGTGACAGGACAGTGACACAGTGACAGTGGCAGTGACAGTGACAGAGGCAATGACACAGTGATAGTGACAGTGACACAGTGACGCAGTGACAGCGACAGGACAGTGACACAGTGACAGTAACAGTGACAGTGATAGTGACAGTGACACAGTGTCAGTGGAAGTGGAAGTGACAGTGACACAGTGACAGTGGCAATGACAGTGACAGTGACAGAGGCAGTGACACAGTGACACAGTGACAGTGACAGGACAGTGACAGGACAGTGACACAGTGACACAGTGACAGTGACAGGACAGTGATAGTGGCAGTGACACAGTGACAGTGACAGTGATGTCACCGCAGAGCCGAGGTGGCCCCCCAGCCCAGCAGGGTGACAGCCAGCCACGGGGACACAGGGGACAGAGGGGACAGAGGGGACACAGGGGACACAGGGCACAATGGCCATGGGGGGTGTTGGGACAGTGGCTGGGGATGTCACCGGGGCGTCCCCACAGGGAGGGGACTGTCCTGGTGGGGATGGACACAAGGACACTGTGGGGACACCCCGGTGCCACCACGGTGCAACGGGACACTGCTGGGGCTGGCAGTGGGGACACTGGGGACAGTTTGGGGACACCTTGAGGACGCTGGGGATACCCTGGGGACACCTCAGGGACACCCCAGTGCCAGAACACTCTGTGCCACCCTCAGTGAAGGATCTGCTCACGCCGGGACAAGGTGGCACCGGGGCTGGTGGCACAGTGGGGACATCTTGGGGACACTGGGGGTGGGTTGGGGGCACTGGGGACAGATCGGGGACACCCTGGGGACACCTCAGGGACACCCCAGTGCCAGAGGACACCGTGTCACCCTCAATGAAGGATCTGCTGGCGCTGGGACAAAGGGACACCGGGGCTGGTGGCGCAATGGGGACACTGGGGACACTGGGGACACTGGGGGACACTGGGGACACCCTGGAGACATCCCCAGTGCCACCACAGTGCCAGAAGACACCGTGTCACCCTCAGTGAAGGATCTGCTGGCACTGGAGGCTGGGAGGGACGTGATGGGGACACCTTGGGGACACTGGGGAAGGGTTGAGGACACTTGGGGACACTGGGGACGGGTTGGGGACACCTTGGGGACACTGGGGACACTGGAGACACTCGGGGACACTTGGGACACCTTGGGGGCACTGGGGACACTTGGGGACACTGGGGAAGGGTTGAGGACACCTTGGGGGCACTGGGGACACTGGGGACACTTGGGGACACTGGAGGTGGGCTGGGGACACCTTGGGGACACTGGGGACACTGGGGACACTGGGGATGGGTCGGGGACACTGGGGACACCGGTGACACCCCGGGGACACTCACGGAGATGCTGTCGCGGGAGCCGTCGGCCTGGAAGTGCCAGGTGATGGAGATGTCCTCGGAGATCCACTCGCTGGACCAGAAGCTGCAGGACAGGGTGACCCGCGAGCCCACCGTGCCGTGCACCTCCCGCGGCGTGTACACGTGGATCGGCGACACCGGCGACACTGGGGACACGGCACTGTCACCCCGGGCCGGGCCGGGACAGCGCCCCGGGGACAGCGGGGAGCGACAGCCAGGGGACAGCGGCGTGTGACACTGTCCTGGTGTCCCCAGGGGTCACACGGAGGGGACAGCGGTGTGGTGACACCGCCCTGGTGTCCCCATTGGGACTCAGAGGGGACAGCGGTGTTGTGACACCGCCCTGGTGTCCCCAGGGGTGACACAGAGGGGACAGCGGCGTGGTGACACGTCCTGGTGTCCCCAGGGGTGGCTGGGAGGGGACAGCGGTGTTGTGACACTGCTGTCCCCAGGGGAGACACAGAGTTGTGGCACTGTCCTGGTGTCCCCAGGGGTCGCTCAAAGGGGACAGCGGCGTGGTGACACTGTCCTGGTGTCCCCAGGGGTGACACAGAGTTGTGACACCGCCCTGGTGTCACCAGGGGTGGCATAGAGGGGACAGCGGCGTGGTGACACTGCTGTCCCCATGGGGACTGGGAGCTGTGACACTGCTGTCCCCAGGGGTGACACGGAGTTGTGACACTGTCCTGGTGTCCCCAGGGGTGGCCGGGAGGGGACAGTGTGGCAGTGGCCGGTGACACGGGCGGGGCTGGCACCCACGGGGAGGTGACAATGGCACCCTCTGTGCGCCCCGGTGACATCAGGACTGGGTGTGGCACCCGCCCCCTCCGTCTGTCCCCAGGGAGGTGACAAGTGCCACAGCTCAGTGACACCATCGGGGCTGGGTGTGGCACTCTCCTGTCTGTCCCCAGGCTGGTGACAGCTCTGGGACCCTCCTGGCAGCCACCCTGAGCTGTCCCCAAGGAGGTGACAGTGACCGGGACTGTCCTCGCAGCCACACCCATCTATCTGTCCCCAGGTTGGTGACAGTGGCCAAGACTCGCAGCCACCCAGAGTCCCCCCCGCATGTCCCCAGGGAGGTGACAAGTGCCACAGCTCAGTGACACCAGCACGGCTGGGTGTGGCACTCCCCCCCATGTGTCCCCAAGTTGGTGACAGCTCTGGGACCCTCCTGCCTCCCCATTTGTCCCCACGCTGGTGACAGCCCTCAGCCACGCCCATCTGTCCCCAAGTTGGTGACAGCCCTGTCACCCTCTCGGCACCCCATTTGTCCCCAGGGGGGTGACATCTCTGTGACTCTCCTGCCACCCTGCTGTCCCCAAGTTGGTGACATCTCTGGGACACCCCTGGCAGCCACTCTGGCCTGTCCCCAGGTTGGTGACAGTGACCGGGACTCTTCTTGCAGCCACCCACATCTGTCCCCAAGCTGGTGACATCCCTGTCACTCTCCTGCCACCCCATCTGTCCCCAGGCTGGTGACAGCTCTGGGACCCCCCTGGCACCCACCCCACCCTGTCCCCAGGTTGGTGACAGTGACCAGGACTGTCCTTGCAGCCACCTCCACCTGTCCTCAGGTCGGGACTGTCCTTGCAGCCACGCCCATCTGTCCCCAAGCTGGTGACACCCCTGTCACCCTCCTGCCACCCCAATCTGTCCCCAGGTTGGTGACAGCTCTGGGGACCCTCTCGCAGCCACACCCATCTGTCCCCAGGGTGGTGGCAGCCCTGTCACCCTCCCGCCACCCCGCTGTCCCACGCCAGCCGCGGTGACAGTCCCCAAGCAGCGCGTGGGTGACCTCCAGCCACCCCCTGTCCCCTCCCTGTCCCCCCTGTCCCCTCCCCAGCCCCATTTGGGGCCATGTCCCCGCTGTCCCCCCCCCGTTTGGGGACATGTCCCCTCCCCAGCCCCATCTGGGGACATGTCCCCCCCTGTCCCAGCCCATCTGGGGACATGTCTCCCCTTTGTCCCAGCCCTATTAGGGGACATGTCCCCCTGTCCCCTCCCCATTTGGGGACATGTCCCCCCTTTGTTCCCTCCCCAGCCCCATCTGGGGACCTGTCCCCCCGCATTTGGGGACATGTCCCCCTGTCCCCCCCTGTCCCATTAAGGGACCTGTCCCCCTGTCCCCCCCATTAGGGGACATGTCCCCCTGTCCCGTTTGGGGACCTGTCCCCCTGTCCCCCCCATTAGGGGACCTGTCCCCTGTCCCCCTGTCCCATTAGGGGACCTGTCCCCCTGTCCCCCCCATTAGGGGACCTGTCCCCTGTCCCCCTGTCCCCTCCCCATCCCCATTTGGGGACATATCCCCCTGTCCCCCCTATCCCATTAGGGGACCTGTCCCCCTGTCCCCCCCTGTCCCATTAGGGGACATGTCCCCCTGTCCCCCCCATTAGGGGACCTGTCCCCCTGTCCCGTTAGGGGACCTGTCCCCTGTCCCCTGTCCCGTTAGGGGACCTGTCCCCTGTCCCCCTGTCCCATTAGGGGACCTGTCCCCTGTCCCGTTTGGGGACCTGTCCCCTGTCCCCCCCTGTCCCATTAGGGGACCTGTCCCCTGTCCCCGCTCACCCAGCGCGGCCGCCAGCCCGGCCAGCAGGAGGAGGCGGCGGGTGGCCCTCGGGGACATGGCGGTGACACTGCGGTGACAGAGGGGACACGGGCGCGGGGTTTAAGGGTGGCCCGGCCCGAGCGGCTCCCCCGGGGCCCGGCCAATGGGCGCGGACCGCGGGGGGGACTCAAAGGGGACATTTAGGGACCGGGACAAGGGTGGCCTTTGTCCCCACCGCATTCCCCGCGCGCCGCGGGGGCGGAGAGCAGGAATGTGGCCCCGGGGGACACGGGGGACACGGGGGACAGCGGGGGGACAGCGGGGGGACAGCGGGGGGACAGCGGGGGGCACCTGGAGCTGCCGGTTGGGGGGTTTTGGGGGGATTTTGAGAGGTTTTGGGGGGTTTTTGGGGGGGGAATTTGGTTTTTTTTTACATGGGGGGACACTGGGGGACATTGGGGGGCACCTGGTGCTGGTGGTTGGGGGGTTTGGGGGGGATTTTGAGGGGTTTTGGGTTTTTTTGGGAGGAGATTTGGGTTTTTTACATGGGGGACACTGGGGGACATTGGGGGACACTGGAGGGGACAGGGGGGACACTGGGGGGACATTGGGGGGACATCGGGGGCACCTGGCGCTGGTGGTTGGGGGATTTTGGGAGGGGATTTTGAGGGGTTTTGGGGTTTTTTTGGGAGGGGATTTGGGTTTTTTACATGGGAGAACATTGGGGGGGACATTGGGGGGACATTGGGGGGACATGGGAGGGATATGGCAGGGACATTGGGGGACATGGGGGGATTGGGGGACACTGGGGGGACATTGGGGGCACCTGGTGCTGGTAGTTGGGGGTTTTGGGGGGTTTTTGAGGGGTTTTGGGGGGATTTTGAGGAGTTTGGGGGGGTTTTTTGGGGGGAATTTTTTTTTTTTTTTTTTTTTTTTTTTTTTTTTACATGGGGGAACATTGGAGGGGCATTGGGGGACATGGGGGACATTGGGGGGCACCTGGTGCTGGTGGTTGGGGGGTTTTGGGAGGGGATTTTGAGGGGTTTTGGGTTTTTTTGGGAGAGGATTTGGGTTTTTTACATGGGGGGACATTGGGGGGACGCTGAGGGGACATTGGGGGCACCTGGTGCTGGTGGTTGGGGGGGTTTGGGGGGTTTTTGTGGGTTTTTTTTGGGAGGGGTGGTTTTTTGGGGGGAAATTTGGGGGAGGATTTGGGGAATTTGGTTTTTTTTTGTGGGGGGGATTTGGGGTTTTTTTACATGGGGGGGACATTGAGGGGACATGGGGGGGACAGTGGGGGATATTGGGGGACACTGGGGGGGTCATGGGGAGGACATTGAGGGGACACTGGAGGGACATGGTGATGGCGGTTGGGGGGTTTTGGGGTTTTTTTGGGGGGGAGATTTTGGGGGCTTTGGGGGGAGTTATGGGGTTTTTTGGGGGGTTTGGGGAACTTTGGGGGGTTTTGAGGGGGTTGGGGTTATTTTGGAGGGTTTTTTTGGGTGATTTGGGGAAGTTTTTGGGGGGTGCAGGTTTTTTGGTCTTTTTTGGGGGGTTTTGGAGAGTTTTGGGAGGTTTTTTGGGGGGTTGGGGTATTTTGGGATTTTGGGGGGTTTTTGAGGGGGGATTTGGGTTTTTTTTTACGGGGGGAACATTGGTGGGACATGGGGGGCATTGGGGGGGACATTGGGGGACATTGGGGGGGACATTGGGGGGAACACTGGGGGGACATTGGGGGGGACATTGGGGGACATTGGGGGGGACATTGGGGGGAACACTGGGGGGACATTGGGGGGGACATTGGGGGACATTGGGGGGGACATTGGGGGGGACATGGGGGGGACATTGGGGGACATTGGGGGGGACATTGGGGGGAACACTGGGGGGGCATTGGGGGGACATTGGGGGGACATTGGGGGGGACATTGGGGGGGCATTGGGGGGACATTGGGGGGACATTGGGGGGACATTGGGGGGGCATTGGGGGGACATTGGGGGGACATTGGGGGGGACATTGGGGGGACACTGGGGGGGCATTGGGGGGGACATTGGGGGGAACACTGGGGGGGACATTGGGGGGACATGGGGGGGACATAGGGGCACCTGGTGCTGATGGTTGGGGGGTTTTGGGGGATTTTGAGGGGTTTTGGGGGTTTTTTTGAAGGGGATTTGGGTTGTTTTACATGGGGGGACATTGGGAGGACATTGGGGGACATTGGGGGGACACTGGGAGGGACATGGGGGGACATTGGGGGACATTGGGGGACATTGGCGGGATATTGGGGGACACTGGGGGGACATTGGGGGGCACCTGGTGCTGGCGGTTGGGGGGTTTGGGGGAGTTTGGGGGGATTTTGAGGGGTTTTGGGGTTTTGGGGTTTTTTTGGGAGGGGATTTGGGGTTTTTTACATGGGGGGACACTGGGGGGACACTGGGGGGACACGGGGGGACATTGGGGGACATTGGGGGACATTGGGGGGACATTGGGGGGACATTGGGGGGGACATGGGGGGTACATGGGGGGCACTTGGTGCTGATGGTTGGGGGGTTTTGGGGGATTTTGAGGGGTTTTGGGGGGGGTTTTGAAGGGGATTTGGGTTGTTTTACATGGGGGGACATTGGGGACATGGGGGGACACTGGGGGACATTGGGGGACACTGGGGGACATTGGGGGACATTGGGGGGCACCTGGTGCTGGTGGTTGGGGGATTTTGGGGGGATTTTGAGGGGTTTGGGGTTTTTTTTTTTTTTTTTTTTTTTTTTTTTTTTTTTTTTTTTTTTTTTTAAAGGGATTTGGGTTGTTTTTACATGGAGGGACATTGGGGGAACACTGGGGGGGACACTGGGGGACATTGGGGGGACACTGGGAGGGACACTGGGGGGACATTGGGGAGACACTGGGAGGGACACTGGGGGGACATTGGGGGGACATGGGGGGACATTGGGGGACATTGGGGGACATTGGGGGGGCACTGGGGGGGACACTGGGGGGACACTGGGGGACATTGGGGGGACACTGGGAGGGACACTGGGGGGACATTGGGGAGACACTGGGAGGGACACTGGGGGGACATTGGGGGGACATGGGGGGACATTGGGGGGGCACTGGGGGGGACACTGGGGGGACATTGGGGGGACATGGGGGGACATTGGGGGTACATTGGGGGAACACTGGCGGGGACACTGAGGGGACATTGGGGGGACATGGGGGGACATTGGGGGGACATTGGGGGGACACTGGGGGGACATTGGGGGGACATGGGGGGACACTGGGGGACACTGGGGGGACATTGGGGGGACATTGGGGGAACACTGGGGGGACATTGGGGACATTGGGGGCACATGGGAGGGACACTGGGGGGGACACGGCGCTGCTGGGTGGGAGAGTTTTGGGGCTTTTTGGGAATTTTGGGTTTTTTCGGAGGGATTTTGGGGTTTTGGGGGGGATTTGGGTTTTTTTGGTGGGAGGTTTGGGGATTTTGGGGGGGTTTGGGGGAATTTTGGGATTTTTGGGGGTCTTTGGGGGAGTTTTGGGGTTTTTTTGTTTTTTTTGGGGGGGATTTGGGGTTTTTTACATGGGGGACATTGGGGGGGACACGGTGCTGGCGGTTGGGGGGTTTTGGGGGATTTTGAGGGGTTTTGGGATTTTGGGGGGGATATTTGGGGAAATTTGGGGGGATTTTTGGAGGTTTTTTTGGGGGAGGATTTGGTTTTTTTGGCGAATTTTGAGGGTTTTCGGGTTTTTTGGGGGGAGGTTGGCGGGTTTTGGGTTTTTTCGGGGGGATTTGAGGAGTTTTAGGGTTTTCCTGGGGGGATTTTGGAGGTGTTTCAGGAGTTTTTTGGAAATTTAGGAGGTTTGGGGGGAATTTGGGGGGTTTTGGGTTTTTTGGGGGGGTTTTTTGAAGTTATTTGGGGTGTTTTGGGGCTTTTTTGGGGGAGGATTTTGGGTTTTTTGGGCGGATTTTGTGTCGCCTCTCCTGGGCCACCCCTCGGTGTCACTTCGGGGGGGCTTTGAGAGATTTGGGGGGGAAAAAACCACCCCAAAATCGGGATTAAGGGCTCGGGGAAAACCCGCTGGGCTTTCTGGAGGAGAAACTGAGATTTGGGGGGAAAATCCCGGGATTTGGATGAGGAAAACTCGGATTTGGGCGAAAAAAACCCGGATTTTGGGCAGAAAAACCGCTGGATTTGGGGAGAAAAACTCGGGATTTGTGGGGAAAACCCGGAATTTGGGCGGGGAAAGTCGGGAATGGGGGAGAAGCCGGGATTCAATGGAAAACCCGGGATTTAGGGAGAAAAATCCCGGGATTTGGGGGAAAAACTCGGGATTTGGGGTGAAAATCCAAGATTTAGAAAGAAAACTCTGGAATATTGGGGGGGGGGGGGGGGAACCCGCTGGATTTTGGGGAAAATCTCTGGGATTTGGGGAGAAAAAAATGGGATTCGGGAGAATAACCCGGAATTTGGGGTGAAAATCCGGGATTTAGGGTGAAAATCCGGGATTTAGGGGAGAAACCGATGGATTTGTGGGGAAAAAAATCGACATTTGGGGGGAAAACTCGGGATTTAGGGGAAAAAAACCGGAATTTGGAGGGAAAAACCCGGATTTTTTTGGGAAAACTCGGGATTTTGGGGGAAAAATCCTGAGATTTAGAGAGAGAAACCCGAAATTTGGGGAGAAACCCGCTGGATTTGGAGGAAAAGCCGGGAATGGGGGGAAATCGAAGGATTTGGGTTGAAAATCCGGAATTTGGGGAGAAAAACCGGAATTTGGGAGAAACTCGCTGGATTTTGGGGAAAACGTCCGGGATTTGGGGTTAAAATCTGGGATTTGGGGGGGAAATCCGAAATTTAGGGGAAAACCCCAGAATTTGTTGTGAAAATCCGGGAAAATCTCGATATTTGGGGAGAACCCGCTTGATTTTGGAGAAAACTCCAGGATTTGGGGTGAAAATCCGGAATTTAGGGGGAAAACCCGGAATTTGGGGGAAAAGCTCGGATTTTGGGGGGATTTAGGGGAATTTGGGGGGATTTGGGGGAATTTATGGGATTTAGGGGGAATTTCGGAGGATTCTGGAGAGTTTTGGGAGTTTTTGTTGAGGAAATTTTAGGGGATTTGGGGGAATTTTGGAGGGATTTGAGAGTTTTTGAGGGATTTTGGGGGCGGTTTAGGGGGAATTTGGGGAATTTCGGGGGGTTCTGGAAAGTTTTGGGATTTTTTTTTGAGGGTTTGGGGATATTTTGGGGGATTTGAGGGAATTCTAGGGGGATTTCAGTTTTTGAGGGATTTTGGGGCGATTTAGGGGAAATTTGGGGGGATTTGGGGAGAATTTAAGGAGAATTTGGGGGAAATTTGTGTATTTTAGGGGGAACTTCGGGGGGTTCTGGAGAGTTTCGGGGTTTTTTGGGGGGGTTGAGGATATTTTGGGGGATTTGGGGGAATTTTTGAGGGGATTTCGGAATTTTGGGGGAACTTAGAGGGATTTTGGGGCGATTTAGGGGGAATTTGGGGGGATTTAAGGGGAATTTGGGGGAATTTCGGGGGGTTCTGGAAATTTTTGTGGGTTTTTTGAGGGTTTGGGGACATTTTGGGGGATTTGGGGGAATTTTTGAGGGTATTTTGGAGTTTTTGGGGGAACTTAGAGGGAATTTGGGGGGAATTTAGGGAAATTTGGGGGGAATTTCGGTGGATTCTGAAAAATTTTAGGGTTTTTTGAAGGTTTGGGGATAATTTGGGGGATTTGAGGGAATTTTTTTGGGAAATTTGGGGGATTTTGGAGGAAAACGGGGATCGATAACGGGATCGATAACGGGATCGATATCGCTGATCAATAACCAGGCCGATCTCGCCGATCGCCGATCTCGCCGATCGCTCCCCAGGCCGACACAACCGATCGCCGATCTCTTCCCGCCATCGATCCCGGCCCTTCCCGCCTTCCCCCGCGCGCGCCGAGGGGAAGCCGGAAGTACGTGACAACCACTTCCGGCGCGGCGGCTCCAAGATGGCGGCGCTGGCGCTGAGGTGACACCGAGGGGACACCGGGGGCCATTGAGGGACATTTGGGGACATTGAGGGGACACTGAGGGGACACCAGGGGGCGGAGGGGCGGGGGAGCCCGGCCTGAGGAGATTTATCGGGTCCTCCTGAAAGTTTGGGGACCCGTGGGGCCGGGACAGCGCCAATGGCCGCTGTCACCTCCCTGTCACCTTAGTGTCACCTCCCGTGGCCGGTGTCCCGTCCCATGGCCATTGTCACCTCCCTGTCACCTCCCTGTCACCCTCATGGCCGGTGTCACCCCCGTGTCACCCTCGGAGTCCCCTCCTTGTTGTCCCGCCCCGAATCCCAAATGTCCAATCCCGTTTCTCACCCCAAATCCCAAAATCCTCGAGTCCCAGATCCCAAATCGCTTCTCTCACCCCAAACCTTTTCTCTGATCCAAAATCCCAAATCCTCAAATCCCGAATCCTCAAATGTTCAGTCCCGTCTCTCACCCCAAACTCAAAACCCCAACTCTCCAAAGCTCTTCTCCCACCCCAAATCCCGTCCCAGATCCCAAATCCCAATCCCAGGTCCCATCTCCAGTAATCCCGAATCCTAAATCCCCAAAATCCCAAATCCTCAAATCCCCAAATCCCAATTCCAAAACCCCAAAATCCTCAAAATCCCAAAATCCCAAATCCCCAAAATCTCCAAATCCCCAAAATCCCCAAAATCCCAAATCCCCAAAATCCCCAAAACCCCAAAAATCCTCAAATCCCAAATCCCAAAATCCCCAAATCCCAAATTCTCCCCCCAAATTCCAAATCCCAAATTCCTAAATCCCAAAATCCCAAATCTCCAAAACCCCAAATCCCAAAACTCCAAAATCCCCAAATCCCCCCCTGGGTCCCTTTTTGGGGGATTTGGGACCTTCCTGTGGGAATTTTTTGGGATTTGGGGCCATTCCCAGGGACATTTGGAGATTTTTTTTTTTTTTTTTTAATTTTGGGGGATTTGGACATTCCTGTGGGAATTTGGGGTTTTCCTGCAGGATTTTGGGGGATTTTTGACATTCCTGTGGGAATTTTGGGGGAATTTTGGACATTTCCATGGGAATTTTTTTCCCCTTTGACCCATTTTCCCCCCATTTTTCCCATTTTTACCCCATTTTTCTCTCTATTCCAGAGGTTTGAGGCAGCGCTGCCTCCTGGCCCGGCTGGGACCTGCCCTGAACCAGTGAGGGACTGGGAGGGACTGGGAGGGACTGGGATAAACTGGGAGGGGACTGGGATGGACTGGGATGGACTGGGATGGACTGGGATGGACTGGGAGGGACTGGGGGGACTGGGGGAGACTGGGAGGGACTGGGGGGGACTGGGAGGGGACTGGGATGGACTGGGAGGGACTGGGATGGACTGGGAGGGACTGGGAGGGACTGGGATGGACTGGGAGGGACTGGGAGGGACTGGGATGGACTGGGAGGGACTGGGAGGGACTGGGATGGACTGGGAGGGGACTGGGAGGGACTGGGATGGACTGGGAGGGACTGGGAGGGACTGGGAGGGACTGGGATGGACTGGGATGGACTGGGGGGGACTGGGAGGGACTGGGAGGGACTGGGGGGGACTGGGGGGGACTGGGAGGGACTGGGAGGGGACTGGGAGGGACTGGGAGGGACTGGGAGAGACTGGGAGGGACTGGGAGGGACTGGGGGGGACTGGGGGGGACTGGGATGGACTGGGAGGGACTGGGAGTCTGGGGGTGACTGGGAGGGACTGGGAGGGACTGGGAGGGACTGGGAGGGGACTGGGATGGACTGGGAGGGACTGGGATGGACTGGGAGGGACTGGGGGGGACTGGGAGGGACTGGGAGGGACTGGGATGGACTGGGAGGGACTGGGATGGACTGGGATGGACTGGGGGGGACTGGGAGGGACTGGGAGGGGACTGGGGGGGACTGGGAGGGACTGGGAGGGACTGGGATGGACTGGGAGGGACTGGGAGGGGACTGGGATGGACTGGGAGGGACTGGGATGGACTGGGATGGACTGGGAGGGACTGGGAGGGACTGGGGGGGACTGGGATGGACTGGGGGGGACTGGGAGGGACTGGGGGGGACTGGGAGGGACTGGGATGGACTGGGGGGGACTGGGATGGACTGGGGGGGACTGGGAGGGACTGGGGGGGACTGGGAGGGACTGGGATGGACTGGGGGGGACTGGGAGGGACTGGGAGGGACTGGGGGGGACTGGGAGGGACTGGGGGGGACTGGGAGGGACTGGGAGGGACTGGGGGGGACTGGGAGGGACTGGGGGGGACTGGGATGGACTGGGATGGACTGGGATGGACTGGGAGGGGACTGGGATGGACTGGGAGGGACTGGGGGGGGATTTGGGGTCTTGGGAATTTTTTGGGGGGATTTTTGGGCATTTTTTTGAGATTTGGGGTTTTTTTGGAGTTTTTTGGGGGGATTTTTTTGGGTTTTGGGGTTTTTTTTTTGGGTCTTTTGGGGTCTTTTTTTTTTGGGTTTTTTTGGGTGGTTTTTTTTTTGGGGGGTGGTTTTTTTGGGGTTTTTTTGGGTGGTTTTTTTTTTGGGGGGTGGTTTTTTTTGGTTTTTTTTTGGGATTTTCTTGGGTTTCTTGGGGGGTTTGGGGACGTTGGGTTTTTTTTTATTTATTTGGGGGGGGATTTGGGGTTTTTTTTGGTGGGTTTTTGGGTGTTTTTGGTTTTTTGGGTGGATTTTTTTGAGTTTTTTGAGTTTTTTTGGGGGTTTGGAGATTTTTTTGGGAATTTTGAGTGTGGTTTTTTTTTGTTTTTTTTTGTTTTTTTGGGCTTTTTTTGGGGTTTTTGGGAGACTTTTGGGGACGTTTCTTTGGGGTTTTGGGGGATCTTTGGAGATCTTGGGGGGATTTGGGTTTTTTTGGGGTTTTGGGAGTTTTTTGGGGATTTTCTGTTTTTTTTGGGGAGGGTTTTGGGGTTTTGGGGGGTTTTGGGGAGTTTTTTGGGTTTTTTTGGGGGGGTTTTGGGGTTTTTTTTGAGTTTTGGGGTGTTTCTTTGGGGTTTCGAGGGAGTCTTGGGGTTTTTTTGGGGTTTTGGGGTGAATTTTGAGTAATTTTTGGAGATTTTTGGGGGGGTTCAGGTGGTTTTTGGGGTTTTGGGAGTTTTCAAGGGGGTTTTGGGGTGAATTTGGGGGATTTAGAGTTTTTGAGTGGGATTTTTTTGTTGTTTTGATTTGGATTTGGGGATTTTGGGGAGTTTTTGGGGCTTTGGGAGGTTTTTGAGTCCCGTTTTTGGGATTTTTTTTATTTGTTTTTAAGTGGATTTTGGGAGTTTTCGAGTGGGATTTTTTTATTTTGGGATTTTTGATGTTTGGGACTTTTCAAGTGGGATTTTTTTTGTTCTGGGGTGGATTTTGGAGATTTTTTGGGTTTTTTTGTTGATTTTTGGGGTTTTTGGGGTCTGGGAATTTTCCAGTTGGGATTTTTTTTGTCTTGGGGTGGATTTCGGGGCAGATTTGGGGTTTTTTGGTGTGTTTGGGAGTTTTCAAGTGGGATTTTTTTGCTTTTGAGGGTTCTGAGGTTTTGGGTTGGATTTTGGGGTTTCCAGGAGTTTTTTTGAGTTTTTTAAATAAGTTTTGGGAGTTTTCAAGTGGGATTTTTTTGGTTTTTTGGGGGTGGATTTGGGGATTTTTTTGAGGGTTTTTTTTGTTGGTTTTTGGGGTCTGGGAGTTTTTGAGTGGCATTTTTTTTTTTTTTTTTTTTTTTTTTTGGGGTGGATTTGGGGGTTTTGGGGCTTTGGGAGGTTTTTGAGTCCCGTTTTTGGGGTTTTTTTTATTTGTTTTTAAGTGGATTTTGGGAGTTTTCAAGTGGAATTTTTTGTTTTTGGGGTTTTTGATGTTTGGGACTTTTCAAGTGGGATTTTTTTTGTTCTGGGGTGGATTTTGGAGATTTTTTTGGGGTTTTTTTGTTGATTTTTGGGGTCTGGGAATTTTCAAATTGGGATTTTTGTTTGTCTTGGGGTGGATTTCGGGGCAGATTTGGGTTTTTTGGTGTGTTTGGGAGTTTTCAAGTGGGATTTTTTTGGTTTTGGGGGTTTTTGGGTTGGATTTTGGGGTTTCTGGGAGTTTTTTTGAGGTTTTTTAAATAAGTTTTGGGAGTTTTCAAGTGGGATTTTTTTTGGTTTTTTGGGGGTGGATTTGGGGATTTTTTTGAGGGTTTTTTTTGTTGGTTTTTGGGTTCTGGGAGTTTTTGAGTGGGATTATTTTTTGTTTGTTTGTTTTGGGGTGGATTTGGGAGTTTTTGGGGCTTTGGGAGGTTTTTGAGTCCCGTTTTTGGGGTTTTTTTTATTTGTTTTTAAGTGGATTTTGGGAGTTTTCGAGTGGGATGTTTTTATTTTTGGGATTTTTGATGTTTGGGACTTTTCAAGTGGGATTTTTTTTGTTCTGGGCTGGATTTTGGAGATTTTTTTTGGATTTTTTGTTGATTTTTGGGGTCTGGGAATTTTCCAGTTGGGATTTTTTTTGTCTTGGGGTGGATTTCGGGGTAGATTTGGGTTTTTTGGTGTGTTTGGGAGTTTTCAAGTGGGATTTTTTTTGTTTTGGGGATTTTCAGGTTTTTGGGTTGGATTTTGGGGTTTCTGGGAGTTTTTTTGAGTTTTTTAAATAAGTTTTGGGAGTTTTCAAGTGGGATTATTTTGGTTTTTTGGGGGTGGATTTGGGGATTTTTTTGAGGGTTTTTTTGTTGGTTTTTGGGGTCTGGGAGTTTTTGAGTGGGATTTTTTTTTTTTTTTTATTTTTTTTGGGGTGGATTTGGGGTTTTTGGGGCTTTGGGAAGTTTTTGAGTCCCGTTTTTGGGTTTTTTTTATTTGTTTTTAAGTGGATTTTGGGAGTTTTCGAGTGGGATGTTTTTGTTTTGGGGTTTTTGATGTTTGGGATTTTTCAAGTGGGATTTTTTTTGTTCTGGGGTGGATTTTGGAGATTTTTTTGGGGTTTTTTTGTTGATTTTTGGGGTTTTTGGGGTCTGGGAATTTTCCAGTTGGGATTTTTTTTGTCTTGGGGTGGATTTCGGGGCAGATTTGGGGTTTTTGGTGTGTTTGGGAGTTTTCAAGTGGGATTTTTTTGGTTTTGGGGTTTTTGGGTTGGATTTTGGGGTTTCTGGGAGTTTTTTTGAGTTTTTTAAATAAGTTTTGGGAGTTTTCAAGTGGGATTTTTTTGGTTTTTTGGGGGTGGATTTGGGGATTTTTTTGAGGGTTTTTTTTGTTGGTTTTTGGGGTCTGGGAGTTTTTGAGTGGCATTTTTTTTTTTTTTTTTTTTTTTTTTTTTTGGGGTGGATTTGGGGGTTTTGGGGCTTTGGGAAGTTTTTGAGTCCCGTTTTTGGGGTTTTTTTAATTTGTTTTTAAGTGGATTTTGGGAGTTTTCGAGTGGGATGTTTTTATTTTTGGGGTTTTTGATGTTTGGGACTTTTCAAGTGGGATTTTTTTTGTTCTGGGATGGATTTTGGAGATTTTTTTTGGGTTTTTTGTTGATTTTTGTTGATTTTTGGGGTCTGGGAATTTTCCAGTTGGGATTTTGTTTGTCTTGGGGTGGATTTCGGGGCAGATTTGGGGTTTTCTTGGTGTGTTTGGGAGTTTTCAAGTGGGATTTTTTTGGTTTTGGGGGTTTTTGGGTTGGATTTTGGGGTTTCTGGGAGTTTTTTTGAGTTTTTTAAATAAGTTTTGGGAGTTTTCAAGTGGGATTATTTTGGTTTTTTGGGGGTGGATTTGGGGATTTTTTTGAGGTTTTTTTGTTGGTTTTTGGGTTCTGGGAGTTTTTGAGTGGCATTTTTTTTATTTGTTTGTTTTGATTTGGATTTGGGGATTTTGGGGAGTTTTTGGGCTTTGGGAGGTTTTTGAGTCCCGTTTTTGGGTTTTTTTTATTTGTTTTTAAGTGGATTTTGGGAGTTTTCGAGTGGGATGTTTTTGTTTTGGGGTTTTTGGGATTTTTCAAGTGGGATTTTTTTTGTTCCGGGGTGGATTTTGGAGATTTTTTTGGGATTTTTTTGTTGATTTTTGGGGTTTTTGGGGTCTGGGAATTTTCAAGTTGGTTTTTTTTCTCTTGGGGTGGATTTTGGGGTAGATTTGGGGTTTTTTGGTGTGTTTGGGACTTTTCAAGTGGGATTTTTTTGGTTTTGGGGGTTTTTGGGTTGGATTTTGGGGTTTCTGGGAGTTTTTTTGATTTTTTTAAATAAGTTTTGGGAGTTTTCAAGTGGGATTTTTTTGGTTTTTTGTGGGGTGGATTTGGGGATTTTTTTGAGGGGTTTTTTTGTTGGTTTTTGGGGTCTGGGAGTTTTTGAGTGGCATTTTTTGTTTGTTTGTTTGTTTGTTTTGGGGTGGATTTGGGGGTTTTTGGGCTTTGGGAGGTTTTTGAGTCCCGTTTTTGGGATTTTTTAAATTTGTTTTTAAGTGGATTTTGGGACTTTTCAAGTGGGATTTTTTTTGTTCTGGGGTGGATTTTGGAGATTTTTTTGGGATTTTTTTGTTGATTTTTGAGGTTTTTGGGGTCTGGGAACTTTCAAATTGGGATTTTTTTTGTCTTGGGGTGGATTTTGGGGTAGATTTGGGGTTTTTTGGTGTGTTTGGGAGTTTTCAAGTGGGATTTTTTTGGTTTTGGGGGTTTTTGGGTTGGATTTTGGGGTTTCTGGGAGTTTTTTTGAGTTTTTTAAATAAGTTTTGGGAGTTTTCAAGTGGGATTTTTTTGGTTTTTTGGGGGTGGATTTGGGGATTTTTTTGAGGGTTTTTTTTGTTGGTTTTTGGGGTCTGGGAGTTTTTGAGTGGGATTATTTTTTGTTTGTTTGTTTTGGGGTGGATTTGGGGGTTTTTTGGGAGGTTTTTGAGTCCCGTTTTTGGGGTTTTTTAAATTTGTTTTTAAGTGGATTTTGGGAGTTTTCAAGTGGGATTTTTTTATTTTTGGGGTTTTTGATGTTTGGGACTTTTCAAGTGGGATTTTTTTTGTTCTGGGCTGGATTTTGGAGATTTTTTTTGGATTTTTTGTTGATTTTTGGGGTTTTTGGGGTCTGGGAATTTTCCAGTTGGGATTTTTTTTTTGTCTTGGGGTGGATTTCGGGGCAGATTTGGGGTTTTTGGTGTGTTTGGGAGTTTTCAAGTGGGATTTTTTTGTTTTGGGGGTTCTGGGGTTTTGGGTTGGATTTTGGGGTTTCCAGGAGTTTTTTTGAGCTTTTTAAATAAGTTTTGGGAGTTTTCAAGTGGGATTTTTTTGGTTTTTTGGGGGTGGATTTGGGGATTTTTTTGAGGGTTTTTTTGTTGGTTTTTGGGGTCTGGGAGTTTTTGAGTGGGATTATTTTTTGTTTGTTTGTTTTGGGGTGGATTTGGGGGTTTTGGGGCTTTGGGAGTTTTTGAGTCGGGGTTTTTTTTGCGTTTTTTTTTTTTTTATTGTTGTTGTTGTTGTTTTTAAGTGGATCTTGGGAGTTTCTGAGTGGGATTTTTTTTGTTTTGGGGTTTTTGGTGTTTGGGACTTTTGGAGTTCTTTTTTTTGATTTTTTTTTTTGTTTTGTTTTGTTTTTTTTGTTTTGTTTTGTTTTGTTTTGTTTTTAATTTTCTGGGCTGTATTTTGGGGTTTATTTTGGGGTGTTTTTGGTCCCCAGGGTGGTGCCCATGGGCAGCCCGGCCCAGGAGGAGATGAGGGAGGTTTCTCAGTGGGTTTGTTTTGCCCTGGGCTGTATTTTGGGGTACATTTTGGGGTGTTTTTGGTCCCAGGGTGGTGCCCATGGGCAGCCCGGCCCAGGAGGAGATGAGGGAGGTTTTTGGGTGGGATTTTTTTGCTCTGGGGTGGATTTTGGGGTAGATTTGGGATATATTTTGTGTATTTTGCTGTCCCCAGGGTGGTGCCCATGGGCAGCACGGCGCAGGAGGAGATGAGGGGGTTTCTCAGTGGGTTTATTTTGCCCTGGGCTGTATTTTGGGGTACATTTTGGGGTGTTTTTGGTCCCCAGGGTGGTGCCCATGGGCAGCACGGCGCAGGAGGAGATGAGGCAGTTCTGGGACAGGAACGAGCGCTCGGGGCGGCCGCTGTCCCCCCACGTCACCATCTACAGGTCAGGGCACCAAAACTGAACCAAATCACCTCAAATTACCCCAAAACCACCCCAGAACTGACCAAAACCGCCTCTAATTACCCCAAAACTGCACAAAATCACCTCAAATTACCCCAAAACCACCCCAAAACTGACCAAAACCGCCCCTAATTACCCCAAAACTGCACAAAATCACCTCAAATTACCCCAAAACCACCGCAGAACTGACCAAAACCGCCCCTAATTACCCCAAAACTGCCCTAAAACTGACCAAAACCGCCCCTAATTACCCCAAAACTGCCCTAAAACTGACCAAAACCACCCCTAATTACCCCAAAACTGCCCTAAAACTGCCCAGGAACCCCAAAACTGCCCCCAAACGGCCCCTAACCACCCCAAATTACCCCCGAATCATCCCAAAATCAACTCAATTGTGCCCCAAATCACCCCCAAACTGCCCAAAGCACCCCAAAATCAGCTCAAATTACCCCAAAACTGCCCCCAAACTGCCCAAAGCACCCCAAAATCAGCTCAAATTACCCCAAAACTGCCCCCAAACTGCACAAAGCGCCCCAAATTACCCCAAAACTGCCCCAAATCACCTTAAATGACCCCAAAATCAGCTCAAAATCACCCCAGAACTGCACAGGAACCCCAAAACTGCCCCAAAACTGCCCCAAAAGTGCCCACAGCACACCAAAATCTGCTCAAATCGCTCCCAAATCACCCCAAATTACCCCAAAACCACCCCAAAACTGCCCAAAACTACCCAGGACCCCCAAAATCACCCCCAAACTGCCCAAAATCACCTTAAATTACCCCAAATTCACCTCCAAACTACCCCAAAACTGCCCCAAATCACCCCAAAACTGCCCTAAACTGCACAAAACCCCAAATTACCCCAAAATCACCCCAAATTCACCCCAAAACTGCCCACAGTACCCCAGAACTGCTCAAATCGACCCCAAACTGCCTCAAAACTGCCCCAAATCACCCCAAAACTGCCCTAAACTGCACAAAACCCCAAATTACCCCAAAATCACCCCCAAAACTGCTCAGGAACCCCAAAATCACCCCAAAACTGCCCAAAATCACCCCCAAACTGCCCACAGTACCCCAGAACTGCTCAAATCACCCCCAAACTGCCCCAAAACTGTCCCAAATCACCCCAAAACTGCACTTGGCACCCCAAATTACCCCCAAATCTGCTCAAAATCACCCCCAAACTGCCCAGGAACCCCAAAACTGCCCCAGATCACTTCAAATAACCCCAAAATCATCTCAAATCACCCCAAAACTGCCCCAAATCACCTCAAATTACCTCAAAGTCCCCCTGAATAACCCCCAAAACCAGCCCAGGAGCCCTAAAATCACTCCTGGAACTCCTAAATCAGCCCAGGCCACCCCCAAATCCACCCCAAATTCTACTTGGGCACCCCAGAGTCACCTCAAAATCACCCCTGGCACCCCAACTTCATCCTGGGCACCCCAAATTCACCCTGGGGATCCCAAATTCACCCTGGGCACCCTGAATTCACCCCAGGCCACCCCAAAATCCCCCCCAGCCCCATTCCCAGCCCTGTTCTCATGGATTTGGGGTAACTCTGTCCTCGTTTTGGGGGATTTTGAAGTGACCCAGCCCCGTTTTGGAGGATTTGGGGTCACCCTGGCCCCGTTCTGGGGCATTTAGGGTCTCCCTGTCCCTGTTTTGGCTGATTTGGGGTGACTCCAGCCCTGTTTTGGGGGATTTTGGGGTCACCCTGTCCCTGTTTTGGGGGATTTGGGGTCACCCTGTTCCCATTCTGGGGGATTTGGGGTGCCCCTGCCCCATTGGGTGGGTTTTGGGGTCATCCTGGCCCCATTTTGGGGTGACCCCAGCCCTGTTTTGGGGGATTTTGGGGTCACCCTGGCCCCATTCCTGTGGGATTTGGCGTCTCCCTGTCCCTATTGGGTGGGTTTTGGGGTGACCCAGCCCCATTTTGGGTGATTTGGAGTCACCCAGCCCCGTTTTGGAGAATTTTAGGGTCACCCTGTCCCCATTTTCGGGGATTTTGGGATGACCCATCCCCGTTTTGGGTGATTTGGGGTGACCCCAGCCCTGTTTTGGGGCATTTAGGGTCTCCCTGTCCCTGTTTCGGGGGGTTTGGGGTGACCCCAGCCTCATTTCTGTGGATTGTGGGGTCACCCAGCCCCATTTGGGGGGATTTTAGGGTCACCCTGTCCCCATTTTCAGGGATTTTGGGATGACCCATCCCCGTTTTGGGTGATTTGGGGTGACCCCAGCCCTGTTTTGGGGCATTTAGGGTCTCCCTGTCTCCGTTTCGGGGGGTTTGGGGTGACCCCAGGACCATTCCTGTGGATTTTGGGGTCACCCTGTCCTGGTTTTGGGGGATTTGGGGTCACCCTGTCCCCATTCTGGGGGATTTAGGGGTCACCCTATCCCTGTTTCAGGGGATTTTGGGGTGACCCCAGCCCCATTTTGGGGGGTTTTGGGGTCACTCCATCCCCGTTTTGGTGGATTTGGGGTGACCCCAGCCCCATTTTTGGGGAATTAGGGTCTCCCCAACACCATTTTAGGGGATTTTTGGGGGTGACCCAGCCTCGATGGATGAATTTTGGGGTGACCTCAGCCCCGTTTTGGAGGATTTTGAGGTCACCCAGCTCCATTTTGGGGCATTTGGGGTGACTCAGCCCCGTTTTGGGTGATTTGGGGTCACCCTGTCCCCGTTTTTTGGGATTTGAGGGTCACCCTGTCCCTGTTTTGGGGTGACTCAGCCCCATTCCTGTGGGATTTGGGGTCACCCAGCCCCATTTTGAGGGATTTGGGGTGACCCCAGCCCCATTGGGTGGGATTTGGGGTGACTCAGCCCCGTTCCTTTGGATTTTGGGGTGACCCCAGGCCCATTTCTGTGGATTTTGGGGTCACCCTGTCCTGGTTTTGGGGGATTTTAGGGTCACCCGGCCCCATTTTGGGGGATTTGGGGTCACCCTGTCCCCATTTTGGGGGATTTAGGGTGACCCCATCCCCATTTTGGGGTGACCCCAGCCCCATTTTGGGGGATTTAGGGTCACCCTGTCCCCATTTTGGAGGATTTTAGGGTCACCCTGTCCCCGTTTTGGGGGATTTAGGGTCACCCTGACCGCATTTTGGGGTCACCCAGTCCCATTTTGGGGGATTTAGGGTCACCCCAGTCCCATTTTGGAGGATTTTAGGGTGACCCTGTCCCCATTTTGGGGGATTTGGGGTGACCCCAGCCCTGTTTTGGGGGATTTTGGGGTCACCCAGCCCCATTTGGGGGATTTGGGGTGACCCTGTCCCCATTTGGGGGATTTGGGGTGACCCATCCCCGTTCCCGTTGCAGGTGGTCTCTGCCCATGGCCATGTCCATCACCCACCGCGCCACCGGCGTCGCCCTCAGCCTCGGTGGGTCCCCCTTCCCGAACATTCCGTGTTCTCCTCCTGTCCTCCAGCCCGTCCAGGTGTCATCCCCTGTTTCCCATCCCCATTCCAGGTGTCATTCCCTGTTTTCCATCCCCATTCCAGGTGTATCCCTGTTTTCCTGTGTCATTCCCTGTTTTCCATCCCCATCCAGGTGTCATCCCCTGTTTCCCATCCCCATTCCAGGTGTCATTCCCTGTTTTCCTGTGTCATTCCCTGTTTTCCATCCCCATTCCAGGTGTATCCCTGTTTTCCTGTGTCATTCCCTGTTTTCCATCCCCATTCCAGGTGTATCCCTGTTTTCCCCGCTGTGATTTCCTGTTTGTTTTCCCTGCTGTGATTCCTCATTTTCCATCCCCATTCCAGGTGTCATCCCCTGTTTTCCCATCCCCATTCCAGGTGTATCCCCATTTTCCCCGCTGTGATTTCCCTGTTTTCCATCCCTGTTCCAGGTGTGTTTCCCTGTTTTCCTGATGTGATTCCCTGTTTCCCATCCCCATCCAGGTGTCTCCCTGTTGTCCCTGCTGTCATTCCCTGTTGTCCCTGCTCTGATTCCCGATTTTCCCCATTCCAGGTGTTTCCCTGTTTCCCTGCTGTCATTCCCTGTTTCCCATCCCCATCCAGGTGTATCCCCGTTTTCCCCACTGTGATTTCCTGTTTGTTTTCCCTGCTGTGATTTCCCTGTTTTCCAACCCCATCCAGGTGTATCCCTGTTTTCCCAGGTGTCATTCCCTGTTTTCCATCCCCTCTCCAGGTGTATCCCTGTTTCCTCTGTTGTCCCAGGTGTCATCCCCTGTTGTCCCCACTGTCATCCCCTGTTGTCCCAGGGACATTCCCTCTTGTCCCCTGTCCCAGGTGTCATTCCCTGTTGTCCCTGTTGTCATTCCCTGTTGTTCTCTGTCCCTGTTGTCATTCCCTGTTTTCTTATTGTCATTCCCTGTTGTTCCCTGTCCCGATTGTCATTCCCTTTTGTCCCTGTTGTCATTCCCCATTGTCCCCTGTCCCAGGTGTCATTCCCAGGTGTCATTCCCCATTGTCCCCTGTCCCCTCTCTCATTCTCTGTTGTCCCTGCCCCAGGTGTCACTCCTGTTGTCCCCTGTCCCCCCAGGTGTGTCAGTGTTGTCCCAGGTGTCACTCCCGTTGTCCCCTGTCCCCCCAGGTATCTGGGTGTTGTCCCAGGTGTCACTCCCGTTGTCCCCTGTCCCCCCAGGTATCTCGGCGTTCTCGGTGGCCGCCCTGGCTCTCCCGGAGCAGTTCCCTCATTACCTGGCCCAGGTGAGGGCCCTGAGCCTGGGCCCCGCCCTGCTCTGCTCCGCCAAATTCCTGCTGGCCCTGCCCCTCTCCTACCACACCTGGAACGGGGTCCGGCACCTGGTGAGAGCCCACACCTGGGAACTGGCAGCCTGGGGACACTGGGGACAGCTGGGGACACAGGGGACAGCTGGGTGACAACTGGGGACAGTAGGGGACAGGAGGGGGGACATGGGGGACAGTGAGGGACAACAGGGGACAGTGGGAGAAAGCTGGGGACAGGAGGGGACAATGGGACAGGAGGGGACAGCTGGGGACAGGAGGGGACATGAAGGACAGTTAAGGACAGCTGGGGGACAGCAGGGGACAGCAGGGACAGCAGGGGACATGAAGGACAGTCAAGGACAGCTGGGGACAGGTGGGGACAATGGGACAGGAGGGGACAGCTGGGGACAGTGGGGGGACAGCTGGGGACAGGAGGGACAGCAGAGGACAGCAGGGGACATGAAGGACAGTCAGGGACAGCTGGGGACAGGTGGGGACAATGGGACAGGAGGGGACAGCTGGGGACAGGAGGGGACAAAGGAGGGGACAGGGAGTGGGGATGGGAATAATGGGGATGATGGAAATGGGGAGAGTGGGAATGGGGATGGGAATGGAGTGGAGCAGAGTGGGAATGGGAACGGGGAGAATGGGAATAATGGGAATAATGGGCGTGGGAAATAGGGATGGGAATGGGGCAAGTGGGGATGGGAATAATGGGAATGGGAGAGTGGGGAGAGTGGGAAATGGGAATGGGAATAATGAGAATAATGGGAATGGGAGAGTGGGAGTAGGAATGGGAGATGGGGTTGGGAATGGAATGGAATGGAATGGAATGGAATGGAATGGAATGGAATGGAATGGAGAGAGTGGGGATGGGAATAATGGGAATGGGGAGAGGGGATGGAATGAGGGGAGAAGGGCTGGAATGGGACCTGGGATGAACAGGAGCGGGAAGTGGGGCTGGAAGGGGGAAATGGAGGGTGGGGAAGGGGCTGGGAAAAGGGGAGAGGGATTGGGAAAAGGGGATGGGAAAGGGGATGGGGAGAGGAAATGGAGAAAAGGGAGAAGGGAATGGGAACTGGGATAAAGGGAGGGGGAAGTGAGGATGGAAGTGGGAAAGGGGAGAGGGGCAGGGAAAAAGGGATGGGAAAGGGGATGGGAAAGGGGAGCAGGGAGGGGAATGAGGAGAGGGAATGGAGTGGGAGGAGCAGGGACAGGAAAGGGGGAACTGGGATAAAAAAGGGGAAAGAGGGGTGGAAGTGGGAAAGGGGAGAGAGGATGGGAAAAAGGGGCTGGGAAGGGGAAAATGGGGAAAGGAAATGGGAGAGGGGATGGGAAAGGGGAACCGGGATAAAAGGGAGCAGCAAGAGGGGTGGAGTGGAGAAAGGGGAAAAGGGGCTGGGAAAAAAGGTTTGGGAATGGGGAAAAGGGGATGGAATGGAATGGAATGGAATGGAATGGAATGGAATGGAATGGAATGGAATGGAATGGAATGGAATGGAATGTGCAGGGATGGGAAAGGGGAAACAAGGATAAAAGGGAGGGAGGAAGTGGGGAAGGGAAAAGTGAGGATGGAAGTGGGGAAAAGGGGTTGGAAAAAGGGGAAAGGAGGGGAGAGCTGGGAGGGGAATGGGGAGCTGGGAAGGGAAAGGCAGAACTGGGATAAAAGGAAGGGGGAAGTGGGGGTGGGGATGGGAAAAAGGGATTGGGAAGGGAGAAATGGGGAAAGGAGGGGAGAGCTGGGATGGGAAGGGGGAACTGGGATAAAAGGGAGCAGCAAGAGGGGTGGGAGTGGAGAAAGGGGAAAAGGGGATGGGAAAAAGGGTTTGGGAATGGGAGCAGGGAGGGGAATGGGGAGAGGGAGTGGAGTGGGAGGAGCAGGGGTGGGAAAGGGAGAACTGGGATAAATGGGAGGGGGAAGAAGGGATGGAAGTGGGGAAGGAAAGGGGAGAGAGGATGGGAAAAGGGGATGGGAAGGGGGAAATGGGGAAAGGAGAGGGGAGCTGGGATGGGAACGGGGAGCAGGGAAGGGAAAGGGGGAACTGGTATAAAAGGGACCCCCCCGGGGCACCGGGGACACCTCCTGGGAGCAGCAGGGCCCTGGGGACAGTCCCCAATGTCCCCTGGTGTCCCCACAGGCCTGGGACCTGGGCAAGGGGCTGAAGCTGCCGCAGGTGACACAGTCCGGGCTGCTGGTGCTGGCCCTGACCCTGCTCTCCTCGGCCGCCCTGGCCCTGCTGTGAGCCAGATTCCCGAAATTCCCGAAATTCCCGCGATTCTGGGAATTCCCACCGCTTTGGGGAAGGGGACACTTCCCCCTCCTCATAAAAAACACCCCAAAAAACCGTCCCGGGATGAGCAGAGCTGCCTGTCCTTCCCCACCCCCCCGGGGTGTCCCCAAGTGTCCCCAGGGCCGGGACAATGCAGGATTTGTGTCCCCTCCCCTGGTGAGTGGGATCGGGATGGGAACAATGGGGACAAGGAGCTCCATTGAGGCCGTGACACCCCCGGGCCCACGGGAATTCCAGCGGTTGGGACTGAAAACCCCCCGGGAATGGGATTTTCCAGGTGTTGTCACCTGTCCCGAGGGAATAAAGCAGCTCTGATCCTCCAGCCTGGGGTTTTCCTTCGGGATTTGGGGGAATTGTTCCTTCCCCAGAGGATTTTCCTTTGGGATTTGGGGAATTGTTCTTTCCCCAGAGGATTTTCCTTTGGGATTTGGGGGAATTGTTCCTTCCCCCGAGGATTTTCCTTTGGGATTTGGGGAATTGTTCCTCCCCCAGAGGATTTTCCTTTGGGATTTGGGGAATTGTTCCTTCCCCAGAGGATTTTCCTTTGGGATTTGGGGAATTGCTGCTTTCCAGAGGATTTTCCTTTGGGATTTGGGGAATTGTTCCTTCCCCCAGAGGATTTTCCTTTGGGATTTGGGGAATTGTTCCTTCCCCAGAGGATTTTCCTTTGGGATTTGGGGGAATTGCTGCTTCCCAGAGGAGCCCAGCATGGAAAAACATGGAAAAAAATCCAGATTTTGCAGGTCCTGAGGAGCAGGGATGAGCCTGGGAGGTTTGGGGATTCTCCTGGTAAAATCCAGGATATTTTGGAGGAGAAAATCTTCTCCTGGTTGGGATTTTGGGGAGAAAATCATCTCCTGGTTGGGATTTTGGAGAGTTTGATCCCATCCCAGTTGGAAAAACATTAAAAAAACCCAAGATTTGCAGGTCCTGGAGGAGCAAGGATGAGCCTGGGAGGTTTGGGGATCCTCCTGGTAAAATCCAGGATTTTTTTGGGGAAAGTCTTCTCCTGGTTGTGATTTTGGGGTGGATTTTGGGGTGGCAGGAGCGGGGTGAGGGGTTTGATCCCATCCCCAATTAATTCCCCAATTAATAACCCCGGAACCAGGGAGGAGGAGGAGGAGGAGAAAGGAACAATTCCAAACCCCGAACCCCAAATGGATCTGGGCTCATCCCAAGGATTTCCTGCATTTCCCAGCCTTTATTTCCCCTTTTTTTGGGGGAGGGGGCTCCCGACCCTCCTGTGCCCCCCTGAGGGGAGGGAAAGGTGGGACTGGGGAGGGGGATTGTCCCCAGGGGAGGGGACAGTGACAGCAAAGCCACTCCAGGGGCTCAGGGGGACCCTGAACTGGGGGATTTTGGGGACAGTGTCCCCCAGAGCCAGGGGGACTTTGGGGACACTGTCCCCCAGATCTGGGGGGATTTTGGGGACCCTGTCCCCCTGAGCTGAGGGGATTTTGAGGACGGGGTCCCCAGGGCTGGGGGGATTTTGGAGACCCTGTCCTTCAGAGACAGGGGGACTTTGGGGACAGTGTCCCCTGGAGTTGGAGGGGGTTTAGGGACAGGGTCTCCCCAAGCCTGGGGGCCTTTGGGGACCCTGTCCCCCAGATCTGGGGGTACTTTGGGGACAGAGTCCCCCACAACCAGGGGGTATTTAGGGACAGGGACAGAGTATCCCCAAGCCAGAGGGACTTGGGGGACACTGTCCCCCAGATCTGGGGGAATTTTGGGGACCCTGTCCCCCAGAGCCAGGGGGGCTTTGGGCACACTGTCCCCTGGAGTTGGAGGGGGTTTAGGGACAGGGTCTCCCCAACCTGAGGGGATTTTGGGGACCCTGTCCCCCACAGCCAGGAGGATTTTGGGGATAGGACCCCCCAGGGCTGGGGGGATTTTGGGGACCCTATCCCCCTGAACTGGGGGATTTTGGGGACAGGGTCCCCCACAGCCAGGGGGGCTTTAGGGACAGGGACAGGGTCTCCCCAGGCCAGAGGGATTTGGGGGACAGGGTTCCTCCAAGCTGGGGGGGCTTTGGGGACAGGGTCTCCCCAAATCAGGGGGACTTTGGGGACCCTGTCCCCCAGAGCCAGGGGGGCTTTGGGGACAGGACCCCCCCGGGCTGGGGGGACACTGGGGACAGGGTCCCCCAGAGCCAGGAGGACACTGGGGACAGGACCCCCCTGGGCTGGGGGGACACTGGGGACAGGGTCCCCCCTCGGGGTTGTCCCCGGGGGTTGGGGCCTGGGGGCGGGGGCAGCCCCCGCTGGGACCCCCCAGGTCCTTTCCAGAAGGTTCCGTGTCCCAGGGCTGCTGCAGCTGTGGGGAGGAGGGACAGGGGTCAGGGGGTCCCCAGGGATGTCCTGGAGTGTCCCCTGAGTGTCCCCATGTGTACTCTGGGGGTGTCCTGGTGGATCCCATGGATGTCCCAGGTGTCTCCCAGGTGTCCCCAGGTGTCCCCAGGTGTGTCACCTGTCCGGTGACACAGGTCCTGATCCCGTTACACGCCCGCCGCAGTTCCGGGGGCTGTCCCAGGTATATCCCAGTATACCCCAGGTGTCCCCCAGGTGTGTCCCCAGGTGTGTCACCTGTCCGGTGACGCAGGTGACGATCCCGTTACAGGCCTCTCTCAGCCCCGGGGGCTGTCCCTGTGTGTGTCCCCATGTCCCAGGTGTGTCCCCATGTCCCCAGGTGTGTCCCAGGTGTGTCACCTGTCTGGTGACACAGGTAACAATCCCATTACAGGCTCTCCTCAGCCCCGGGGCTGTCCCCGCAGCAGGCCGGGGGCTGTCCCTGTGTGTGTCCCCATATCCCAGGTGTATCCCCATGTCCCCAGGTGTCCCCCAGGTGTGTCCCCAGGTGTGTCACCTGTCCGGTGACGCAGGTGACAATCCCGTTACAGGCCTCTCTCAGCCCCGGGGGCTGTCCCCGCAGTGGGCCGGGGGCTGTCCCTGTGTGTGTCCCCATGTCCCAGGTGTGTCCCCATGTCCCCAGGTGTCCCAGGTGTCCCCAGGTGTGTCACCTGTCCGGTGACGCAGGTGACGATCCCGTTACAGGCCTCTCTCAGCCCCGGGGGCTGTCCCCGCAGCAGGCCGGGGGCTGTCCCTGTGTGTGTCCCCATGTCCCAGGTGTGTCCCCAGGTGTGTCCCCAGGTGTGTCACCTGTCCGGTAACACAGGTAACAATCCCGTTACAGGCCTCTCTCAGCCCCGGGGGCTGTCCCCGCAGCAGACCGGCAGCAGCGCGGGGCGAGCGGGCGCTCAGGTCCAGCCAGGCCGGGGGGATCCGGGCCGGCATGTCCCATGTCCCCAGGAATGTCCCCCACGGCGACACCTGCGGGACCCCCGCGGCCCGTCACCCCTGACAGGGGCGGGGCACTCCCCTCGCCCCCCAAAATACCCCCAAAATACCCCAAAATACCCTAAAATCCCCCAAAATCCCCCAAAATCCCCCCAAAATCCCCCCAAATCCCCTAAAATTCCCTCAAATCCCCCAAAATCCCCCCAAAATCCCTCAAAATCCCTCAAAATTCCCCCAAATCCCCCCAAAATCCCCCCAAATCCCCCCAAAATCCCCCCAAATCCCCCCAAAATCCACCCAAAATCCCCCCAGACCCCACCAAATCCCTCAAAATTCCCCCAAATCCATCCAAAATTCCCCAAAATCCCCCCCAATTCTCCCAAATCCATCCAAAATGCCCTCAAAATCCCCCCAAAATCCCCCAAATCCCACCAAAATCCCCCCAAATTCCCCAAAACCCCCCAAAATTCTCCCAAATCCCCCCAAATTCTCCCAAATCCATCCAAAATGTCCCAAAATCCCCCAAAATCCCCCCCAAGATCCCCAAATCCCCCAAAATCCCCCCAAATTCTCCCAAATCCATCCAAAATACCCTAAAATCCCCCCAAATGCCCCCAAAATCCCCCCAAATCCCCCCCAAAATCCCCCAAAATTCTCCCAAATCCATCCAAAATGCCCCAAAATTCCCACAAAATTCCCCCCAAAATCCCCCCAAATCCATCCAAAATCCCCCCCCAAAATCCCCCCAAAATTCCCCCAAATCCCCCCAAAATCCCCCCAAAATCTCCCAAAAATCCCCCCAAAACACCCCAAAATCCCCCAAAATTCCCTCAAATCCCCCAAAATCCCCCCAAAATACCCCCAAAATCCCTCAAAATCCCTCAAAATTCCCCCAAATCCCCCCAACCCCCCCCAAATCCCCCAAAATTCCCCCAAAATACCCCCAAACTTCCCCAAAATCCCCCCAAATTCTCCCAAATCCCCCCAAATTCTCCCAAATCCATCCAAAATCCCCCAAAATACCCTCAAAATCCCCCCAAATCCCCCCCAAATCCCCCAAAATACCCCCAAAATACCCCCAAACTTCCCCAAAATCCCCCCAAATTCTCCCAAATCCCCCAAAATTCCCCAAAATCCCCCAAATCCCCCCAAATCCCCCCAAGGCGTTTTGGGGCTCACCCGGGAGCGGGGCACGCCCGGCAGGAGGTGCCCGCGGTCGTCGGCGATGAAGGCGGTGGGGGGGCGCGGGGTGGGGAGCTGGGGGGGCAGGGGGGCGGTCAGGGGGGCCAGGGGGGGTTTGGGGGGGTCAGGAGTGGGATGGGAGGAGGTTTAGGGGGTCCTTGGGTGGGTTTGGGGGTCCCGGGAGGGGGTTTGGGGGGCCAGGGGGGGTTTGGGGGGTCAGGAGTGGGATGGGAGGGGGTTTAGGGGGTCCCGGGAGGGGGTTTGGGGGACCTGGGGTGAGTTTGGAGGGCTCAGGGGAATTTGGGAGGTCCCAGGGGGCTCCTGGCGGTCCTGGGGTGCAGTTTGGGGGGTTCCAGGGAAGTCCAGGTGGCCATGGGATGGGATTTGGGGGGCCCAGGAGTGGGATGGGGGGTTTGGGGTGTGTCGGGAGGGGTTTTGGGTGTCCTGGGGTGGGGCTTGGGGGACCTGGGATGGGGTTTGGGGGGTCCCAAAGGGGTCAGGATTGGGATGAGGGGGTCCTGGTGGTCCTCGGGTGGGTTTGGGGGTCCTGGGATGGGGTTTGGGGGGTCTCAGGGGGGTCCTGGTGGTCCTCGGGTGGGTTTGGGGGTCCTGGGATGGGGTTTGGGGAGTCAGGAGTAGGATGGGGAGGGGTGTTTGGGGGGTCCTCGGGTGGGTTTGGGGTGTCCCGAGGGGGTCAGGAGAAGGCTGGGGGGGGCTGGTGGTCCCAGGACAGGGTTTGGGGACCTGGGGTGGGTTTGAGGGGTCTCAGGGGGAATTTGGGGGTTCCCGGGGGGCTCCTGGTGGTTCTAGGGTGGGGGCTGGGGAGGTCAGGAGTGGGATTGGGGGGGGCGGGGGGTTTGGGGGCCTGGGGTGGAGTTTGGGGGTCCCAGGAGGGGGTTTGGGGGGGCAGGGGGGCGGTCAGGGGGGCCAGGAGGGGTTTGGGGGGGGTCAGGAGTGGGATGGGAGGGGGTTTGGGGGTCCCAGGAGGGGGTTTGGGGGTCAGAGGGGGGTCCTGGTTGTTCTAGGGTGGGGTTTGGGGGGTCAGGAGTGGGATGGGGGGAGTTTGGGAGGCCTGGGGTGGGGTTTGGGGGGTCCTAGGGGAACCAGGATGAGGCTTAGGGGGGTCCCGGTGGCCCCAGGAGGGGAATTAGTTGCCCTGGGGAGGGTTTTGGGGGTCCTGATGACCCCGGGAGGGGTTTGGGGGTCCTGCGGTGGAGTTTGGGGGGTCCCGGCTGGGGCTGGGGGGGTCTCAGAGGGCTCTGGGGGGGCGGGGCTGGGGTTGAGGAGGGGTCGGGGGGTCCAGGCCACATCTGGGGGGGCGGGGGGGGGTCCGGGGGGAGTCTCAGTCCCCCAGCTCGGGGGGTTTGGGGGGTCCCGGGGGGTTTGGGGCTCCCGGGGTGTTTTAGGGTGTCCCGGGGAAGTTTTTGGGGGTCCCGGGGGTGTTTGGGGGATCCCGGGGGGTGTTTTGTGGGTCCCGGAGTGTTTTGGGGGGGCCCAGGGGGTGTTTGGGGGATCCCGGGGAGGTTTTGGGGGTCCCGGGGTGTTCGGGGGTCCCGGGGGTACCTTCCGGGGGGCCCGGGGCACGGTCCAGCACTGCAGGCGGGGGGGCTGAACGCGTCCTCGAACTGGGGAGGGGGAGGGGCCGGTGAGAGCCGGGACCCCCCCCCGGGACCCCCCCGGGGCCCCTTTATCCCCCCTTTATCCCCCCTTTATCCCCCCTTTATCCCCCCTTGTCCCGCCCTTGTCCCCCCTTGTCCCCCCATCCTCCCTCTGCCCCTCCCCCATTTTCCCCCTTTTCTCCCCCATCCCCTCCTTGCTCCCCATCCCCCCATTTTTTACCCCCTTTAACCCCCTTCTTACCCCTTTTTATCCCACTTTTTGCCCCCCTTTTACCCCTTTTATCCCCCTTTTAACCGCTTTTTACTCCCTTTTTTACCTCCTTCCCCTCCCTTTTTTAACTTCCTTTTTGCCCCTTTTTTATCCCCTTTTTTATCCCTTTTCACCCCTTTTAGCCCCCTTTTCTATCCCCCTTTTTACCCTCTTTTTTACCCCTTCCCTCCCCTTTCTTACCCGTTTACCCTCATTTTGCCTTTTCCCCCCTTTTAACCCCTTTTTAACCCTTTTAACCCCCATTTTTACCCTCTTTTTGTCCCCCTTTTACCCCCTTTTTTGTCGCTTCCCCCTTCTGACCACCTTTTTTACCCCTTTTTATCCCCTTTTAACCCATTTTAAGCCCCTTTTTACCCTCTTTTAACCCACTTTTCACCCCCATTTTTACCCCCTTTTTCACGACCTTTAACTTCCTTTTCACCCTCTTTTTTACCATTTCTCCCCACTTTGCCCCATCCCCTCTTTTTTTACCCCACTTTAACCCCCTTTTTTACCCCGTTTTTTGCTCCTTTTAAGCCCCTTTTTTATCCCTTTTTATCCCTTTTTTACCCCTTTTAATCCCCTTTTTCGTCCCCATTTAATCCCCTTTTAACCACGTTTTAACCCGCTTTCCCCCCTCTTTTTTACCCCTTTTTACCCCCTTTTACTCCTTTTTGGCCCCTTTTATCCCCTTCTTACCCTCTTTTTTTATCCCCTTTTTACCCTCCTTTTGCCCCTTTTTTCACCCCCTTTTTTACCCGTTTTTACCCCGTTTTTCCCCTCTTTTTACCCCTTTTTTACCCCGTTTTTTACCTCCTTTTTACCACTTTTAACCGCCTTTAACTGCCCTTTTCGCCCCTTTTTTGCCCCCCTTCCCTCCCCGTTTTCCCCGCACTTTCCCCCTTTCCCCGCCCCGTTTTTTCTCCCCTTTTTTCCCATTTTCCCCCTTTTTTTCCCCCATTTTTCCCCCTCCCTTCCCCACCTGCCCCGCCATGTTTGGTTGCCCGGCAACCGCGGGCAGCGCCCCCTGGCGGCCGAGAGCGGGCCCGGGAGGGGCGGGGCCTGTGACGTCATCACACGAGACCACGCCCTTCGGTGACCACGCCCCCTTTGCCGGCCACGCCCCCTTCGTGGGCGGGTCCCAGTGCGGGGACAAGGGACAGGGACAGGAGGGGACAGGGATGGGGACGGGGACAGGAGGGGAGAAGGACAAGGACAAGGACAGGAGGGCACAGGGACAGGGATGGGGACAAGGACAGGGATTGGGACAGGGAATAAGGACAGGAGGGGACAGGGACAGGGACAGGGACACGTCCCCCGTTCCCCGGCTCAGCCCCGTGTCCCCTGAGCCCCGTGTCCCCCGCGGGAGGGGACAGAGGCCACCGCGGGAGGGGACAGAGGCCACCACAGGAGGGGACAGAGGCCACCGCGGGAGGGGACAGAGGCCACCCCCGCCCCCGCGCTCGCTGAGAGGGGCGGGCTGGGGACACGGGTGTGTCACCTCTGGGGACACGCCAGGTGTCCTCGGCTAGGAGCGTCCTGCTCGGCTTGTCACCTCCTGTCCCCTCTGTCCTCTCCATCCCGTCCCTGTCCCCTCCCATGTCCCCATCCCTGTTCCCATCACTCTTCTCTCTGTCTCCACTGTCCCCATCCCTGTCCCCTCTGTCCTCTTCCCTGTCCCTCCCTTGTCCCCATCTGTGTCCTCCCTGTCCCCTCCTCTGTCCCCTCCCTCGTCCCTATCCCTGTCACCTCTGTCCCATCCCCTGTCCCCATCACTCCTTGCTCTGTCCTCCCCATCCTTGTCCCGTCCATTGTCCCCTCCCCTGTCCCCTCTGTCCCCTCCCCTGTCCCCATTACTGTCCCCATCACTTCTCTCTGTCCCCATCTCTGTCGCCCCTGTCCCCATCCATGTCCCCATCCTCATCCCATTCATTGTCCCCACCCCTGTCCCCTCCCCTGTCCCCTCCCCTGTCCCCTCTGTCCCATCCCTGTCCCCTCCTCTGTCCCCTCCCCTGTCCCCTCCCCTGTCCCCTCTGTCCCATCCCTGTCCCCCCTGTCCCCTCCCCTGTCCCCATCCCTGTCCTATCCCTGTCCCCGTCCCCTCCCCTGTCCCCATCCCTGTCCCCTCTGTCCCATCCCTGTCCCCTCCCTGTCCCCTCCCCTGTCCCCATCCCTGTCCCCTCTGTCCCATCCCTGTCCCCTCCCTGTCCCATCCCTGTCCCCTCCCCTGTCCCCTCCCTGTCCCCTCCCCTGTCCCCATCCCTGTCCCCATCCCTGTCCCCATCCCTGTCCCCTCTGTCCCATCCCTGTCCCCTCCCCTGTCCCCATCCCTGTCCCCTCCCCTGTCCCCATCCCTGTCCCCATCCCTGTCCCCACCCCTGTCCCCTCTGTCCCATCCCTGTCCCTCCTGTCCCCTCCCCTGTCCCCTCCCTGTCCCCCCATGTCAGGCCACTCCCGCTCTCAATTAACTCAATTTTATTCCATTTCCTTTCTTCCTTTTTTTTCCTTTTTCCTTTTTTTTTTTTTTTTTTTTTTTTGGTTTGTGTGTTTTGTTTTGTTTTTTCTGGATTCATTTTCCTTTCGGTTCTTCCCAAACCGCAATTCCCGGACCCCCCAAAAAACCCCCAAAAAATCCCAAATGTGGGGGCGGGCGGTGACAGCGGGGGGGCTGGAAAACCGGGACAGGGGCTGGGAACGGGGGGAAATTGGGAATTTGGGGGGAAAATTGGGAATTTGGGGGGAAATTCGGGAATTGGGGGGAATTGGGAGGGTCTAAAAATTGGGGAGGGGGCGCGTAAAAACTGGGGCCAAATTTAAGAAATAAAAACCCCGAGGTGACAGCGGAGTGGGGGTGGCCGGGAGGGGATTTTGGAGGATTTTTGGGATAATTTTGGGGATTTTTGGGCAGCGGGAGCCGCTCCTGCCGTCGGTTTTACGGGCGGGGTCTCGCTGTCCCTGTCCCTGTCCCTGTCCCTGTCCCTGTCCCTGTCCCTGTCACTGTCGCTGTCGCTGTCCCCGGTGCTGCGATGGCCCCACGAGGGGACTCCAGAGAGGGAATTTTTGGGGATTTTGAAGGATTTTAAGGGAATTTGTAGAATTTCGAGGATTTTTGAGGGATTTCCAGGGATTTCGAGGGTTTTCGGGCGGTGACAGCCGCTCCTTTGACGGGCGGGCTGTGACTGTCACTGTCACTGTCACTGTCACTGTCACTGTCCCTGTCGCGATGTCGCCGTGGTGGGACAGCGGGGAGGGATTTTTTTTTTTGGATTTTGGGAGAGATTTCGTGGAATTTTGAGGCATTTAGTGGGATTTCGAGGGATTTTAGGGGTTTTTGGGCAGCGACAGCCGCTCCTGCCGGCGGTTTTACAGGCGAGCGCTCATTGTCGCTGTCGCTGTCGTTGTCACTGTCACTGTCGTTGTCCCCAGCGCTGCGATAGCCCCACGAGGGAGCTCCGGAGAGAGAATTTTGGGGAATTTTGAAGAATTTTGTAGAATTTCGAGGATTTTTGAGGCGTTTAGCGGGATTTGGAGGGATTTTCGGGCGGTGACAGCCGCTCCTGCCGCCGGTTTTACGGGCAGGCGCTCTCTGTCGCTGCGGCTGTCACTGTCACTGTCGCTGTCGCTGTCGCCGTGGCCGTCCCCGCGGTGTCCCCGCGGTGTCACAGCGCGGGACAGGTGACCTGGTGTCGCAGGCCGTCGTTGCAGAGCAGGGCGGCCCCGCGCTCGTCGCTCTCGCCGTGCTGGCACTGCATGTAACTGATGCCGTGCGGGGAGTACGAGTGGTGGGCGCAGCAGGGCCGGGCCATGGTGCCGTCTGTGCTGCTCCTGGGGACAGGGGACACAGGGGACACAGGGGACAGCGTCAGGGGACAGGGGACACCCTGGGCACAGCACGGCCGGGGCATGGTGCCGTCTGTGCTGCTCCTGGGGACACAGGGGACAGTGTCAGGGGACAGGGGACACAGGGGACACAGGGGACAGCGTCAGGGCGCAGCACGGCCGGGGCATGGTGCCGTCTGTGCTGCTCCTGGGGGGACAGGGGACACAGGGGACATGGGGACAGGGTCAGGGGACAGGGGACACCCTGAGGACAGCAGGGCCGGGCCATGGTGCCGTCTGTGCTGCTCCTGGGGACAGGGGACAGTGTCAGGGGACAGGGGACATGGGGACAGTGTCAGGGGACAGCACGGCCGCGGCATGGTGCCCCCTGTGCTGCTCCTGGGGGGACAGAGGGGACACAGGGGACACAGGGGACAGAGTGTCAGGGGCATGGTGCCACCCGTGCTGCTCCTGGGGACATGGAGGGGACACAGAGGGGACATGGAGGGGACAGCCCGTCAGGGGCACAGGGGGCACCCAGGGGTGTCCCCAGGGCGGGGTTTGGGGTTGGCAGGTTTTGGTGGGTCTCTCTGGGTGGTGCAGGTGGTTGGTGGCACCTCTGGGTGTCCCCCTGGTACCCGCCCGTGCCTGGTGACACCCACTGGTGTCCTGTGCCACTCAACCCTGAGTGGTGACACTCATTGATGTCCCCCAATGCCCAGTGTCACCCACTTGTGCCTGTCACTGGTGCCCAGTACAGCCCAGTACACCCCAGTAGAGCCCAGCACAGCCCAGTGCCAGTCACTGGTACCCAGCAGAGCCCAGTAAAGGCCAGTACAGCCCAGTAGAGCCCAACACAGACCAGCACAGCCCAGTGCCAATCACTGGTGCCCAGTAGAGCCCAATAGAGCCCAGTGCAGCCCAATGTCAGTCACTGGTGCCCAGTAAAGCCCAGTAGAGCCCAGTGCAGCCCAGCACAGCCCAGTAGAGCCCAGTGCAGCCCAGTGCCAGTCACTGGTGCCCAGTAAAGCCCAGTAGAGCCCAGTGCAGCCCAGTGCAGCCCAGTGCCAGTCACTGGTGCCCAGTATAGCCCAGCACAGCCCAGCACAGCCCAGTAGAGCCGAGTAGACCCCAGCACAGCCCAGCAGAGCCCAGTACATCCCAGCGCCAGTCACTGGTGCCCAGTACAGCCCAGTACATCCCAGTACAGCCCAGTACAGCCCAGTGTCACCCCGTGTCACCCCTGGGTGCCCACCTGCAGTCGCTGCAGGCCCGCTGGCACTCCTTGCGCTGGTAGCAGGCGATCAGGGCCCAGTACAGCCCAGTACAGCCCAGCACAGCCCAGTACAGCCCAGTGTCACCCAGTGTCACCCCGTGTCCCCCCCGTCCCCCGGTGCCCACCTGCAGTCGCTGCAGGCCCGCTGGCACTCCTTGCGCTGGTAGCGGGCGATCAGGGCCCAGATGAGCAGCCCCAGGAGGCTGAGGAGGAGGAGGGAGCCCAGGATGGAGCCCACGATGATCCCGGCCTGGCGCCCGCCTGTCCCTGGGACACAGCCTGTCACTGTCACTGCTGCCACCCCGGGGCTGGGGACAGCCCGAGGACAGCCCAGAGTCACCCAGTGCCACCCCAGTGCCACCCAGTGCCACCCAGTGTCACCCAGTGCCCGCCTGCCCCGGGGACACAGCCTGTCACTGTCACTGCTGCCACCCCGGGGCTGGGGACAGCCTGGGGACAGCCAGGGGACACCCAGAGCCACCCCAGTGCCACCCAGTGCCACCCAGTGTCACTCAGTGCCCGCCTGCCCCGGGGACACAGCCTGTCACTGCCACCACCCCGGAGCTGGGGACAGCCTGGGGACAGCCAGGGGACACCCAGAGCCACCCAGTGCCACCCCAGTGCCACCCTTGAGCCATCCCCAGTGCCAGCCTGGGGGCCTGAGACACCCCCAGTGCCACCCTGGAACACAGGGACAGCCTGGGGACACCCAGTGACACCCTTGGGCCACCTCAGCACCTGAGAGATCCTGGTGCCACCCTGTGTCACCCCAGTGTCCCCAGTGTCCCCATGTCCCCAGTGTCACTCACGTGGCCCGGGGCTGAGGTTCAGCTGGCACACCCAGTGTCCCCCCAATGTCCCCATGTCCCCACAGTGTCCCCAGTGTCACTCACGTGGCCCGGGGCTGAGGTTGAGCTGGCACACCGAGTAGCCCACGCGGTTGGTGACACGGCACTGGTAGATGCCAGTGTGTGCCAGCGTCAGGCCGCGGATCAGGAGGTCACCCGGAGCACGGCCTGGGGGGGACAGGGGACACTGTCACCTGGGCGCCACCTGAGCCACCCCGAGAGGGTGTGTGGGGCACAGGGACACACAGGGGACACACAGGGACATGGACACAGGGACACAGGGACACACAGGGACACAGGGACACAGGGACACAGGGACACAGGGACACAGGGACGTGGACACAGAGGGACAGAGGGATACAGGGACATAGATGTACAGGGGACACAGGGACACACAGGGACATGGACACAGGGACACATAGGGGACACAGGGGCAGGGACACACAGTGACACAGGGACATGGACACACAGGGGCATGAACACACAGGGACACACAGTGACATGGACACAGGGACACATGGACACACAGGAGACAAAGGGACACAGGGACATGGACACACAGGGGACAAAGGGACACAGGGACATGGACACACAGGGGACACAGGGACAGAGGGACACAGGGACATGGATGCACAGAGGACACAGGGGTGGACACACAGGGACATGAACACAGGGACAGAGTGACATGGACACAGGGACACACGGGGACATGGACACAGGGACACACGGGGACATGGACACAGGGACACATGGGGACCGGGACACACAGGGACACTGGGACATGGGGACATGGACACAGGGGGATGTGGGTGCTCAGGGACACACAGGGACACAGAGGGACATGGGAGCACAGGGACACGGGTACACAGGGACATGTGGGGACATGGACACGGAGGGACAGGGGTACACAGGGACACACAGGGACAGGGACATGGGGACATGGACACAGGAGCACAGGGACAGGGAGTACACAGAGGTGTGGGAGTGCAGGGACACAGGGGGACATGGGTGACAGGGACACAGGAGCACAGGGACATGGACATACGGGCACAGGTGACAAGGACACGGACACACGGGGACATGGGAGTACACAGACATGGGCACATAGACATGGACACACGGACACACGGGGACATGGATGCGTGGACACACAGATATGGACACAGGGACATGGACACACGGACAGATATGGGCATGCAGACATGGACACACGGACACATGGACACACAGATATGGACACAGGGACATGGACACATGGACACAGATATGGGCATGCAGACATGGACACACGGACACATGGACACACGGACACACAGATATGGACACATTGACACAGACACAGGGACATGGACACATTGACACGGACACAGGGACATGGATGCACAGACATGGACATATGGACACATGGACACACGGACACACAGATATGGACACAGGGACACGGACACACAGATGGACACACAGACACACAGAGACGTGGATGCATGGACACAGGGACATGGACACATGTGGACATGGACACACGGGCACACGGACACACAGATATGGACAGAGACATGGAGACACAGACACATGGACACACATGGACATGGGCACACAGGGACATGGACACTCAGACATGGATGCATGGACACACGGACACATGTGGACATGGGCACACGTGGACATGGACACAGGGACATGGACACATGGACATGGGTGACAAGGACATAGATACAGACATGGGCACACAGGTATGGACACATGGGACACGGAGACACAGATATGGATGACAGGGACGTGGACACACGGACATGACAGAGGGACACACAGAAATGGACACATGGACATGGACACACAGATATGGACATACGGACATGGGGACACAGACATGGGGACAGGGACATGGATGCATAGACATGGACACACAGACATGGACACACACAGGGCCATGGACACATGGACACATGGACACAGACACGAACACACGGACATGGACACGGGGACACGCACATGGACACACAGACGTGGTTACAGGGACATGGACACATGGACATGGACACACAGACATGGTTACAGGGACATGGACACACAGCGACATGGGCACACGGGGACATGGACACACGGACATGTTACAGGGACACTGACACACAGACACAGGGACACATGGACACAAGTGACAGGGACATGGATACAGACATGGGCCTGTACAGACAGATATGGACACAGGGACACGGACACACAGACATGGCCACACGGACACACAGATATGGACACACGGACATGGGGACAGGGATAGGGACAGATGGTCGTGGACACACGGACATGGACACATGGGCACAGACATGGACACACGGACATGAGACACAGACACTCAGGCATGGACACATGGACACACAGACATGACACACGGACACACAGACATGGGCACACAGACCCCCTCCCTGCCACATGCGCCCCAGCCAGGGAACCCCCCCGAGCCCCCCAAAATCCCCCCCCCCTGAACTCCCCCGGGGGTCCCTGACCCACCTTGCAGTGTCTCCGAGAGCAGGGACCCCCTAAACCTCTTCTGGATCCCCCTAAACCCCCCAAAATGCCCTTTCTGAGCCCCCCCCCCCGGGGACCTCTCACCTCTCACCTTGCAGTGTCCCCGAGGGCAGAGACCCCCATAAGCCCCTCCTGAACCCCCTTTCTGAGCCCCTCGGGAGGGTCTGTCCTGCACCTTGCAGGGTGGCCGAGGGCAGGAACCCCCTAAAAACTCTTCTAGACCCCCCCCCCAACTCCTCCTGAGCCCCCCCAAAAATCCCCTGACCCACCTCGGAGGCTGCTCAAGGGCAGAGACCCCCCCCATAAATGCCCCTGAACTCCCCCTGAGGGTGTCTCACCCACCTTGTAGGGTCCCCGAGGGCAGGGACCCCCTAAACCCCTCCTGAACCGCCCCCCCCCGAGCCCCCGAAAACCCCTGACCCACCTTGCAGGGTCCTAAAGGGCAAGAACCCTCCCAACCCCCCCCGAGCCCCCCCAAACCCCTCCTGGACCCCCCAAACCCCCCGTACCCACCTTGCAGGGCCCCCAGGGGCAGGGATCCCCCAATAAACCCCCCAAACCCCCCCTGGACCCCCCAAACCCCCCGTACCCACCTTGCAGGGCCCCCAGGGGCAGGGATCCCCCAATAAACCCCCCAAAACCCCCCCCGGACCCCCCCAAACCCCCCGTACCCACCTTGCAGGGCCCCCAGGGGCAGGCGGCCCCCCCCGTAGCCGTCGGCCAGTTTGGCCCACTGGTAGCTGAGGGGGGCGGTGCCCCCCCGGCTGAAGCAGCGCAGCAGCACCGACCCCCCCTCGATCAGCTCCCCCTCGCTCCAGCACTGCGGGGCCGCCGGCTTCTCTGCGGGGACACCGGGACGTGTCAGGGGACACGGCAGGGGACACCGGGGAGAGCGATAGGGGACACCGGGGACACGGCAGGGGACACGGCAGGGGACACGGCAGGGGACACTGAGGACACCGGGGACACAGCAGGGGACACATCAGGGGACACCGGGGACATGTCAGGGGACACAGCAGGGGACACCGGGGACATGGCAGAGGACACTGGGGACAGCGGCAGGGGACACTAGGGATATGTCAGGGGACACCGGGACACCGGGGACAGCGGCAGAGACAGCGGGGACAGCGATAGGGGACACCGGGGACACGGCAGGGACAGTGGAGACACGTCAGGGGGCAATGGGGACACCCGCGGGGACAGTGGGGACACCGGCCACACCATCAGGGGACACCGGGGACAGTGGCAGGGGACAATGGGGCACCGGGGACAGCGGTGGAGACAACGGGGGCACCATCAGGGGACACCAGAGACACCGACAGGGACACGTGGGAGGGCGGTGGGGACACCGTCAGGGACAGCCGGGGGAACAGGGGACAAGGGACAGGTAGGGGACAGCTGGGCGGGGGACAGGGGACACCTGGGAAGGGGACAGGGACCGAGGACAGCCAGGAGGGGACAGGGACAATGCCAGAGCCACTCTGGACTGAGACAGGGGACAGGGACAGCCAGGAGGGGACAGGGGACACTGTCAGGGCCACCAGGGGACACAGAGAGGGGCACGGGGGACACTGTCAGGGCCACCAGGGGACACAGAGAGGGGCACGGGGGACACTGTCAGGGCCACCAGGGGACACAGAGAGGGGCACAGGGGACACTGTGAGGGCCACCAGGGGACACAGAGAGGGGCACGGGGGACACTGTGAGGGCCACCAGGGGACACAGGAGAGGGGCACAGGGGACACTGTCAGGGCCACCAGGGGACACAGAGAGGGGCACGGGGGACACTGTCAGGGCCACCAGGGGACACAGAGAGGGGCACAGGGGACACTGTCAGGGCCACCAGGGGACACAGAGAGGGGCACAGGGGACACTGTCAGGGCCACCAGGGGACACAGAGAGGGGCACAGGGGACACTGTGAGGGCCACCAGGGGACACAGAGAGGGGCACGGGGGACACTGTCAGGGCCACCTCGGGGTCACCAGGGGCCACCCAGGACAGGGGACACCTGGGAGTGGGGGAAGAGACAGGAGTCACCTGGGGTGAGGGGACACGGGACACTGTCAGGGCCACCTGGATGGGGGACAGGGGACATTGTCAGGGCCACCGGGGGCCACAGGAGAGGGGGACACAGGGGACACTGCTGAGGCCACCAAGGGCCACCTGGATGGGGGACAGGGGACACCATCAGTGCCACCAGGGGCCGCCCAGGAAGGGGACTTGGAAGTGGGACAGGTGACACTGTCAGTGCCACTGGGGGCCACCAGGAAAGCTGGGACAGGTGACACTGCCACTGCCACCAAGGGCCACAAGAGAGGGGCACAGGTGATCCTGTCAGGGCGACCAGGGCCCACCCAGGAAAGGGGACAAGTGTGACACCATCAGTGCCACCAAGGACCTCAAGAGAGGGCCACAAGTGACACTGTTGGGGCCACTGGGGGCCACCAGGAAAGGTGGGACAGGTGACACTGCTGGGGCCACTGGGGCCACAAGAGAGGGGCACACAGGTGACACCAGCAGTGCCACCAGGGGCCACAAGAGAGGGGCACAAGTGACACTGCTGGGGCCATTGGGGCCACAAGAGAGGGGGACACAGGTGACACCAGCAGTGCCACCAGGGGCCACAGGAGAGGGGCACAGATGACCCTGTCAGTACCACCAAGGACCTCAAGAGGGGGGGGCACAGGTGACACCAGCAGCGTCACCAGAAGATGGAACACGACCACAAGGAACCAGCGCCTCTTGGGCACGGGGTGTGAGGGGACAGGCGACACTGGCACCCCACAGAGACCCCACCTGGGTCAGTGTCCTCACCTTGCACGGTGACGATGACCTCGTGCACGGCCACCGTGTTCTTCTTGACGCGGCACTGGTAGGTGCCGGTGTCGCTCTCCTGCAGGTCGGCCAGGCGGATGGAGGCGTCGCGCTGCCCCGGGTCCGTCTGCACGAAGGCCACGCGGTCCTGCAGCCCCGAGCCGCTGCCGTAGTTCACGTGGTGGTCCTGGTACGACAGGAACTGGGGACACGGGGGACGGAGGCGTCAGGGTGGCCTTGGGGACACGGGTGGGATTGGGGTTTGGAGTTTGGGTTGGGGTTGGGTTTGGGGTAGTTCATGTGGTGGTCCTGGTAGGACAGGAACTGGGGACACATGGGGGGACGGTGGTGTCAGAGTGGCCTTGGGGACACGGGTGGGTTGGGGTTGGGGTTGGGTTTGGGGTAGTTCACGTGGTGGTCCTGGTACGACAGGAACTGGGGACACACAGGGGACGGTGGCGTCAGGGTGGCCTTGGGGACGTGGGTGGGGTGGGGTTGGGGTTTGGGTTGAGTTTGGGTTGGGGTTTGGGTTGGGTTTGGGTTGAGTTGGGTTAGGGTTGGTTGGTGGTCCTGGTAGGACAGGAACTGGGGACATGCAGGGACAGTGGCATCAGGGTGGCCTTGGGGACACGGGTGGGGCGGGGTTGAGGTTTGGGTTGGAGTTTGGGTTTGGATTTGGTTTGGGTTTGGGTTTAGGTTAGAGTTGGTTGTGTTGGATTAGGGTATGTTTTTGGGTTAGGGTTTGGATTGGGTTAGGGTAGGATTTTGTGTCAGAGTTGGGTTTGGGTTGGGTTAGGATTAGGATTTGGATTGGGTTTGGGTGGGGTTTGGGTTGGGTTTGGGTTAAGGTTTGTTGGGTTAGGGTTGGTTAGGTGTGGGGATGGGGTCAGGGTGTGGTTAGGGTTTGGGTTGGGTTTGGTTGGGTTTAGGTTAGGGGTGGGTTAGGGTTGGTTGAGTTTGGTTAGAGTTGGGTTTGGGTTGGGTTAGGGTTGATTGGGGTCTGGGTTGGGTTTTGGTTAGAGTTGGAGATGTGGTTAGGGTGGGGTTTGGTTTGGTTTGGGGTTTAGGTTAGGGTTGAGTTAAGGTTGGGTTAGGATTGGATTGGGTTGAGGTTGGGTTTGGGTTGGGTTTAGGTTAGGGTTGAGTTAAGGTTGGTTGGGTTGGGTTAAGGGTAGGTTTTTGGGTCAGAGTTTGGTTTGAGTTGGGTTAAGATTAGGGTTGGGGTTAGGATTTGGGGTAAGGTTGGTTGGGTTGGGTTAGGGTTGGTTGGAGATGTGGTTAGGGTTGGGTTTTGGGTTAGATTCTGGTTTAGTTTGGGTTAGGATTAGAGTTAGGGTTGGGGTTAAGGTTGGGGTTAGGGTTGGGGTTAGGGCTGGTTGGGGTTTGGGTCGGGTTGGGTTAGGGTTGAGTTAGGATTAGGGTTTGGGTTGGGTTTGAGTTAAGGCTGGTTGAGTTGGGTTAGAGTTGGGAGTGTGGTTTAGGTGGGGTTAGGGTTTAGTTTGGTTTGGGTTGGGTTAGAGTTTGGGTTGGGTTTGGGTTAGGGCTGGTTAAGGTTGGTTGGGTTGGGTTGGGGTCAATTGGAGTTGGGGATGGTCAGGGTGGGGTTTGGGTTAGGATTAGGATGTGGGTTGGGTTTGAGTTAAGGTGGTTGGGGTTGAGTTAGGGTTGGTTGGGGATGTGGTTAGGGTAGGTTTTACAGTTAGGGTTTGGGTTGGGTCAGGATTAGGGTTAGGATTAGGGTTTGGCTTGGGTTTAGTTTAAGGTTGAGTTAAGGTTTGTTGGGTTGAGTTAGTGTTGGCTGGGGTTGGGTTCAGGGTAGGTTTTTGGGTAGAGGTTCTTTTGGGTTGGGTTAGGGTTAAGGTTAGGTTTGGGTTTAGGTTGGGGTTGGGTTAACCTTGGTTGGATTGGGTTAGGGTGGGGGTTTGGGTTAGGATTAGGGTTTGGATTAGGGTTTGGATTAGGGTTTGGGTTGGGTTTGTCTTAGGGGTGGGTTAAGGTTGGTTGGGGATGTGGTTAGGGTAGGGTTTTTTGGGGTAGATTTTGGTTTTGTTTGGGTTAGGATTTGGGTTTGGGTTTGGTTTAGGGTTAAGGTTAGTTAGGGTTTGGATTAAGGTTGGGTTAAGGTTGGTTGGGCTGGGGGATTGGGTTGGAGTTTGGTTTGAGTTAGAATTAGGGTTTGGGTTTGGTTTAACTTGGTTAAGGTTGGTTTGGTTAACTTAGGTTAAGGTTGGGTTGGGTTAAGGTTGGTTGGGTTAGGTTAAGGGTAGGTTTTGGGGTTAGAGTTTGGTTTGGGTTGGGGTTAGGGTCAGTTTAAGGCTCAGTTGGGTTCATATTCTGGTGGTTTTTGTTGGCTTTGGCTCTGGTGTTTCTCAGGTCAGAGGGAGGCTCAACAATGGGCATTTGCCTTTTCCTGCCTGTCCCTGCTGCTTTCCTTCCTCTGTTTGTCCTTCCCTGTCCTGTCTGTCCTGGTGCTTCCCTGCCCTCCTTGTCCCTCTCTGTCCCTGTCTGGTCCTTCCCTGTCCCCTCTGTCCCTGCCCACACCTCCCTGTCCCTGTCTGCTCCTTCCTTTCCCTGCCTGTCCCTGTTTTCCCCTGCCCATCCCTGTTCTTGTCTGTCCCTGTCTGTTCCCTGCCTGTCCTTGTTTTGTTTTTCCCTGCCTGTCCCTTTCTATTCCCTGCCTGGACCTGCCTGTCCCTGTTTTTCCCCTGCCTGTCCCTGTTTTCCCCTGCCTGTCCCTGTTTTCCCCTGCCCATCCCTGTTCTTGCCTGTCCCTGCTTGTTCCCTGCCTGTCCTTATTTTGTTTTTCCCTGCCTGGACCTGCCTGTCCCTGTTTTTCCCTGCCTATCCCTGTTCTTGCCTGTCCCTGTTTGTTCCCTGCCTGTCCTTATTTTGTTCTTCCCTGCCTGTCCCTGTTTTTCCCCTGCCTGGACCTGTCTGGACCTGTCCTGCCTGTCCCTGCCTCCTCGTCTGGGCTCCATCCCCACCCAGCCCAGCCCAGCTTTGTCCTTCCCAGACTGGCACTCCCAGATGCTGCCAGACCTTCCCTGTCCCTGTTTTTCCCTGCCTGGACCTGTTTGTCCCTGTCCTGCCTGTCCCTGTCCTGCCTCTCCCAGCCTGGCACTCCCAGACGCTGCCAGACATTCCCTGTCCTGCCTGTCCTGCCTGTCCTGCCTGTCCCTCTGGCCTGGCTGGTCTGTCCCTGCCCTGCCTGTCCCTGCCTGTCCCTGTTTGTCTGTCCCTGCCCTGTCTGTCCCTGTCCCTGCCTGTCCCTGCCCTTCCAGACCTTCCCTGTCCTGTCTGTCCCTGTTTGTCTGTCCCTGCCTGTCCCTCTGGCCTGGCTGGTCTGTCCCTGCCCTGTCTGTCCCTGCCTGTCCCTGTTTGTCTGTCCCTGCCCTGTCTGTCCCTGCCTGTCCCTGTTTGTCTGTCCCTGTCCCTGCCTGTCCCTGCCCTTCCAGACCTTCCCTGTCCTGTTGTCCTGCCTGTCCCAGCCTGTCCAGCCTGCTCAGCTGGGCTCCATCACACCCCATCCCATGGATTCCATCCCAAATCCCATCCCCTCCCATCCCAGCCTGTCCTGCTTCATCCTTCCAGACCCTGCCTGGTCCTTCCCTGTCCTGTCTGTCCCTGCCTCTCCTGTCCATCCCTGTCTGTCCCTGCCTGCTCAGCTGGATTCCCTCTGATCCCAGCCCATCCCTGCCTGCCCTGCCTGTCCCTTCCTGTCCTGCCTGGTGTTTCCCATCCCAGCATTTTTAGACTTTGCCTGGTATTTTCCTGCCCTTCCAGACCTTCCCTGTCCCTTCCTGTCCTGCTTCATCCTTCCCATCCCAGTTCTTTCAGACCCTGCCTGGTCCTTCCCTGTCCTTCCCTGCCCTGTCTGTCCCTGCCTGCTCAACAGGGATCCATTTGATCCCAACCCATCCCATCCCTGTCTTCATCCTTCTCATCCCAGTTCTTCCAGTCTCTGCTTGGTCCTTCCCTGTTCTTCCAAACCTTCCCTGTCCTGCTTGTCCCCTGTCCCTGCCTGTCCCTGCCTGCTCAGCTGGATTCCCTCTGATCCCAGCCCATCCCTGTCTGTCCTGCCTGTCCCTGCCCAGCATTTCCAGACTTTCTGTCTGGTATTTTCCTGCCCTTCCAGACCTTCCCTGTCCTGCCTGTTCCTGCCTGTGTTTCCCTGCCCAGCATTTCCAGAGTTTGCCTGGTATTTTCCTGCCCTTCCGGACCTTCCCTGTCCTGCCTGTCCCTGTCTGTCCTGCCTGGTGTTTTCCCACCCAGCATTTCCAGACTTTCTGTCTGCTATTTTCCTGTCCTTCCAGACCTTCCCTGTCCTGTCTGTCCCTGCCTGTCCTGTCCTGCCTGTCCCTCCCTGTCCTCCTTCATCCTTCCCAACCCAGCACTTCCAGATCCTGCCTGGTCCTTCCCTGCCCTTCCAGACCTTCCCTGTCGTGCCTGTCCCTGCCTGTCTCTGTCTGTCCCTGCCTGTTCCTTTCCTGCCCAACATTTCCAGCCCCTGTCTGGTCATTCCTGCTCTTCCCAACCTTCCCTGTTCTGCCTGATCCTCCCCTGTCCCTGCTCATCCTTCCCTGCCCAGCACTTCCAGATCTCATCCGGTTCTTCCCTGTCCCTGTCTGTCCCTGTCTGTCCCTGCCTGTCCCTGCCTGTTCCCTGTCCCTGCCTGTCCCCTGTCCCTACCTGTCTCTGCCTGGTGTTTCCCTGCCCAGCATTTCCAGACTTTCTGTCTGCTATTTTCCTGTCCTTCCAGACCTTCCCTGTCCTGCCTGTCCCTGCCTGTCTCTGTCTGTCCCTGCCTGTCCCTCCCTGTCCTGCTTCATCCTTCCCTGCCCAGCACTTCCAGATCCTGCCTGGTCCTTCCCTGCTCTTCCCAGCCTTCCCTGTCCTGTCTGTCTCTGCCTGTTCCTTTCCTGCCCGACATTTCCAGCCCCTGTCTGGTCCTTCCCTGTCCTGCCTGGTGTTTCCCTGCCCAGCATTTCCAGACTTTCTGTCTGGTATTTTCCTGCCCTTCCAGACCTTCCCTGTCCTGCCTGTCCCTTCCTGTCCCTGCCTGTCCTGTTTAATCCTTCCCATCCCAGTTCTTCCAGCCCCTGCCTGGTCCTTCCCTGTCCTGTCTGTCCCTGTCTGTCTGTCCTGCCTGTCCTGCTTCACCCTCCCCATCCCAGCATTTCCAGTCCCTGTCTGGTTGGTCCTTCCCTGTCCTTCCAGAGCTTTCCTGTCCTGCCTGTCACTGCCTGTCCCTGTCTGTCCAACATTTCCAGATCCTGCCTGGTCCTTCCCCATCCTTCCAGACCTTCCCTGTCCCTGCCCGTCCCTGCTCATCCTTCCCATCCCAGCACTTCCAGACTCTGCTTGGTCCTTCCCTGTCCCTTCCCTGTCCCTGCCTGTCCCTTCCCTGTCCCTTCCTGTCCCTGCCCGTCCCTGCTCATCCTTCCCATCCCAGCACTTCCAGACTCTGCTTGGTCCTTCCCTGTCCCGCCAGTCCCTGCTTGTCCCTGCTCATCCTTCCCTGCACAGCATTTCCAGTCCCTGTCTGGTTCTTTTCTGTCGTTTCAGACCTTCCCTGTCCCTGCCTGTCCCTTCCCTGTCCCTGTCTGTCCCTTGTCCTGTCTGTCCCCTGTCCTGCCTGTCCCTTCCCTGTCCCTGTCTGTCCCTGTCCTGCCTGTCCCTGTCCTGCCTGTCCCCTGTCCTGCCTGTCCCCTGTCCCTGTCCTGCCTGTCCCCTGTCCTGCCTGTCCCCTGTCCCTGTCTGTCCCCTGTCCTGTCTGTCCCTGCCTGTCCCCTTCCTGCCCAGCATTTCCAGATCCTGCCTGGTCCTTCTCTGTCCTTCCAGACTTTTTCTGCTCTTCACAATTTTCCCTGTCGCTGCCTGTCCATTCCCTGTCCCTGGTGTCCCTCCCTGTCCCCTGTCCCTTCCCTGTCCCTCCCTGTCCCTTCCCTGTCCCAGCCGATCTCCCCCTGCCCCATCCCCGCCCTCCCCCAGCCCGGACCCCTCCCCAGGTGTCCCGGGCACTCACCACGTTCTCGGGGCCGGGTCTCTCGGGCTGGATCTGGATCCACTCGATGCCCACGCCCTGCGGCCCGTTGTCCTCGGGCTCCAGGACGTAGGGACAGCCCAGCTTGACCGAGTCGCCTTTGGCCAGGTACAGAACCTCCCGGCCCTTGCCATTGATCCTGACGGCCACCAGGAGAGCTGGGGACAGAGGGGACTGTCACCTCCGGAATGGGGCTGTCACCTCCCGGAATGGGGCTGTGACCCCCCCAAAACGGGACTGTCACCTCCTGGAACGGGACTGTGACCCCTGAAATGGGACAGTCACCTCCCAAACGGGACTGTCACCCTCTGAAATGGCACACAGAGTACCCCCGGCCCCACAGCTGCAGCTCCTGACCCAGGGATGGGGCACAGGGACCCCCAAAGCTGTGCCCCAACAGCCCGGACCCCGCACCTGCAGCCCCCAAAGTGTGGGGAGCAGGGAGCCAGCGCACCCCAAACCTGTGCCTGACACACCTCAAACCCCACACCTGCAGCACAGGGACCCACTGAACCCCAAATCTGTGCCCTGACACACCTGACCACACACCTGCAGCACAGGGACCCACTGAACCCCAAATCTGTGCCCTGACACACCTGACCACACACCTGCAGCCCCAAAACTCTGGGGAACAGGGAATGGGCAGAGGGGTCCAGCAGACCCCAAATCTGTGCCTGACACACCTTGAACCCCACACCTGGCAGAGCCCAAACTTTGGGGTGCAGGGACCCAAACCTGTGCCCCGAGACCCCCTGACCCCACACCTGCAGCCCCCAAACCGTGAGACAAAGAACCCATCGCACCCCAAACCTGTGCCTGACACACCTGACCCCACACCTGCAGCACAGGGACCAACTAAACCCCAAATCTGTGCCCTGACACACCTTGAACCCCACACCTGGCACACTCTGGGGTGCAGGGACAGTGTAGGGACCCACGGCCCCAAAACCTGTGCCCTGAGACTCCCTGACCCCACACCTGCAGCCCCCAAAAACAGAGGGAACAGGGACAGGGCAGAGGGAGACATCACACCCCAAATCTGTGCCCTGACACATCTTGAACCCCACACCTGGCAGAGCCCAAACTCTGGGGAGTAGGGACAGGGCAAAGGGGTCCAGACCACCCCAAATCTGTGCCTGACACACCTGACCCCACACCTGCAGCACAGGGACCCACTGAACCCCAAATTTGTACCCCGACACATCTGACCCCACACCTGCAGTTCCCCACCTGCAGAGTGCAGGGTCCCCAAATTCGTGTCCCCACACACCTGGTAGCCCCCCCGACCCCACACCTGGCAGCACCTCATGGGTGGGGCACAGGGACCCACTGAACACCAAACCTGACACACCTCAAACCCCACACCTGCAGCACAGGGACCCACTGAACCCCAGATTTGCATCCCGACACGCCTGACCCCACACCTGCAGCCCCCAAACTGTGGGGAGCAGGGAATGGGCAGAGGGATCCATCACACCCCAAAATCTGTGCCTGACACACCTGACCCCACACCTGGCACACTCTGGGGTGAAGGGACAGGGTAGGGACCCACGGCCCCAAAAACCTGTGCCCCGACACACCTGTAACCCGAAACACCCCACACCTGTAACCCCAAACACCCCACACCTGTAACCCCCTATCCCACACCTGTGACCCCAAACACCCCACACCTGTAACCCCAAACACCCCACACCTGTAACCCCAAACACCCCACACCTACAGCTCCAAACACTCCACACCTGTAACCCCAAACACCCCACACCTGTAACCCCCTATCCCACACCTGTGACCCCAAACACCCCACACCTGTAACCCCAAACACCCCACACCTGTGACCCCAAACACCGCACACCTGTGACCCCAAAGACTCACACCTGCAGCTCCAAAAACCCGACATCTGTAACTCCAAACACCCCACACCTGCAGCCCCAAACACCCCACACCTGTGACCCCAAACACCGCACACCTGTAACCCCCTATCCCATACCTGTAACCCCAAACACCCCACACCTGCAGCCCCAAATACCGCACACCTGCAGCCCCCAGCCGGGGGTCGCATCTCCCACATTGGGCGCCCGCGGGGACATCCCGGGCACGTCCCTGTCCCCTGGGTGCTGTCACCTCCTGACAGTCACAGTGACAGGAGGACACACCGGGGCTCGATGCCACCTGTCCTGTCCACCTTCCTTGGCACCCTCAGTGACACGGGGACACACCGGGCTGGATGTCACCCACCGTGTCCCGCCCCGCTGGGTGCTGTCACCCCTGGCACCCACAGTGACATGGGGACACATCGGGGCTGGATGTCACCTGCCCTGTCCCCTGGGTGCTGTCAGCCCCTGACACCCACAATGACACGGGGACACACCGGGCTAGATGTCACCTCCCCTCCCCGTCCCCGACGGTGGCCGCAGGTGTCACTGCCCACCGGGGGGGCTCCATGTCCCCTGTCCCCAGGGGTGGCCGCAGGTGTCACTGCCCACCGGGGGGACTCGATGTCCCCTGTCCCCGGCGGTGCCTGCAGGTGTCACTGCCCACCGGGGGGTCTCAGAGCACCCCAGGACCCCTCGGGGAGCCCCTCTGGCAGGACCCCCGTACCTGGCAGGATCCCGAGGAGCAGCAGCAGGAGCGGGCTGGCGCCGTGCCCTGCCATGGCCGAGGAGGAGGAGGAGGAGGAGGAGGACGCAGAAGGCTCCGAGGGCAGGCGGCCCGCGCGGGGCCCTTTTAGGCGCTGTGCCGGGGCCGCTCCTCCCCGTGGGGAGGATTCCTGAGCCATGAGTGAGTGGCTCCGAGCTGTGCGTGCTGCCGCCCTGCTCCGCTCGTACCCCCTAATTAACCCGGCAGCGCCCGGACCCCGGCCGGACACCGCGGGGACACCGCGGGGACACCGCGGGGACAGCCCGGGAGGGGACGGGGACGGACGGGGAGCCGGGGGGGACAGAGGGACAGAGCCGGCGGGTCGGGCCCCGGAGGGTTCCGGGCTCCGAGCGGGACTCGGAGGGTTTAAAGGTCTCAGAGCTTCCCCCGGACCGGCCCCTCAGCCCGCGGCCACCGGGGAGAGGTGGCACCCTGGGGACCCCGGCACCCACCGAGCCATGGGACACTGCAGGGGAACAGGGACAGGGACACGGGCAGCGGGGACAGGGACAAGGCTGGGATGGAGGAGATGGGACAGGGCCACAGGAATGGAGAAACTGGGACAGGGACATGGCTGGGATGGAGAAGATGGGACAGGATGGATGGAGGAGCTGGGACAGTGACACAGGGCAGTGGATGGCAGATTGGGGACAGGGACATGGCAGGGATGGAGGAGTTGGGGCAGTGACACAGGGCAGTGGATGGAGCCCCTGGGGACAGGGACAGAGCAGGGGTGGAGGGGCTAGGATGGTGACATATGGCAGTGGATGGAGCCCCTGGGGACAGGGACATGGCTGGGATGGAGAAGATGGGACAGGATGGATGGAGGAGCTGGGACAGGGCCACAGGAATGGATGGAAAAGTTGGAACAGGGACATGGATCAAGAATGGGGACAGGAACATGGCAGGGGTGGAGAAGCTGGGACAGTGACACATGGCAGGGATGGAGCCCTTGGGGACAGTGACACATGGCAGTGGATGAAACCATTGGTGACAAGGACCATGACAGTGGATGGAGGAGCTGGGACAGGGACACATGGCACTGTATGGAACCCTTGGGGACAGGGACATGGCAGGGGTGGAGGGGCTGGGCTGGTGACACACAGCAGTGGATGGAGCCCTTGGGGACAGTGACACACAGCAGTGGATGGTAGTGTTGGGGACAGGGACATGGCTGGGGTGGAGGGGCTGGGACAGGAACACAGGAATGATTGGAGAAGTTGGGACAGGGAGAAGTTGGGACAGGGATGGAGGACCACAGGAATGGAGAAACTGGGACAGGGACATGGCAGGGATGGAGCCCTTGGGGACAGTGACACATGGCAGTGGATGGAACTTTTGGTGACAAGGACCATGGCAGTGGATGGAGGAGCTGGGACAGGGCCACAGGAATGGCTGGAGAAGCTGAGACAGGGACATGGAGGTGGATCAAGAACTGGGACAGAGACGTGTCAGGGGTGGAGGAGCTGGGCTGGTGACACACGGCTGTGGATGGAGCCCTTGGGGACAGTGACACACAGCAGTGGATGAAAGTGCTGGGGAAGGGCAGGGGTGCAGGCGCTGGGACAAGGCCACAGGAATGAATGGAGGAGCTGGGACAGGGACACATGGCACTGTATGGAACCCTTGGGGACAGGGACATGGCAGGGATGGGGGAGCTGGGACAGGGACACATTGCACTGTATGGAACCCTTGGGGACAGGGACATGGCAGTGGATGGAGGAGCTGGGACAGTGACACACGGCTGTGGATGGAGCCCTTGGGGACAGGGACATGGCAGGGGTGGATGGAAGTGTTTGGGGCAGTGACACATGGCACTGTATGGAACCCTTGGGGACAAGGACAATGGCAGTGGATGGAGGAGCTGGGACAATGACACACAGCAATGGAAGGAACTGTTGGGGACAGGGACAACGGCAGTGGATGGAGGAGCTGGGACAGGGACACATGGCACTGTATGGAGCCCTTGGGGACAGGGACAACGGCAGTGGATGGAGGAGCTGGGACAGGGACACATGGCACTGTATGGAGCCCTTGGGGACAGGGACATGGCAGGGGTGGAGGAGCTGGGCTGGTGACACACGGCTGTGGATGGAGCCCTTGGGGACAGTGACACACAGCAGTGGATGGTAGTGCTGGGGAAGGGCAGGGGTGCAGGGGCTGGGACAAGGCCACAGGAATGAATGGAGGAGCTGGGACAGGGACATGGCAGGGAATGGAATGGCTGGGGACAGGGACAATGGCAGTGGATGGCAGAGCTGGAACAGTGACACACGGCTGTGGATGGAACCCTTGGGGACAGGGGCAGTGGCAGTGGAGGGAGGTGTTGGGACAGGATGGACAGAGGAATTGGGACAGGGACATGGCAGGGAATGGAATGGTTGGGGACAAGGACAGTGGCAGTGGATGGAGGAGCTGGGACAGGATGGACAGAGGAATGGGACAGGGCCACAGCAGTCGATGGAATGGCTGGGGACAGGGAGGTGACAACAGGTGCAGGAGCTGGGACAGGGCCACAGGAATGGATAGACAAGTTGGAACAGGGACATGGAATTGGATTGAGAGCTGGGACAGGGACAATGGCAGTGGATGGAGGAGCTGGGACAGGGACACACGGCAGCAGATGGAACCCTTGGGGACAGAAACGTGGCAGTGGATGGAGGGGCTGGGGCAGTGGATGGACCTGTTGGGGACAGGGACACTGGCAGGACATGGAGGGGCTGGGACAGGGATGTGGCAGGGGACAGAAGAGCTGGGGCAGGGACAAACCTGTGGGTGGAACTCTTGGGGACAGGGACATGACAGGGATGGAGGGTCTGGGACAGGGACAGGTGACAGTGGGTGACACCAGGGGGGCTCAGCCAGGGACCTGTCCCTGCCCGTGTCCCTTGAGGTCACACAGGACACATGGACACCATGAACACGGGGACATGGGGACACAGGGACATGAGGACACGGGGACATGGGGACACAGAGACGTAGACACCCATGACCATGGGGACATGAGGACACAGGCACTTGGGCACACCCAGACACTGTCACCCATGGATCACTGTGTGCCCCCACCATGGGGACCCCAAACCCTCGAGTGCCCCAGGGTCCCAGCGCCCACCTGGGACAGCTGTCCCTGTCCTTGGCCTGGGGTGGCTGTGACCCCATCCCAGGCTGTGACCCCTGTGTGTGCTGTGTCCCCACGTGGGACAGTGACCTCGCCCCAGTGTGTGACCCCCTCTTGGTGCCATGACCCACTTTTCTTTCTGTGACCCTGTCCCCGTGCCATGTCTCCCTCCCCATGCCATGTCCCCTCTCTGTGCCGTATCCCCTGTCAGTGCCATGTCTCCTCTCTACTGTGTCCCCTCTCTGTGCCATGTCCCCTCTCTGCCATGTTCCATCCCCATGTCATGTCCCCTCTCTGCTGCGTCTCCTCTCTGTGCCATGTCCCCGGTCTGTGCCATGTCCCCTCTCTGCTGTGTCCCCTCTCTGTGCCATGTCCCTGCTCAGTGCCGTGCCACCATTTGGTGCCATGTCCCCTCTCTCTGCCATGTCCCCTCCATGCCGTGTCCCCAGCCAGTCCCATGTCCCCTCAGTGCCATGTCCCCATTTGGTGCTGTGTCCCATCCCTGTGCTGTGTCCCTGCTCTGTGCCATGTCCACTCTCAGTGCTGTGCCCCCATTTGATGCCATGTCCCCTTTGTGCCATGTCCCCTCTGTGCCATGTCCCCTCTCTGTGCCATGTCCTCCCTCCGTGCCATGTCCCCTCTATGCCATGTCCCCAGCCAGTCCCATGTCCCTTTCTGTGCCATGTCCCCTGTCTGTGCCATGTCCCCACTCCATGTAGTGTCCCCTCAGTGCCATGTCCCTCATCAGTCCCGTGGCCCCCATTCAGTGCCATGTCCCCCCTCAGTGCTGTGTCCCCATTCAGTTGCTTGCCCCCCTGTGCCCCATGTCCCCTCTCTGTGCCATGTCCCCTCTCAGCCCCACGTCCCCTCTCAGCCCCGGGTCCCCAGTTAGTCCCACGTCCCCCTGTGCTCCATGTCCCCTGTGTGTGCCATGTCCCCTCTCCATGCCATGTCCCCTCTCAGTCCTATGTCCCCACTCAGCCCCACGTTCCCTGTCAGCCCCACGTCCCCACCCAGCCCCGGGTCCCCACCCAGCCCCGGGTCCCCGCTGCGGTGACAGCCCCGGTGCCGTCCCCGCCCCGCCCCGCCCCGCCCGGCCCGGCTCTGCCCCGCGGCCCCGCTCGGCCTTTCCGGCGGCCCCGGGACCGGCGGGACCGGCTCTGCCGCTGCCCCGGCGGGGCGAACGCCGGCCCCGGGGCCACGAGCTGCTCCAGTTCCCGGCCCAGTTCCCGGTTAACCCTTGCCGGGCCCGCCGGCAGCACGTGCCGCCCGCGTCTGTCATTTGGGGGCCCCGGGGCCGGGCCGGGCCCGCATGGGGACGGGGACAGCGACAGGGACAGGGACAGGGACAGGGACAGCCCCGGCCCGGCTGCCGTGCCCTCCATCCCCCGGGGCCGGGCCGGGCCAGCATGGGGACGGGGACAGCGACAGGGACAGGGACAGCCCCGGCCCGGCTGCCGTGCCCTCCAACCCCCCGGGGCCGGGCCGGCCCGCAGTGACACAGGGGACACGGCCAGAGAGTGGCCGCGGCGGGGTGGACACCGCGGGGGGACCGTGCGGGGGGACACAGGATGGACACTGGGGATGGACAGTGGGGGTGGACACAGGAGGGACACTGGGAATGGGAAATGGGGGTGGACAATGAGGATGGATAGAGGATGGACAATGGGAATAGGAAATGGAGACGGACACAGGATGGACACGGGATGGACAGTGGGGGTGAACACTGGGGGTGGAAAATGGGGGTGGACAACAGGGATGGAAATGGGGAATGGAAAACAAGGATGGACAATGAGTTTGGGAAATGAGAATGGACACAGGATGGACACAGGATGGAAAATGCGGATGGGAAATACAGATGGACACTGGGGGTGGACAATGGGGATGGGAAATGGGGGTGGACACAGGATGGACACTGGGGCTGGAAAATGGGGATAGAAAATGCAGACGGACCCAGGATGGACACGGGATGGACAGTGGGGGTGAACACTGGGGGTGGAAAATGGGGATGGACAGTGGGGATGAACAATGGGGGATGGACACAGGATGGACAATGGAGATGGACACTGGGGGATGGGACTGAGGATGGACAGCCAGGATGGAAAATGGGGATGGACATTGAGGATGGACAATGGCAATGGACACAAGGGATGGACACTGGGAATGGCACTGAAAGTGGAAAGTAGGGATGGACAATGGGGATGGACAATGGGGATGGACATTGGGGGTGGACAGTGGGGGTGGACAGTGGGGGTGGACAGTGGGGGATGGCTCTGGAGATGGAAAATAGGGACAGAAAATAGGGATGGACATGGGATGGACACCAGGGATGGAAAATGGGGGTGGACAATGGAGGTGGACAGTAGAGATGGAGATTGAGGATGGACATTGAGGGTGGACATTGGTGTGGATACTGGGGCATGGGGATGGGGATGGAAAATGGGGATGGACATTGGCAGTGGACATTGGGGATGGACACTGGGGATGGTCACTGGGGATGGACAATAGGGATGGACACTGCTGGTGGCACTGGGGGTGGACAGTGGGGATGGATGACCTGAGGGATGGACATGGGATGGGCACTGTGGGTGGACAATGGCAATGGACACTGGGGATGGCCATGGGGATGGACACAAGGAATGGACACTCAGGATGATGCTGGGAATGGACACAGGGATGGATGGACATTGCAGGTGGACATGGGATGGACACTGGAGATGGACGCAGGGAGTGGGGATGGACACTGGGGATGGACACTGGAGATGGACATTTGCAATGGACACAAGGGATGGACATTGGAAATAGCAATGGGGATGGACACAGAAGGTGGAAAATAGGGATGGAAAATGGGGATGGACACAAGAGATGGACACTGGAGGTGGACACTGGGGATGGACACAAGGAATGGACACTGGGGATGGACACTGACGATGACGCAGAAAACCACAGACAGGGTGACACTGGTGACAGTGGTCTGGCTGTCCCCGAGACCTCAGTGACCCCAGGGCCTGTCACTGTCACCTCAGGGGCTGGGGCTGGGGCTGAGGTGACACCTGTGTCCCCAGGGAGGACACCTGGCCTGCCGGGGTGACATCTGAGCTGGGAGGGGACAAGGACCAGAGGGGACAGCGAGGCCATGGCCTGGCCCAGCTCCCGGCAGTGTCCCTGTGCTGTCCCCACATTGTCCCTGCACTGTCCCCACACTGTCCCGCACTGTCCCACACTGTCCCCTCACTGTCCCCACACTGTCCCCACTGTCCCACACTGTCCCCACACTGTCCCCACTGTCCCCTCACTGTCCCCTCACTGTCCCCACACTGTCCCCACACTGTCCCCACTTTCCCCTCACTGTCCCCACTGTCCCCACACTGTCCCACACTGTCCCCACTGTCCCCACACTGTCCCCACACTGTCCCCGCACTGTCCCACACTGTCCCACACTGTCCCCACTGTCCCCACACTGTCCCCACACTGTCCCCACTGTCCCACACTGTCCCCTCACTGTCCCCACACTGTCCCCACACTGTCCCCTCACTGTCCCCACTGTCCCCACACTGTCCCCACACTGTCCCCGCACTGTCCCACACTGTCCCACACTGTCCCCACTGTCCCACACTGTCCCACACTGTCCCCACTGTCCCACACTGTCCCCACACTGTCCCCACTGTCCCCTCACTGTCCCCTCACTGTCCCCACACTGTCCCCACACTGTCCCCACTTTCCCCTCACTGTCCCCACTGTCCCCACACTGTCCCCACACTGTCCCCTCACTGTCCCACACTGTCCCACACTGTCCCCTCACTGTCCCCTCACTGTCCCCACGCTGTCCCACACTGTCCCCACTGTCCCCACACTGTCCCCTCACTGTCCCACACTGTCCCACACTGTCCCCACACTGTCCCACACTGTCCCCACTGTCCCCACACTGTCCCCTCACTGTCCCACACTGTCCCACACTGTCCCCACACTGTCCCACACTGTCCCCACTGTCCCGCACTGTCCCCACTGTCCCGCACTGTCCCCACACTGTCCCCACACTGTCCCCGCACTGTCCCCGCACTGTCCCCTCACTGTCCCCACACTGTCCCCGCACTGTCCCACACTGTCCCTGCACTGTCCCCACACTGTCCCCGCACTGTCCCCAATGTCCCCGTGCTTTAATTAAAAACAAGGTAAAAATGTGGATAAAAAATGGGTTAAAATGGATTAAAAAATGGATAAAAAACAAGTTAAAAATGTGGATTAAAATGGATAAAATGGGTTAAAAATTGATAAAAAATAGGTTAAAAAGGTGGATTAAAATGGATAAAAATGGGTTAAAAATTATAAATATCAAGTTTAAAAGGTGGATAAAAACGGGTTAAAAATGGGTTAAAATTGATAAAAACCAGGTTAAAAGCATGGATTAAAATTGGTTAAAATGGATAAAAATGGGTTAAAATTGATAAAAAACAGGTTAAAAAGGTGGATAAAATGGGTTAAAAATGTGTAAAAATGGATAAAAAATGGGTTAAAACACAGATAAAAGATGGGTTAAAATCGTGGATAAAAATGGGTTAAAATGGATTAAAATGGGTTAAAAAGTGGATAAAAACGAGTTAAAACCGTGAATTTAAAATGGATAAAAATGGGTTAAAATGGATAAAAATGGGTTAAAATGGGGGAAAAGTGTTAAAACACAGATAAAAATAAGTTTAAAATGTGGATAAAAGGTGGGTTAAAAACATGGATAAAAACCAGGTTAAAATGGATAAAAATGGGTTAAAAAAACACAGATAAAAATATATATTAAAAACATAGATAATAGCTGGGCTGGCACTGGAGACTCCAGAGCCACTTGGGCACAGCTGGGACAAAATTCCTCTTTTCCCCGCTGTATTTTGGGACAAAAAAAAAAATCGCTTTATTTTATTTATTTTATTTTATATAAAACCCTTCTTTCTCTGCTGTATTTTAGGATTAAAAAAAAAATCGGTTTTTAAAGTTTTTTATTTTATTTTATTTTTTACATATAAAACCCTTCTTTTCCTCGCTGTATTTTGGGACAAAAAATTCGCTTTATTTTATTTTATATAAAACCCTTATTTTCCCCTGCTGTATTTTGCGACAAAAAATTCACTTTATTTTATTTTTTATTATATATTTTTTAATATAAAACCCTTCTTTTCCCCGCTGTATTTAGGGACAAAAATTCGCTTTATATTATATTATATATATATATAATTTTTTTATGTAAACCCCTTCTTCTCCCTGCTGTATTTTGGGACAAAAAAAATTGCTTCATTTTATATTCTATTTTATATATATATATATATTTTAATGTAAAACCCTTCTTTTCCTCGCTGTATTTTGGGACAAAAAAAATCGTTTTATTTTAGTTTTTTAATATAAAACCCTTTTTTTTTTTCACTGCTGTATTTCGGGACGAAAAAAAAATCGCTTTTTATTTTATTAAAATCCTTCTTTTCCCCCCTGTATTTTAGGACAAAAAATCCCTTTATTTTTTTTTCTCCTTTTTTTTTTTTTTTTTCTTCTTTCTTTTTTTTCTCCTTTTTTTTTCTTTCTTTTTTTTTTCTCCTTTTTTTTTTCTTTCTTTTTTTTTCTTTCTTTCTTTTTTCCTTCTTTCTTTTTTTTTCTTTTTTTTTTTTTTTTAATTTTTTAAATTTATTTATTTATTTTTTTAATTATTTTTTTTCCCTGTCGTATTTTCCACCCCTCACCCTCCCCACTGTATTTTCCCCATCCCCATTTGGGTGAGTCAGGCTGCCCAAGCCGAGCCCTGGCCCCAATTCCCGGCCCCAAAAATGCCACCAATGAGCCGCGAGCGGTGGATGACACAAAGGCCACTAAACCCCAACGCCGGCCCGGCCGCGCTTTCAACCTGCACTTTGAGTTTTTCTTTAATTATTTTTTTTTTTCTCCGGTTCCCGCCCCGGTTGTTTGATCCCTTTGAGTGAAGGAGGAGCGGAATTCCCGCCCCGGGCAGGAAAATCAGGGCCCAGGATTGTGGGACGCGGCCAGAACCAATAAAGGGGATAAAAACAATGACTGTGCCCGCTCCTCTCTCCCAGGGCTGGATTTTCAGGAATTCACACTTGGCACTAAATTTTTTTTTTTTTTTTTTTTTTTTTTTTTTTTTTTTTTTAGGTGGATGAGAGGGCAAATTTTAATTAATAATAATAATAATAATAATAATAAATAGGGAAACAACAACAGAAGGAGGAGTGTGAAAGGATGAGGTTGGTGGTAAAAAAAAATATAAAGTGAAATGGGCATGAAAATGTGGTGGAGCTGGAGTGAGCGGTAAGAAATGAATTGGTAGCAAAAGGTGAATTGGTCCCTAAAATTGAGTTAGCCCTAAAAAGCTGAACTTGGGCAGGAAATTGGAATCGACACCAAAAACCTGAGGCAGTGACAAAAACCGAACCAGCTCCAATAAAGGGAATAAAAACAATGACTGTGCCCAGTTCTCTCTCCTGGGGATGGACAGGGCTGGATTTTCAGGAATTCACACTTGACACTAATAGGGTTTTGAGGTGGATGAGAGGGCAAATTAAAAGGAAAATAATAATAATAATAAATAGGGAAACAGCAGGAGGAGGAGTGTGAAAGGATGAGGTTGGTGGTAAAAAAAAATATAAAGTGAAATGGGCATGAAAAGGTTGTGGAGTTGGAGTGGGGGGGAAAATGGATCGGGACCAAAAGGTGAATTGGGCCCTAAAAATTGAATTGGCCCTAAAAAGCTGAACTGGGCAGGAAATCAGAATCAACACCAAAAGCCTGAAGCTGTGGCAAAGCCTGAACTGACCCTACAATCTGAACCAACCCCAAAACCTGAACCAGCCCTAAAACCTGAACAACCCCAAAAACCTGAACCAGCCCTAAAAACTTGAGCCAATCCCAAAAAACTGAACCAGCCCCAAAAACCTGAACCAACCCTAAAAACCTGAACCAGCCCTAAAAAACTGAACCAGCCCTAAAAAACTGAGCCAACCCCAAAACCTGAACCACTGACAAAAGGTGAACCAGCCCCAAAAGCTGAACTGGCCCTAAAAACCAAAACTAGGCCCAAAATTGGAACAAGCCCCAAAACCAGAACCAACCCCAAAACCTGAACTGGCCCTCAAAAGTGAACCAATCCCCAAACCAGTGACAAACCCTGAATCACCCCCAAACTCCAAACTAACCCTAAAAACTGAACCAACCCCAAACCCTGAATCACCCAAAACCTGAATCAGCCCTAAAAACTGAACCAGCCCTAAAAACTGAATCACCCCAAACCCTGAATCACCTCAAATCCGGAACCAACCCTAAAACCTGAACCAATCCCAACTCCTGAATCACTTCAAACCCTGAATCAACCCTAAAAACTGAATCAACCCTAAAAACAGACCCAATCCCAAACCGTGAATCACCCCCAAACTCCGAACCAACCCCAAATCCGGAACCAGCCCCAAAAATCAGAACCAGCCCTAACAATGGAACCAACCCCAAACCCCAAAATCACCCCCAAACTCTGAACCAACCCCAAACCCTGAATCACCCCAAAACCCTGAACCAATCCTAAAAACAGACCCAATCCCAAACCCTGAATCACCCCTAAACCCCGAATCAACCCTAAAAACTGAACCAACCCTAAAACCGGAACCAGCCCCAAACCCTGAACCAAACCCTAAAACAGACCCAATCCCAAACCCTGAATCACTCCAAACCCTGAACCAACCCTAAAATTGAACCAACCCTAAAAACTGAACCAGCCCTAAAATCTGAACCAACCCTAAAAACAGACCCAATCCCAAACCTGAATCACCCCAAACCAGTCCTAAAAACTGAACAAATCCCAAACCCTGAACCAACCCTAAAACCTGAACCAGCCCTAAAAACTGAACCAGCCCTAAAACTGACCCAATCCCAAACCCTGAATCACTCCAAACCCCTAACCAACCCTAAAAACTCAACCAACCCCAAACCCCAAATCAACCCTAAACACTGAACCAATCCCAACCTTGAATCACTCCAAACCCTGAACCAGCCCTAAAATTGAACCAACCCTAAAAACTGAACCAGCCCTAAAACCTGAACCAATCCTAAAACTTGAACCAACCCCAAACACCTAATCAACCCTAAAACCTGAACCAGCCCTAAACCCTGAAAACAGCCCTAAAAGTGGAACCAATCCCAAATCCCGAAATCAGCCCTAAAAACTGAACCAACCCAAAAACCTGAATCACTCCAAACCCCAAACCAGCCCTAAAACCTGAACCAACCCCAAACCCCAAATCAACCCTAAAACCTGAACCAACCCTAAAACTAGACCCAACCCCAAAGCCTGAACCAACCCCAAACCCTGAACCAACCCTAAAACAGACCCAACCCCTGAATCACCCTGAACCAGCCCTAAAATGGAACCAATCCTAAACCCTGAATCACCCCAAACCCCAAAGCCGGGTCACCTTTTCCCTCTCCCCAAACCCCAAATCCCAGCCCTGACTCATCGGGGCCGGTTTGGGGCCGGTTTTGGGGCCGCCTTTTGGGGCCGCCGCGGAGGCTCCAAACAGGAAGCGAAGCCCAACAAAGTCCCAGGGGAAAATTTGGGGAGGTCAAAAGGAGGCTAAATTGGGGCAGGTTGGGTTAATGACGCCGTTAATGAGGTGTCTTAATTAGGGCCGAGGTTCCTAAAAACACGCGGCTGAGCGGCCCCGCCCCGCCCCGGGAAATTTGGGGTTTTTGGGGAAGTTTTTTGGGGTGAAGCACCTCCAGGTCTGACCTGAAGGGGATTTTGGGGTTTTTTTTGGGGGGGGGGTTTTTTGGGTTTTGGGATTTTTCAGGTCTGGGTGTTCCCCAAATGTCCCCAGTGACCCCAAATCCCCTCCCAAGGGTCCCCAAATCTCCACAAGGTCCCCAAATGTCCCCAAAGGTCACCAAATTCCCTCCCAAGGTCCCCAAATCCTCTCCAGGGTCCCCAAATCCTCCTCAGGGTCCCCAGATGTGCCCAGAGTCCCCAGATCTCTGCAAGGTCCCCAAATGTCCTCAAGATCCCCAAATCCCCTCCCAAGGGTCCCTAAATCCTCTCCAGAGTCCCCAAATGTCCCCTCAGGGTCACCAAATGTCCCCTCAGGGTCCCCAAGTGACCCCTCAGGGTCCCCAAATCCCCCTCAGGGTCCCCAAATCCTTTCCAAGGTCCCCAAATCCTCTCCAGGGTCCCCACATCCCCCCCCAGGGCAGATTTTTGGGGAGGATTCCGGTGGTTTTGGGGTTTGTCCCAGAGCAGATTTTTGGGGAGGATTCCGGTGGTTTTGGGTTTGTCCCCAAGGGAGGGCAGCGCTCTGGGGACAGCGGTGACATCACAGAGCAGCACCAGGGGGCTGGAGGTGCCCGAAATCTGTGGGAAAGGACAGGCTGAGACCCCAAAATCACTCCAACCCCCCCCCCCCAAATCACCCCAAAATCCTCTCAAAATTCCCTCCAACACCACCCCAAAAATTCCCATAAAAATCTCATTAAAATCCCCCTAAATAACCCCCCAAACCCACAAATCTCCAAATGTCCCCTGCCCATGGCCACCAGGGCCTGTCCCTGTCCCCTCCCTGTGGCCACCACGACCTGTCCCCTATCCCCTGGCCGTGGCCACAGGGAGATGTCCCTGTCACCAGCTTGTGGCCACCACGACCTGTCCTCTGTCCCCTCCTTGTGGCCACCAGGACCTGTCCATGTCCCCTACCTGGGGCCACCAATAGCTGTCCCCTGCCCATGGCCACAGGGAGCTGTCCCCTCTTTGTGGCCACCACGACTTGTCCCTGTCCCCTCCCTATGGCCACCACGACCTGTCCCCGGTCCTCTCCTTGTGGCTACCACAACCTGTCCTCTGTCCCCTCCCTGTGGCCACCAGGAGATGTCCTCTGTCCCCTGGCCGTGGCCGCAGGGAGATGTCGCTGCCACCTGCTTGTGGCCACCAGGACATGTCCCCTGTCCCCTGCTTGCGTCAATGGTGAGATGTCCCTGTCTCCTGCATGTGGCCACCACGACATGTCCCCTGTCCCCTCCCTGTGGCCACCAGGAGATGTCCCCTGTCCCCTGCCAATGGCCATAGAGAAATATCCCCTGTCCCTACCCGTGGCCACGGCGACATGTCCCCTGTCCCCTCCCTATGGCCACCACGACATGTCCCCTGTCCCCTGCCTGTGGCTACCACAACTTGTCCTCTGTCCCCTCCCTGTGGCCACCAGGAGCTGTCCTCTCTCCCCTCTTTGTGGCCACCACGACTTGTCTCTGTCCCCTGGCCGTGGCCACCAGATGTCCCCTGTCCCCTGCCAATGGCCATAGAGAAATGTCCCCTGTCCCCTCCCTGTGGCCACCAAGAGTTGTGCCTGTCCCCTTCCCGTGGCCACCAGGGCCCATCCAGCGGCAGCTCCCAGTGCTCCCAGTCCGGCCGGGGACTGTCCCTGCGCTGTCCCCACAGTGCCACCTGCCCAGGGGACACTGGGGACAGGCGGGGACAACGCGGGGACAACACGGGGTGGGGTCAGTGAGTGGGACCCGGGATCTGCCCCGGGATCTGTCCTGGGATCTGCGGTTTCCTGGGATTTCTCTTTCCCTGGACTTCTCTTTCCCGGGATTTCTATTCCCCTGGGAATTCTCCTTCCAGCTTTAAATCCCGGCCCCAATCCCAGGGCCGTTCCCTGGGGCCTCACTCCCAGAAACATCCCAAACTTTGGGATCTGCTGCTCCCTCTCCCGGGGCAAATTCCCAAAATTCGGGGCGTTGGATTGAAGGGTTCAGCACCCCCGGAGGTGACAGCGCCGGGACCTGCCGAGATTAATGAACTAATTAATTAGGAGTTAATTAGGAATGAATTAATCCCAGAAATCCAATTAGGAGATTTTCATCCCCGCCTCTGGGAAACCCCAAAAGGTTCCGGGAAATCCTTTTGGGGCGGATGGAAAATGGGGCTGAGCCCTGAGCCCGCCCTGCCCCCAGAGAGCGGCTGGAACGGGGGGAAAGGACATCCCAAAAGTCTCGTCCCTGTCCCCAAATCCCCGTGTCCCTGTCCCCAAACCCCCGTGTCCCTGTCCCCAAATCCCCGTGTCCCTGTCCCCAAACCCCCGTGTCTCTGTCCCCAAATCCCCGAGTCCCTGTCCCCAAATCCCTGTGTCCCTGTCCCCGCAGCTGGCCCAGCCCCAAGGTGACAAACTCCAAATCCCTGTCCCCCATCCCTGTCCCCAAAATCCCTGTCCCCCATCCCTGTCCCCAAATCCCTGTCCCCAAATCCCTGTCCCCCATCCCTGTCCCCCATCCCTGTCCCCCCATCCCTGTCCCCCATCCCTGTCCCCAAATCCCTGTCCCCATCCCTGTCCCCAATTCCCTGTCCCCCATCCCTGTCCCCATCCCTGTCCCCAATTCCCTGTCCCCCATCCCTGTCCCCCATCCCTGTCCCCCCATCCCTGTCCCCAAATCCCTGTCCCCCATCCCTGTCCCCCATCCCTGTCCCCCCATCCCTGTCCCCAAATCCCTGTCCCCCATCCCTGTCCCCCATCCCTGTCCCCCATCCCTGTCCCCAAATCCCTGTCCCCATCCCTGTCCCCAATTCCCTGTCCCCCATCCCTGTCCCCAAATCCCTGTCCCCCATCCCTGTCCCCCATCCCTGTCCCCCATCCCTGTCCCCATCTCTGTCCCCAAATCCCTGTCCCCCATCCCTGTCCCCCATCCCTGTCCCCAAATCCCTGTCCCCATCCCTGTCCCCAATTCCCTGTCCCCCATCCCTGTCCCCAAATCCCTGTCCCCATCCCTGTCCCCCATCCCTGTCCCCCATCCCTGTCCCCAATTCCCTGTCCCCCATCCCTGTCCCCAAATCCCTGTCCCCCATCCCTGTCCCCATCCCTGTCCCCAAATCCCTGTCCCCAATTCCCTGTCCCCAATTCCCTGTCCTCCCATCCCTGTCCCCCCATCCCTGTACCCCATCCCTGTCCCCATCCCTGTCCCCATCCCTGTCCCCTGCCGGTGGCCGTGTGTCCCCAGTGGCGGTGACAGCGTGTCCGAGGCCACTGTCGCCGTCCAGGAGGGGTCACCTCGCCTCAGCCCCGGTACGGCCACTGCTCCATCTTCCCACGCTGGTCCCAGGACGGGACCCCCGGGATGTGTCAGTCCAAGGACAGGGACACCCCCAAGGACAGGGACAGGACCCCTGGATGTGCCACCCTGGGATGTGTCACCCCCAGGACAGGGACACCCCTGAACAGGGACAGGACCCCTGGATGTCCCACCCCAGGATGTGTCACCCCCAGGGTAGAGACACCCCCCAGGACAGGGACACCCCAGGACAGGGACAGGACCCCCTGGATGTGCCATTCACAGGGGGTGTCACCCCTGAACAGTGACACCCCCCAGGACAGGGACAGGACCTCCTGGATGTGCCACCCTGGGATGTGTTACCCTCAGGATGTGCCCCCCAAGACAGAGAACCCCCCAGGACAGTGACAGGACCCCTGGATGTGCCCCCCAGGATCTGTCACCTCCAGGACAGGGACACCCCTGAACAGGACCCCCCTGGATGTGTCACCCCCAGGAGGTGTCACCCCTGAACAGTGACACTCCCCAGGACAGGGACACCTCATGAAAGGGACAGGACGCCCTGGATGTGTCACCCCCAGGATGTGCCACCCCAGGATGTGTCACCCCTAGGGCAGGGACACCCCCCAGGACAGGGACACCCCCAGGACAGGGACAGGACCCCCTGGATGTGCCATTCACAGGGGGTGTCACCCCTGAACAGTGACACCCCCCAGGACAGGGACAGGACCTCCTGGATGTGCCACCCTGGGATGTGTTACCCTCAGGATGTGCCCCCCAAGACAGAGAACCCCCCAGGACAGTGACAGGACCCCTGGATGTGCCCCCCAGGATCTGTCACCTCCAGGACAGGGACACCCCTGAACAGGACCCCCCTGGATGTGTCACCCCCAGGAGGTGTCACCCCTGAACAGTGACACTGCCCAGGACAGGGACACCTCATGAAAGGGACAGGACGCCCTGGATGTGTCACCCCCAGGATGTGCCACCCCAGGATGTGTCACCCCTAGGACAGGGACACCCCCCAGGACAGGGACATCCCAAAACAGGGACAGGACCCCCTGGATGTGCCACCCCCAGAATGTGTCACCCCCCTGGATGTGCTCCCCAGGACAGAGGACCCCCCAGGACAGGGACACCTCATGAAAGGGACAGGACGCCCTGGATGTGTCACCCCCAGGATGTGCCACCTCAGGATGTGTCACCCCTAGGACAGGGACACCCCCCAGGACAGGGACATCCCAAAACAGGGACAGGAGCCCCTGAATGTGCCACCCCCAGGAAGTGTCACCCCCAGGACAGGGACACCCCTGGATGTCCCACCCCAGGATGCGTCACCTCCAGAGCAGAGACACCCCCCAGGACAGGGACACCCCCAGGACAGGGACAGGACCCCCTGGATGTGCCCCCCAAAGGACAGGGACACCCCCAGGACAGGGACAGGACCCCTGCATGTGCCACCTCAGGATGTGTCACCCCCAGGGTAGAGACACCCCCAAGGACAGGGACACCCCAGAACAGGGACAGGACCCCCTGGGTGCGCCACCCCCAGAACGTGTCACCCCTAGAACGAGACCCCCTGGATGTGCCACCCCAGGATGTGTCACCTCCACGATGGGGACACCCCCAGGACAGAGACAGGACCCCCTGGATGTGTCCCTCAACGACAGGGACATCCCAAAACAGGGACAGGAGCCCCTGGATGTGCCACCCCCAGGACAGGGACACCCCCAGGACAGTGACAGGACCCCTGGATGTGCCACCCTGAGATGTGTCACCCCCAGGATGTGTCCCCCAGGACAGGGACCCCCTTGAACACTGACAGGACCCCCTGGATGCGCCCCCCAGGACAGAACCCGCCCCCCCGTTTGTCTGACTCAGCACAAACCGCCTCTTCCTTCTGCTGCAGGAGAGAGAAAGTGAAAGTTTGGGGGGCACAGCCGGACACCCCCAGCCCCCCACCCCCCCCACCAGGCCCCCCTTACAGCCCCGCACCCCCTTTTCCCCTCCCCGGGGTTCCCCCAACTCGTTCCCTGCCCAGGAACTCCCCAGGATCGCCAAACCATGAACTGCGAGGGTGTGAAAATGGCAGAAAAAAGGAAGGAAATGGAAACGAAGAGGAAAAAAAAAATCCCCTGGGTGGGGCGGGGAGAGAAGCTCGGAATCCACCTGGGGTGACCCCCCCCAAAACTATGAGCACACCGGGGGTGGGGGGGGGGGCTGTGCTGGGCCCTGGGTCACCCCAAAATGTCACCCATGGGCCCACCCAGGCACTGCCCATCCCTGGGACCCCCATTCTCCTGGGACCCCACCCATGGACCCCCATTCCTTCTGCCCCCTATTCCCTGGGACCCCCATCCCGGGGCTGCCATTCCCCAGGATCTCCGTGGCCCAGGGCCCCATTCCCAAGGAACTCTGTCCCCCAAATTCCATCCCGTAAAATCCCCCCTTCCCCCAGGACCCGCCATTCCCCCAGGACCCCCCCTTCCCCCAGGACCCTCATCCCTGGGACCCCCATCCCGGGACCCCAAATCCCTGGAGTTCTCCTGGGACCCCCATCCCTGAGTCTCCTCTCAGACATGGGGACCCCCCATTCCCCTGGCACCCCCATCCCCAGTGACTCCCCCTCCTCAGGACCCCCATTCCCCTGGACCCCCCAGCCCTGGGACCCCCATTCCCCTGGGACTCCCTGAGCCCTGGGACCCCAAACTCCCTGAGCCCCCCACTCCTGAGAACCCCATGTCCCACCGTGTGACACCCAGCCTTGTCCCCAGCCTGTCCCCAGCCTTTTCCCCTGCTGTCCCCAACCTTGTCCTCAACCTTGCCCCCCACCCTGCCCAAATTCTGTCCCCCTGCTGTCCCCAGCCTTGTCCCCCACCCTGCCCAAAGCTTGTCCCCCACCTTGTCCCCAGCCTTGTCCCCAGCCTGTCCCCAGCCTGTCCCAATCCTCGTCCCCAGCCTTGTCCCCAACCTTGTCCTCAACCTTATCCCCCACCCTGCCCAAATCCTGTCCACCTGCTGTCCCCAGACTTGTCCCCCCCTGCCCGAAGCTTGTCCCCAGCCTTGTCCCCAGCCTTGTCCCCAGCCTTGTCCCCACCCTACCCACAGCCTGTCCCCCTGCTGTCCCCAGCCTTGTCCCCTGCTGTCCCCAGCCTGTCCCCAGCCTGCCCAAATCCTGTCCCCAGCCTGTCCCCAGCCTTATCCCCAGCCTGCCCAAATCCTGTCCCCCTGCTGTCCCCAGCCTTGTCCCCTGCTGTCCCCAGCCTGCCCCCAGCCTTATCCCCAGCCTGCCCAAATCCTGTCCCCCCTCTGTCCCCAACCTGTCCCCAGCCTGCCCACAGCCTGTCCCCCCTCTGTCCCCCCTCTGTCCCCCCTCTGTCCCCCCTCTGTCCCCCGCTGTCCCCACCCACCCCCGGGCTGTGCCCCCACCACGTGGGGACGGGATGTAAATTCTCTTCCTTCCCCTTTCACCTCCAGAGCCACCAGGCCGGGGACAGGTGGCCGTGCCAGGGGTGACAGCCGGCCCGGGTGGCCCTGGCAGAGGGTGACAGCTAGCCCGGGTGGCCGGGGACAGGGGATGGCCGCGATGGTGACACTGCTCCTGTGGGGTGAGTGACCCGGAGGGGACACAGGGCAGGGGGGTGTGGAGTCACCTGGTGTCCCCAAGGCCAGCAGAGCCCGCGGGGACAGAGCCAGTGGCCCCTCAGTGTCACCGGGGTGGTGGGGACAGGGATGGGGGGACAGGGATGGGGACAGGGATGGGGACAAGGATTTGGGGACAGGGATGGGGACAGGGATGTGGGGACAGGGATGGGAGACAGGGATGGGGACAGGGATGTGGGGACAGGGATGGGGACAGGGATGTGGGGACAGGGATGGGAGACAGGGATGGGGACAGGAATGTGGGGACAAGGATTTGGGGACAGGGATGTGGGGACAGGGATTTGGGGACAGGGATGTGGATGAGGATTTGGGGTTTGTCACCTCGGGGCTGGGCCAGCTGTGGGGACAGTGACACAGGGACGAGGGGACAGTCACCACGGGGTGTGGCCATGGGGACAGGTGCCATCAGAACGGGACCGTGGGGAGGGGACAGGGCCGCGGGGATGTGGCCGTGGGGCCGGCGGGGGTGACCTGGGCCAGCACGGGGTGTCCCCATAGTGTCCCCACAGTGTCCCCATGCCCGGGGTGGCCGCAGTGTCCCCATAGTGTCCCCATAGTGTCCCCATAGTGTCCCCATGCCCGGGGTGGCCGCAGTGTCCCCACAGTGTCCCCATGCCCGGGGTGGCCGCAGTGTCCCCGTCCCCGAGGCGTCCGCGCCACCCGAAAGTGTCACGTGGGCGGCTGTGACACCGAGCTGTCCCCTGGGAGCCTCTCCAGACCTGCCGGGGACTGTCCCGAGCACTTTCCCACAAGAAGCGATGTCCCCACGGGGACAGCTCGGGGACAGCCCCACACCCCGCCCCCCCCCTCGGGTGTCGCTGTCCCTGCAGTGCCACCCCCACCCAGCCCTGTCCCTTCTCCCTTCCAGCCCAGACCTTCGGCCTTGCTGGTGAGTCCTCGGGGGATGCCATGTCCCCACCCCGCTGTCCCCAGCCCCACATTGGCCCTGGCAGGCTGGTGTCCCCTGTCACCCACAGGCGCCCAGACCACCCAGCTCCTGGTGGAGCCCCCCTGGATGCCACCGGTGTGGTGGGACCGGGTGACACTGACCTGTCGGGGCTCGGGTGACATCACCTGGTACAAGGATGGGCGGCGATGGAAGCCAAAGGAACTCAATGGTGTCACTGTCACCGAGGGTGGCACCTACCGGTGTTACAGACCTGGCACTGGGCGCAGCCCCACCGTGAGAGTCTCACATGGTGAGGGGGGTTTGGGTGTCCCCAGGGTGGCACCTGTGGGACCCTGAGGGCTCTGGGTGGGCTCCACTCCATGGGTCACCTCGTGGTGTCACCAGAGCCCGTCCCCTGCTCTGGGGACATCTTCAGGTGTCTGTGTGAAGTGATGCTCTTTTGGGATTTGGGGACCCCTGGTGCGCTGGGTGTCACTCAATGGGGGGTCCCGGTGACATGAGGTGTGACATCGAGTCCCCCGTGCCCCACAGACTGGCTGGTGCTGCAGGTGCCAGTGCGGCCACTGCTGGAGGGGGACACGGTGACACTGCCCTGCCGGGGCTGGCGGGACACGTCGGTCACCTCCGTGTCCTTCTACCACGAGGACAAGAACATGTGGGGTCACGACGGTGGCCCCAAGCTGTCCCTGTCCCCTCTGCGGCTGAACCACAGCGGCCAATACAGCTGCCGGGGCTGGGTGGACTACTTTGAGTGGTGGGCGGACTCCCTGGAGGTGACAGTGACAGTGCACGGTGAGGACCCCACTGCCACCCCCCCGACACCCCCCCAGCCCCTCCCCATGGACTCGGGGTCACAAATCCCCCTCCCCTCTCCTTCCCAGAGCTCTTCACTGTTCCAGTGCTGGAGGGTCCCCCCGAGCCCACCGAGGGGTCCCCCCTCAATCTCAGCTGCCTCAGCACCCCCAGCCCCCTGCGGCCCCAGGCCCACCTCCAGTACCTTTTCTACCGGGACGGGCGGTTATTGGGGGTCCCACAGGGGTCCCCGCAGCTCCTGGTGCCCGCCGTGGGGGTCTCCCACTCGGGGAATTACCACTGCCAGGTGCACTCTCATGGTGGGGATGTGCGGAAGAGCAGCGCCCAGCTCCACATCACCGTGCGCAGTGAGTGCGGGGATGGGCCGGGGAGCCCCCACAGCCCCACCGGGTGTCCTGGCTGGGGACACTCAGCCCTGCCTGGGGTCCCCAGCCCCCCCTGATGCGTTTCCCGTGTCACCCCCAATCCTTCCCGGGACCCCCATCCCTTCCTGGGTACCCCCAGCCCTCCCTGACACCACTCTCGGCTCTCCCCATCCTTCCCCGACACCTTTCCAGCGTCCCTCCATCACTGCTCGAGTCCCTCCCCAGGTCCTTCCATCCCATCCCGGGTCCCTCCATCCCTTCTCGGATCCCACCCTGGGTCCCCCACTCCTTTCCCGGGTCCTTCTCAGGGTCTCCCAGCCCTGCGCGGGGTCTCCAGCCCTCCTCGACTCCCTTCTCGTGTTCCCCCATCACAGCCGCCATCTCTCCCTCCGTTCCTGGATCTCTCTGAGGGTTCCCCCATCCCTTCCTGGATCCCTCGCCGGGTCCCCCAGCCCTGCCTGGGTCTCCCATCCCTGTCCTGGGTCCCTCAGCCCTGCCTGGCACCATCCCCGGGTCTCCCCATCACTGCTCGGGTCCCTCCCTGGGTCCTCCCGTCCTTTCCTGGGTCCCTCATCCGTGACCCGGCTCCCCCCCATCCCTTCCTGGGTCCCTCCCCGGGTCCCCCATCCCTGTCCTGGGTCCCCCATCCCTGTCCTGGGTCCCACTTCAGATCCCCCCATCCCATCCCGGGTCCCTCCAACCCGTCCCCAGTCCCACTTCGGGTTCCCCCATCCCTTCCCTGGTCCCTCCCCTGGTCCCCTCATCCTTTTCCGGCCTCCCCCACCTGTCCCCAGGTCCCCCCATCCCCTCCCTGTGTCCCCACACCCTCCCTGTGCCCCCTCCCTGAACTCCCCCATCCATCCCTGGGGTCCCTTTCCGAGCCCCCCCAGCTCTGCCCCCTCTTCCTCACTGGGGTCCCCCTGACCTCTGACCTCACTGTCCCCTGGTGTCCCTCACTGTCCCCTGGTGTCCCTCACTGTCCCCTGTGTCCCTCACTGTCCCTGGTGTCCCTCACTGTCCCCTGGTGTCCCCTCTCCCGCAGGGGTCCCGGTCTCGGGGGTGTCCCTGTCAGCGCAGCCCCCCGGGGGACAGGTGGCACTGGGGGACCGCCTGGTGCTGAGCTGTGCGGTGGCCATGGGGACAGGTCCCCTGTCCTTCACCTGGCACCGGGGGGACTTGGGGACACCGCTGGGCACCGGCCCCCGCCTGGAGCTGCCACACGTTGGGGACAATGACAGTGGCCACTACCAATGCCGGGTCATCGATGGGGACAGCGTGGCCGAGAGTGTCCCCCTGAATGTCACTGTCCTGGGTGAGGGGACAATCGGGGTGAGGGTGACCCCACCCATGCCACCCCCGATGTCACCTCACCAGGTGCCATCCCTGTCTGTGTCCCCACAGTGCCCGTGGCCAATGCCACCATCACCCCCAGTCCCCTGTCACACCAGGTGCACACAGGTGACCCCGTGACCCTGCGCTGCTCAGTGCAGGTGGGCTCAGCCCCTGTCACCTTCACCTGGCTGCACAATGGCCGGGAGGTGGCCCAAGGTCCCATCCTGGAGCTTGGGGACATCGATGTGGGACATTCGGGCACCTACCAGTGCGTGGCCACCAACCAGCTGGGACAGGACGGGCACCGCGTGTTCCAGGCACTCAGCCCTGAGCTGGCCCTGGAGGTGACATCGTGGGGACACCGCCACGCAGGTGACGTCACTCGGGGACACTGTGAGGAGGGAGGGGGGTGGGACAGCCGGGTTTGTCCCCGCTCTGTCGCTGGTGGTGACACGGAGGGGACACGGCACAGGTGGCATCGCTCAGGGTCACTGTGGGTGGGGTTTGTCCCTGGAGGTGACACAGAGGGGACACAGAGGGGACACGGCACAGGTGGCATCAACCAATGTCACTGTGGGTGGATTTGTCCCTGGAGGTGACACAGAGGGGACACAGAAGTGACACGACACAGGTGGCATCACTCGGGGTCACTGTGTGCAGAGTTTGTCCCTGGAGGTGACACGGAGGGGACACGGCACAGGTGGCACCCCCAAGGTCACGGTGTGTCCCCAAGTGTCCCCTCTGTCCCCAGCAGTGGCCGCAGGCGTTGGCGCCTCCGTCCTGTCCCTGCTCCTGATCCTGGCGGCCACCGGGGGCTGGTACCGCCACCACCGCCGGGGTGGGTGACACTGGGGACAATGGGGGGGCAATGGGGACACGGGGGAGACAATGGGGACATGGGGGGACAGTGGGGACATGGGGGGACAGTGGGGACATGGGGGGGAATGGGGACACGGGGGAGACAATGGGGACACTGGCGGTGACAATGGGGACAAGGGAGTGGAGGGGACACACCTGGGGTGGGTGACAATGGGGACATGGGGGTGTCCCCAGACTTGGGGACAACGGGGACACTGGGGAGGACATACCCAGGATGGGGGACAATGGGGACATGGGAGTGACAATGGGGACCCCTCGGGGTGGGTGACAATGGGGACACTGGTGGGGGACACACCCGGGGGGGTGACAATGGGACACGGGAGTGACAGGGGTCCCACAGTGTTGAGGACAATGGGGACATGGGGGGACAATGGGGACAGGGGGTGATGGGGACCCCCCGGGGTGGGTGACAATGGGGATGCTGTGGGGGGACACACCTGGGGTGGGTGACAATGGGGACACTGGGGGTGACAATGGGGACACGGGGTGGACAATAGGGACACTGGGGTGACAATGGGGACCCCCCAGGGTGGGTGACAATAGGGTCCCACAGTGTTGGGGACAATGGGGCTGACACCCAGGGACCCTGAACTGAGCCCACGGTGACCTCGGCTGGGGGTCCTGAGGGGAGTTTGGGGACATTTTGGTGACATCTCAGGGGGCTCCTGGGGACATCCCGGGAGGGTTTGGGGGTCCTGGGGGGTCCTGGGGGGTTTTGGAGGTTCTGAGACATTTGGGGATTTCAGAATTTTTGGGACTTTTTGAGACTTTTGAATTTTAGAATTTTTGGGGGGAATTTTGTGGGTTTTGGGGCTCCTGGGAAGGTTTGGGGTTTTGGAGGGGGGGGAAATTCTGGGACATTTTTGGGGTTTCTGGGAGAGGATTTTGTGGTCCCCTGGCTCTGACATCATTGTCATCTCATTGTCCCTCCATTGTCACCTCATTGTCACCCTCATTGTCACCCTATTGTCCCCCCTTGTCACCCCCATTGTCACCCCCATTGTCACCCCCATTGCCCCCTCTTTGTCACCTCCATTGTCCCCTCATTGTCACCCCCATTGTCTCCACCATTGTCATCCCACATTGTCACCCCATTGTCACCCCATTGTTCCCCCTTGTCACCCCCATTGTCCCCTCATTGGCACCTTCTTGTCACTCCCCATTGTCCTCCCATTGTCACCCCCATTGTCACTTCAATGTCCTCCCATTGTCCCCTCATTGGCCCCCTTTGTCACTGTCATTGTCACCCCATTGTCTCCCACTGTCGCTGTCACTGTTGTCTTGTTGTCATCCCCATTGTCACCTCATTGTCCCCCCTTATTGTCCCCACACTGTCACCCCATTGTCACCCCATTGTCACCCCATTGTCCCCCCAGTCCCCGCAGCCCCCAGGACGCCCCAGGACAGGTGAGTGTGGGAGGGGCCCGGGGGTGTCCCCGTGTCCCCAAATGCCACCGTGAGGCCACCCCGATGTCCCCGCTGTCCCCGCAGGGTCCCCGCGGTGCCCCCCGAGGACGGGGAGGTGCTCTACAGCCACGTGGTGCCCGCCCAGGGGACAGCGGGTGAGTGACGGGGACAGGGACACCGGGGGGGGCACCGGGGGGGGCACCGGGGGTGGCACCGGGGGTGGCACTGAGTGACACTGGGAGACACTGGGATGGGACTGGGTGACACTGTGGGTGACAATGGGTGACACTGGGTGGCACTGGGTGACATCGAGTGACAGTAGGGGACACTGGGGGACACGGGGGGACACTGGGGGACACTGGGGGTTACACTCGGTGATACTGGATGGCACCAGGAGTGGCACTGGGTCCCCAAATGCCACCCCCAAGGGACAGCAGTGACATCGATGGGAACATGCTGTGACATTGGAGGTGGCACTGAGCGACACTGGGGGTGACATTGGGTGACACTGGGTGAGATTGGGTGGAATTGGATGACACCAGGTTACACCTGGTGACACTGGGGTGACATTGTGGGGGACACTGGCAGACGCTGGGTGGCACTGGGTGACACTAGGGGTGACACCAGGTGACACCAGGTGACATTGTGGGTGACACTGGGGGTGACACCGGGTCCCCAAATACCACCAGTACACCGGGGCTGAGCGCGGGGCTGGGGACAGGCCCGTGTCACCCGCGGGTGGCACTGGGTGACACCGATGTCTCCCGCAGGGTCCCCAAGTGCCACCCCCGAGGGTCCCCAGGTGACCTACGCGGAGCTGCGGGGACCGCGGTGGCACCCGGGGGACAGCGGCGACTACGAGAACGTGCTGTGACACCGCGGGGACACCGGGTGGCACCGAGTGGCACCGGGGGGTGGCACCTCTGTCCCCTGATGCCACCCAGAGGACACTGGTGACATCCACGAGAACGTGCTGTGACATCGCGGGGACACCGGGGGTGGCGCTGTGTCCCCAAGTGCCGCCCAAGGGACAGCGGTGACATCCACGGGAACGTGCTGTGACACTGGGGTGGCACTAGGTGGCACTTGGGGGTGGCGCTGTGTCCCCAAGGGCCACCCAGGGGACAGCAGTGACATCCACGGGAACGTGCAGTGACACCACGGTGACACCGGGTGGCACCTCTCTCCCCAACTGCCACCCGGGGGACAGCGGTGACATCCATGAGAATGTGCTGTGACACCGCGGTGACACTGGATGGCACTGAGTGACACCGGGGGGTGGCACCTCTGTCCCCAAGTGCCACCCAGGGGACAGCGGTGACATCCACGGGAACGTGGAGTGACACTGAGGTGGCAACAGGTGGCACTGGGGGACACTGGGGTGGCACTGGGGGGTGGCTCTGTGTCCCCAAGTGCCACCCAGGGGACAGTGGTGACATCGACGAGAATGTGGAGTGACGCTGGGGTGGCACTGGGTGGCACTTGGTGGCACCAGTGTCCCCAAGTGCCACCCAGGGGACAGCAGTGACATCCACAAGAACGTGCTGTGACACTGCGGTGACACTAGGTGGCGCCTCTATCCCCAAGTGCCACCCAGGGGACACTGGTGACATCCACGGGAATGTGCTGTGACACTGGGGTGGCAACAGGTGCCACTGGGGGACACTGGGGGACACTATGTGACACTGGGTGCCACTGGGGGGTGGCACCTCGGTCCCCAAATGTCACCCAGGGGACAGCGGTGACATCCATGAGAACGTGCAGTGACACTGGGGTGGCACCAGGTGGCCCCTCTGTCCCCAAGTGCCACCCCTTAGGGAGCTGCCGTGTCCCCAAGGGCCACCCAGGGGACAGTGGTAACATCCACGAGAACGTGCTGTGACACTGGGGTGACACTGGGGTGGCACTGGATGGCACCTGTGTCCCCAAATGCCACCCCACAGGTGACCCATGAGGAGCTGCCGGGTCCCCAAATGCCACCCAGGGGACAGCGGTGACATCCACGAGAACCCACAGTGACACTGGGGACACCGGGGACACTGGGGACAGCCACACACGGGTGTCCCCTCGTCCCCGGCTCACCCACCCTGCCCGTGGCCATCGGGACCTGTCCCTGTCACTGTCCCTGTCCCTGTTCCTGTCCCCGTCCCCGTCCCCTGCCCGTGGCCTCTGTCCCTCTGTCCCTCGCAGGGATTTGGGGAAATCCCAAGAACCGGCCCGGGGGACACCCTGGGGACACACTGGGGACAGCCCGGGTGACACGCAGGGGACAGTCCAGGGGACACGCTGGTGACACGAGGGGGATACACCGGGGACAGCCTGGGGGACACCGGGGACACGCTGGGGACAGCCCAGGGGGATGCACTGGGGTCCCCCGGGGTGACACACTGGGGACAGCCGGGGGGACAGGTGGGGGACAGCCCAGGTGACATGCAGGGGACACACTGGGAACGCATTGGGGACACTCTGGGGACACACTGGGGACAGCCCGGGGTCTAAGCGGGGACACACTGGGGACACACTGGGGACACACTGGGGACACACTGGAGGCACCCCAGGGACATGCTGGGGACAGCCCGGGGGGACAGGCCGGGGACAGCCCAGGTGACACTTTGGGGACAGCGTTTTCCTTCTCATTTGTCATTTCAATGGACAATAAACGTGATAAATTCCCCCAAATCCTGCCCCGACCCCAACCTCGACCCCACCCAGGGGGGCTCCTGGGCTGGGGGGGTGCCCCAAAAGGGTCTCGGGGGGTTTGGGGGGCTCAAGGGCCCATCCCAAAGGGGTTCGGGGGTTTGGGGGGGCTCCGGAGTCTGTCCCAAAATGTTCCCAGGGGGCTTGGGGGGCTTCGGGGTCACTCAAAGGGGTCCAGGGGATTTTGGGGGGTTCCGAGGGCGCCCCAAAAGGGTCCCGGGGGTTTTGGGGGCACCCCAAAGGGATCCTGGGGCTTTTGGGGGTCTCCGGGGGTACCCCAAAGCGGTCCTGGGGGTCTGGGGGGCTCCGGGGTCCGTCCCAAAGGGCTCCCAGAGGGTTTTGGGGGACTCTGGGGACACTCTAAAAGGGTCCCGAGGTTCTGGGGTGCTCCGGGGTCTGTCCCAAACCCTCCTCCTGCTCTGGGGGTTTTTCCTCGATTTTTATTTCCCGGGTGGGGACACATTGGGGACAGGTTGGGGACACGGGGACACGAGGGGGACATGGGGAAGGGACAGCCCCTGGACACTCCACCCCAGCGGTCACTCCGGGCGCGGGGATGCACCAAGGACACGGGGCACGGTCCCGGTCCCTGCTCTCGGTGACTGTTCCCGGTCCCGGTCCCGGTCCCTGCTCCCGGTGACTGTTCCCGGTCCCGGTCCCGGTCCCTGCTCTCGGTGACTGTTCCCGGTCCCGGTCCCGGTCCCTGCTCCCGGTGACTGTTCCCGGTCCCGGTCCCGGTCCCTGCTCTCGGTGACTGTTCCCGGTCCTGGTTCCCGGTCTCGGTCCTTAGTCCCGGTCCCGGCCCCCTGTCACTCCTCCCAGTTCATGTTCCCGGTCTTTGTTCCCGGTCCCTTATCCTATTCCAGTCCCTGTCCCTGTTCCCTGTCCCCGTTCCCTGCTCCTAACCCCGGTCCCCAATCCCCCAATCCCAGTCCCGTCCCCCGTTCCCGATCCCAGTCCCTGATCCCGATCCTGTTCCCGTTCCCAACCCCATTCCCCGATCCCGTTCCCAGTTCCCGATCTCAGCCCCTGGTTCCCATCCTGTTCCCAATCCCATTCCCTGTTCCCATTCCCGGTCCCCGTTCCTGATCCCGGTGCCTCTTCCCAGTCCCCGTTCCCAATCCCGGTCCCCGTTCCCAGTCATGTCCCCCGGTCCTGATCTCGGTCCCTGGCCCCGATCCCATTCCCCGTTCCCCGTTCCAGATCCCCGTTCCTCTTCCCGGTCCCTTTTCCCGATCGTTCTTCCCGGTCCCTGTTCCCGGTCCCTCTTCCCGTTCCAGTCCCCGTTCCAGTCCCCGTTCCCGATCCCCAACTCCGTTCCGGGTTTTGCGGGGGGCGGGGCCTGCGGAGGGGGCGGGAAGGAGGCGTGTCCCCCCGGCAGCGCCCCCTGGCGGCGGAGGGCGGAGCGGGCCAAGATGGCGGCGGAGCCGGGCCCGGGCCCGGGGCCCGACCCGGAGCTGGAGGAGCTGCTGGAGAGTGAGGGGGGACCGGGGGCGCGGGGGGCGCCGGGGTGAGGGGGGACCGGGGGGCATTGGGGTGCGGGGGAGCCGCGCGGCACTGGGAGCAGTGCGGGTCATGCCGTGCCGGGGGGTCGGAGGTCATCGGGGTGAGGGGGGTCCCGGGGTCGTTGGATGCCGTGGGGGTCCAGAGGATATTGGGGTCTGGGGGCTATTGGGGTTTGGGGGGGTCTGGGAGGTTCTGGGGGTTATTGGGGTGAGGAGGGGTCGTGAGGGGCCAGGGGTTATTGGGGTGAGGGAGGGTCGGGAGGAGCTGGGGGTTATTGGGGTGAGGGGGGTCTGGGGGCTATTGGGGTGAGGAGGGGTCGTGAGGGGCCAGGGGTTATTGGGGTGAGGGGGGTCTGGGGGTTATTGGGGTGACTGGGATCAGAGATTGTTGGGGTATGGGAGGGTCTGGGGCGGGGTCCGGGGTTATTGGGGTGAGGGAGGGTCGGGAGGAGCTGGGGGCTGTTGGGGTGAGGGGGGTCCCAGGGTCGTTGGATGCCGTGGGGGTCCAGGGGTTATTGGGGTCTGGGGGCTATTGGGGTGAGGGCGGATCGGGAGTTATTGGGGTGAGTGGGATCGGGGATTATTGGGGTCTGGGGAGGTCTGGGGAGGGTCTGGGGGTTATTGGGGCGAGGGAGGGTCGGGGTCAATTGGGGTGAGGGGGGTCAGGGGGATTATTGGGGTCTGGGGTGGCCTGGGGGTTATTGGAGTGAGTGGGATCGGGGATTATTGGGGTCTGGGGGGATCTGGGGTGAGGGAGGTCCGGGGATTATTGGGGTCTGGGGGTTATTTGGGGTGAAGGGGGGTCCGAGGGTTGTCAGGGTGAGGGGGGGTCATGAGGGGCTGGGGATCGTTGTGTGCTTTGGGGGTTCGGGGTTTGTTGGGTGCAATGGGGTCACTGTGGTGATGGGGGGGTCGGGAGGGGCTGGGGGGGTTTGGGGGGCTCGGAGGTTATTGGGGTCCGGGGGTTCCCGGGGGTTATTGGGGCGAGGGGGGGTCAGGAGGGTCTGGAAGTTATTAGGGTGTGGGGGAGCTGTGGGGTCACTGGGGTACAGGGGGATGAAGGTTTTGGGGTGCAGTTATTGGGGTGCAGTTTTGAGGTACAATGGGATTTGGGTTATTGGGGTGCAGTTTTGGGATACAGTTTTGGGGTGAAGTTACTGAGGTGCCATTCGCTGTAGAAATCACTGGGGTGCAGTTTTGGGGTGCAGTTACTGAGGTGCGATTAATTGTAGAAATTATTGGGGTGCAGTTACTGGGGTGAAGCTTTGGGATAGAGTCACTGAGGTGCAATTAGTTGTAGAAATTATTGGGGTGCAGTTTTCGGGGGCACCTTTGGGGTGAAGTTTTGGGGTGAAGTTATGGGGTGCCACTAGCTGTAGAAATCACCGGGCTGCAGTTACTGGGATGCACTTTCGGGGTGCAGCTATTGGGATGCAGTTTTGGGGTTCCATTAGCTGTAGAAATCACCGGGCTGCAGTTACTGGGATGCACTTTCGGGGTGCAGATATTGGGGTGCAGTTTTGGGGTTCCATTAGCTGTGGAAGTCACCGGGCTGCAGTTATTTGGGTAGTTTGCAGTTTACCATACAGATTTTGGGCACCATCACTCGCTGCCCGCACCCTTCCCATGAGGTTCAGACCCCCCCTCCTCTCCCCAACCCCTTTTTGGGGTCCCCTGACCCCCCGATCCCCCCCCCAGGTGCCCTGGACGACTTCGATCGCAGCCGCCCCGCGCCCCCCGCCCCGGGCAGCTCCTCCTCTCCGCCCTCCCCTTCCCCTCCCTCCGCCGCCGACTCCGCCAAGGTGGGACCCCCAGAAAACCCCTAATCCTGCCCCGGTGTGGGGCCGCGCGGCCGCGCTGACCCCGCGCCCAGGGCTCGCTGTTCTCCTCGCAGGAGAGGTTCTTCCAGGAGCTCTTCGAGGGCGAGCTGGCGGCGCAGGCGGCCGCGGAGTTCCAGGAGGCCATGCAGGAGCTGGCCCGGCAGGAGCCCCAGCTGGTGGAGCAGTTCCAGAAGCTCTCGGAAGCCGCTGGGAAAGTCGGTGGGTGGGGTGGGGAATGTGGGGATCCCGCCCTGGGGAACGGCACTGGGCGTTTCCTGCTTGTGGGGGTTCCTGGTCCTTGTTCCCTGTCCCTGGGCACTGTCCCTGGTCCCAATTCCTGTTCCTGTTCCCAGTCCTTGTTCCTGTTCCCAGTCCTTGTTCCTGTTCCCAGTCCCTGTTCCCAATTCCTGTCCCTGTTCCCAATTCCTGGTCCTTGTTTCCCATTCCTAATCCCCGGTCCCTGTTCCCTGTTCCCAGTCCCCGTTCCCAGTCCCCGTTCCCAGTCCCCATTCCCAGTCCCTGTTCCCAGTCCCCAGTCCCTGTTCCCAGTCCCTGTTCCCAGTCCCCATTCCCCGTTCCCAGTCCCCGTTCCCAGTCTCCATTCCCAGTCCCCAGTCCCTGTTCCCAGTCCCTGTTCCCAGTCCCCGTTCCCAGTCCCCATTCCCTGTTCCCTGTTCCCAGTCCCCGTTCCCAGTCCCCGTTCCCTGTTCCCTGTTCCCAGTCCCCGTTCCCAGTCCCCATTCCCTGTTCCCTGTTCCCAGTCCCCGTTCCCAGTCCCCAGTCCCAGTCCCCAGTCCCAGTCCCCGTTCCCAGTCCCTGTTCCCAGTCCCCAGTCCCAGTCCCCAGTCCCAGTCCCCATTCCCAGTCCCCGTTCCCAGTCCCTGTTCCCTGTTCCCAGTCCCCGTTCCCACTCCCTGTTCCCACTCCCTGTTCCCAGTCCCTGGAGGGGTCCCAGTCCCTGTTGTCACCCCATGTTGTCACCACCCGGCTCCAGCCCATCGCCTTCCATGTTTCTGGAATTTGGGGATCCCCGCTTGGGCTCAGGGCTGGGGACATCTTTGGGTGCTGTGGGGTGCTGAGAGTCTTCCTGGGAACCCAGCAGGCCACCCCATTATTCCCATTATCCCCCATTCCAATCCCATTCCCATTCTCAATCCCATTTCCGATCCCATTCCCGCTCCTTCAAACTCCTGGGATCCCCATTCGGGATCGGGATCTCCAAGAGAAGACGCAGTTGGGCTCTCTGGTGTTCCCACATTCCCAATCCAATTTGGAATTGTCCCCTCCGTTTGGGATCAAGGACAACACCTCCCATTATCCCCATCCCAACCCCAATAATCCCAGTCCCGTTAATCCCAACCCCTCAGGCAGCGACTCGGCCTCGCAGCAGGAATTCACCTCCTGCCTCAAGGAGACGCTGAGCGGGCTGGCCAAGAACGCCAATGACCTCCAGGTATTCCCGGCCCTCCCCGCGCCCCCGGGGGGCTCTCCCGGCATTCCGGGGGTCCCGGGGGGCTCACGGAGGTCCCGGTGACCCCACAGAATTCCCCAGGCTCGGAGGAGGAGCTGGCCAAGGCCCTGGAGGGGCTGGGGCTGGAGGAGGGCGGAGGAGACGGCGTCCTGCCCGTCATGCGCAGCATCATGGAGTCCCTGCTGTCCAAGGACGTGCTCTACCCCTCCCTCAAGGAGATCACCGAGAAGGTGGGACCCCGAAAACAGGGAGGGGACCCCAAAATCCTGGGGAGGGTCCCTGAAAAGCCAAGGCTGTCCCCTGGGACGTGGGAAACTTGTGGGGGCATCATGGAGTCCCTGCTGTCCAAGGACATGCTCTGCCCCTCCCTCAAGGAGATCACTGAGAAGGTGGGACCCCAGAAACAGGGAGGGACCCCAAAAAACAGGGAGAGGACCCCAAAAACCTGGGGAGGGTCCCTGAAAAGCTGGAGGTGTCATTTGGGGCATGGGAAGTGTGTAGGGGACATGGGGACATGGTGCAGTCCCTGCTGTCCAAGGACGTGTTCTGTCCCTCCCTCAAGGAGATCACAGGGAAGGTGGGACCCCAAAAAACAGGGAGGGGACCCCAAAAACGGGGAGGGGACCTCAAAAACGGGGAGGGGACCTCAAAAACCAGGAGGGGATGCCAAAAACCTGGGGGAGATCATCCCTGAAATGGGGAGAAGCTCCCCAAAAACCTGATGTCTCCTGCCCCTGGCGTCCATCCCTGTCACCCCTGGGTGTCCCCATCCCTTTTGGGGTGTATTGGGGAGGTCTCTTCTGTCCCCTGAGGGTCCCTGCTGTCCCCAGGGTCTGTCCCTGTCACCCCCAGCGTGTCACCATCCCTTTAGGGCTGCATTGGGAGCTCTCTCCTGTCCCCAGGGTTGGTCCCTGGGGTTCCCTGCTGTCCCCAGGGTCTGTCCCTGTCACCCCTGGGGCAACACTGGGACATTTCCCCCTTTTCTCTGGGATTTTGGGGGTCCCATGGGGGATCCCTGTGCAGTCCTCTTGGTGTCCCCTGAGTGTCCCCTGGTGTCCCCAGTACCCGCAGTGGCTGCAGCAGCCCAAGGGTCCCTGTCCCCAGAGCAGCAGGAGCGGTTCCGTGCCCAGCAGGGGCTGAGGGGGCTGGGATTTGGGGGTCCCTTGGGGATTTTGGGGTTCCCTTGGGGGATCTGGGGGTTCCCTCAGTGTCCCCACTGTCCCCTGGCTGTCCCCTGAGTGTCCCCCCGGTGTCCCCAGTATCTGGAATGGCTGCGGCAGCACGAGGGCTCGCTGTCCCTGGAGCAGCGGGAGCGGTTCTGTGCCCAGCAGGGGCTGATGGGGCTGGGATATGGGGTTTCCATAGGGGATTTGGGGGTTCCCTGGCTGTCCCCTGAGTGTCCCCCGGTGTCCCCAGTACCCGGAGTGGCTGCGGCAGCACGAGGGCTCGCTGTCCCCGGAGCAGCGGGAGCGGTTCCGGGCGCAGCAGGGGCTGATGCTGCGGATCTGCGCGGAGCTGGAGCGGGAGCGGCCGGGGGAGCCCGAGGGGCAGCGCCGGGAGCGCTTCGAGACCCTGCTGGACCTGATGCAGCAGGTACGGGGGGGCCGCGGCGACCCCAAACCCGCCCGGCCCCGCCCTGACCCCCCTCCGTGTCCGTCTGTCCCCTCCCGTGTCCGTCTGTCCCCTCCCGTGTCCCTCTGTCCCCTCCTCGTGTCCCCTCACAGCTGCAGGACCTGGGCCACCCTCCCAAGGAGCTGGCGGGGGACACGGTGAGTGTTTGGGGACGCCCCTTCCTAAATCCTGAAAGGTTTGGGGTCATCCCAAACGGTTTGGGGTGACCCTGTGGGTTTGGGGTCATCGTATAGAATTGGGGTGATCCCAAAAGGTTTGGGGTGATGTCATAGAATTGGGGAGATCCTGTAAGGATTGGGGTGATCCTCATGGATTTGGGGTGACCTCAAAAGATTTGGGGTGACCTCATAGGTTTGAGGTGACAAAGACACCATAAGATTTGGGGTGACTCCATGTAATTGAGGTGATCCCATAGATTTGGAGTGACCCCATAAGATTTGGGGTTACCCCACAGAATTGGCATGATCCCGCAGAATTGGGGTGACTCCATCAGAACTGGGGTGACCTCATAAGATTTAGGGTGATCCCGTAGATCTGATATGACTCCAAAAGATCTGGGTTGACCCCATGATAACTGGCATGATCCCATAAGAATTTGGGGTGACCTCAAAAGATTTGGGGTGACCCTATAGAAATGGGGTGATCCCATAGATTTGGGATGACTCCAAAAGAAATTGGGGTGACCTCACATGTTTGGTGTGACCTCATCCATTCAGGGTGACCCCATAGTATTTGGAGTGACCCCATAGAATTTGGGGTGACCCCAGAAGATTTAGATTGATCCCATAAGATTTAGGGTGATCCTGTAGATTTGGGATGACTCCAAAAGATTTGGGGTGACCCCATAAGAACTGGGGTGATCTCATTTGTTTGGGGTTTGGGATGACCCTGCAGAGTTTGGGGTGATGCCCCAGAGTTTGGGGTGACCCCATAGGTTTGGGATGACCCCGTAGCATTGGGGTGACCCCCCAGAATTTGGGGTGACCCCATAGAATCTTGGGTGACCCTGCTGTGCCCCCACAGCCCCCCGGATTCAACCTGGAGCTGCCGGGGGGGGTCAGTGGGGAGCAGTGCCGCCTCATGTAGGGGAACTGTGGGATCCCACCCGGCCCTACAGGAGGACCAAGAGGAGCCCACCCCAAGGTTTGGGGTTTTTTTGGGGGGTGAGGGGCGCAGGGACCCCCCTGTTTGGGGCCGTGTCCCCCCCTCGCCCCCTCCTGGTGTCCCCAATAAAGAGTCGGTGACGGGAGAGGCTGTGCCTGGAATGGGGCCCTACAGACATGGGGTGACCCTATAGGGACACTGGGGGACCCTACAGACATGGAGTGACCCTATAGGGACACTGGGGGACCCTACAGACATGGGGTGCCCCTATAGGGACATTGGGGGACCCTACAGACATGGGGTGCCCCTATAGGGACACTGGGGGGACATTGGGGGACCCTACAGAAATGAGGTGACCTCATAGGGACACTGGGGGTCAGGGGGACCCTAAACAAGGGATGACCCTACAATAACACAGGGGGACACAAAGCGACCCCACAATACCAAAGGGGGGACACAGGGTGACCCTACAATAACACTGGAGGAGGACAACAGTGACCCTAAACAAGGGTCAGCCCTACAATAACACTGCAGCAGGTGGGACCCTACAACAACACAGGGGTGACCCTACAGTGACCCTAAACACGGGTGACCCCACAATAACAGGGGACCCAAAGCAACCCTACAATATCACAGGAGTGACCCCCAAACAGGGGTGACCCTACGATGACCCTAAACACGGGTGACCCTACAATAACAGTAGGGACACAGAGTGACCCTACAGTGACCCTAGACAGGGGTGACCCCACAATAACACTGGGAACCCAAAGCGGCCCTAGAAGAGCATGGAGGTGACCCTACAGTGACCCTGAACACGATGATTCCACAATAACAGCGGCCCCAAAGCGACCCTACAATAACACTGGGGACACAGAGTGACCCTACAATAACACAGGAGTGACCCTACAGTGACTCTACAATGACCCTAAACACGGTGACCCCACAACAGCACTGGCCCCGAAGCGACCCTACAATAACACGGGAGTGACCCCCAAACAGGGGTGACCCTACAGTGACCCTAAACAGGGGTGACCCCATGATAACACAGGGGTGACCCTACAGTAACACTGGGAACCCAAAGCGACCCTACGATAACACAGGTTGACCCTACAGTGACCCTAAACAAGGGCGACCCTACAATAACACTGCGGACACAGAGTGACCCTACAGTGACCCTAAAGGCAGGTGACCCCACCATAACACGGGGGTGACCCTACAGTGACCCTGCAGTGACCCTAAACAGGGGTGACCGTACAATAACATGGGGGTGACCCTACAGTGACCCTAAACACGATGACTCCACAATAACAGCGGCCCCAAAGCGACCCTACAATAACACCGGATTTGGGGGGGGGCCGTCCCCATGGCAACGCCGGGGGTAGGGGGGCGCTCCCGTCGCCGTCGCGCAAACGGCCGCTGCCGTAAAGCGCCGCCCGCCGTGCCGTAAAAGCGTCGGCCGGTGCCGCCAAGCGAGGCGGCGGGGGCGGCGCGTTAAAGATGGCGGCGGCGGGGCCCGCTACCGGGGCCGGCGCTGGAGCGGCCGGGGGGACCCGCGGCGGCCGTCGCTGAGCCCGGCCGCACCCCCCGGCACCGTCCGGGACCCGCCGGGACCCTCCGGGACACTCGGGTCGGTGCGCGGCCTCCGCCGTCCCCCCAGCCCGGTCCGGACGCGGCCCCCGCGGGCCTCGGGGCCTTCCCCAGCCCCGGGGCGGGGGCGGGGCGGGGGCGGGCCCGGCCCTCGGGGGGGGATCCCGGGAGGGGCGGGGCGGCCTCGGGGGGGGGCACGGGGGGAGGTTTTTGGGGGTCCCCGAGTGTTTTGAGGGGGTTTTGGGGTGTTTTGGGGGAACCTCTGAGGGAGCCCGAGGGGGACCCTGGGGGGGCCCTGAGGCTTTTGGGGGCGCCTTGAGGATTTTAGGGGTTCTGGGGGAGCCCTTGGAGGTTTTGAGAGGGTTTTGAGGGGTCCTTGAGGCTTATTTTGGGAGGAGGTTGAGGATTTTAGGGAGTCCTGGGGGAGTTTTGAGGGGTCCTTGAGGCTTTTTTGGGGGATCCCTTGAGGATTTTAGGGGTTCTGGGGGAGCCCTTGCAGGTTTTGGAGGGATTTTGAGGGGTCCTTGAAGCTTATTTTGGGAGGAGGTTGAGGTTTTTAGGGAGTTTTGGAGGGTCCCTGAGGTTTTTCTGGGATCCGTGGGAGCCCCTTGGGGGTTTTAGGGGGGTTTTGAGGGGCCCTTGAGGCTTTTGGGGGATTCTTTGAGGATTTTAGAGGTTCTGGGGAGGGGCTTGCAGGTTTTGGGGGGGTTTTGAGGGGTCCTTGAGGCTTTTTTTGAGGGGGGCTTGAGTATTTTAGGGAGTCCTGGGGGAGTTTTGGGGGGGTCTCTGAGATTTTTGTGGGATCCATGGGAGTTCCTTGGGGGTTTTAGGGGGGTCTTGAGGGGCCCTTGAGGCTTTTTTTGGGGGGGGCTTGAGGATTTTAGGGGTTTTGGGGGGTTTTGAGGGGTCCTCGAGGCTTTTGGGGGGGCTCTTGAGGATTTTAGGGGATCCTGGGAGAGCCCTTGGGGGTTTGGGGGGACCCTTGACGATTTTAGAGGATCCTGGGGGAGTTTGAGGGGAGTTTTGGGAGGTCCTTGAGATTTTTGTGGGATCCATGGGAGCCCCTTGGGGGTTTTGGGGGGATTTTGAGAGGCCCTTGAGGCTTTTGGGGGAGACCTTGAGGATTTTAGGGGATCCTGAGATGGTCCTTAAGGATTTTAGGGGGTCCTGGGGATCCCTCGAGGCTTTTGGGGGGTCCTGGGGAGTCCCTGAGATTTTTATGGGGTTCTGGGGTGGCCCGAGGGGGTTTTGGGGGGTCCTTTGAGGACTTTAGGGGGTCCTGGGGGAGCCCTTGAGGGTCTTAGGGGAGTTTTGGGGAACTCCCTGAGATTTTTTGGGGGATCCCTTGAAGCTTTTAGGGGATCCTGGGATGTTCCCTTGAGATTTTGGGGGGATTCTTGGGAGGCCCTGCGGGTTTTAGGGGGATCCCTGAGATTTTTTGGTGGGGTTTGGGGAACCCTGGAGGATTTTAGTGGATCCTGGGGGGGTCCCTTGGGATTTTTTGGGGGCATCCCTGAGATTTTGGGGGGTCCCTGAGATTTTTGGGATCTGGGGATTTTTGGGGTGATCCCCAAGTTTTTTTGGGAGGAATCCTGGAGGGTTTTTTTGGGAGGGATTCCCTTGAGATTTTGGGGTCCCCAGGGGTTGGAGGGTCCCGAAAAATCGGGAATCCCCCAAAATTTGGGGTTCACAGGGATGGAGGGAATTTTTTTCCTGAGATTGGGGGCATTCCCCAGAATTTGAGGTCCCCCAAAAATTGGGAATATCCAGGAAATTGAGGAAAGGGGGGAATTCCCAAAAATCAGGAACTCCCAAAGATCAGGGGGTTGCCAGGAATGCCTGAGGGTTTCTCAGGGGTTGGGAAACTCCCCAGAAATTTGGGATTTTCCAGGGATTCTCTGGGAATCAGGAGTTGAAAGGGGTCCCCAAAAATTTGGGGTTCTTTAGGGATTAACAAGGGGATCCCCAAAAATCGAGGTGAGGGGGATTTCCCAGAGATCAGGGGGGTTCCCAAAAATCCAGAGGGATTTCCCAGGGATCAGAGGGGTTCCCAAAATCTGGGATGGTTCCCCAGGGATCGGGGGGGGTCCCCAAATTTGGGGGTCCCTGAGCTTTGACCCCGCGCTCCCCCCCAGCTCCAGCCCTGCTGTCCCCGGCACCTGGCACAGGTGAGTGCACCCCGATCCCGTGGGGTTTGGGGGATTTTGGAGGGTTTTGGGGGTTTTCTTGGCTTTGGGAAACTCCTGAGAATGCTCCTGGGAATGTGGGAATGCTCCTGAGGCACCCGGGGCTCCATCCTGAGGGATTTGGGGGTTTTATCCCTGAGGATTTGGGAAATCTGTCCGAGGGATTTGGGGGCTTTATCCCTGTGGATTTGGTGTCTCAGTGTCAAAGGGTTTGGGGGGATCCATTCCTAATGATTTGAGGGATCCATCCTAAAGGATTTAGGGGCTTTATCCCTGAGGATTTGGGGGATCCATCCTGAGGATTTGAGGATTTTCTCCCAAAGGATTTGGGGACTTTATTCCAGAGGATTTGGAGGCTCCATCCCAAGGGATTTGGGGGTTTTATCCCTGAGAATTTTGGGGCTCCATCCCAAAGGATTTGGGGGCTTTATCCCTGTGGATTTGGTGTCTCGGTCCCAAAGGATTTGGGGCCTCTGTTCCTGAGGATTTGGGGGATCCATTCCGAGGGAATTGGGGTCTTTATCCCAAAGGATTTGGGGGTTCCATCCCAAAGGATTTAGGGGCTTTATCCCTGAGAATTTGGGAGTTCCATTCCTGAGGATTTGGGGGCTCTATCCCTGATGATTTGGTGTCTCAGTCCCAAAGGATTTGGGGATTCCATCCCTGAGGATTTGGGGATTCCATCCCTGAGGATTTGGGGGTTCCGTCCCTGAGAATTTGGGGGCTCCATCCCAAAGGATTTGGGGGCTTTATCCCTGTGGATTTGGTGTCTCGGTCCCAAAGGATTTGGGGCCTCTGTTCCTGAGGATTTGGGGGATCCATTCCGAGGGAATTGGGGTCTTTATCCCAAAGGATTTGGGGGTTCCATCCTAAAGGATTTAGGGGCTTTATCCCTGAGAATTTGGGGGCCCCATTCCTGAGAATTTGGGGGCCCCATTCCTGAGGATTTGGGGGCCCCATTCCTGAGGATTTGGGGGCTCCATCCCAAGGAATTTGGGGTCTCCACCCCGGAGTCCTGGGGTGCCGGGATATTGGATTTGTGGATTTTGGAACCACCCAGAATTCGGGAATGGCTGGAACCCATCCCATGAGGAATTGGGGCTGCCAGGGATGCACAGCACCATCCCCTGGGAATTTTATCCCGGTTTATCCCAGTTTGGAGAGGCAGGGGAGGCCGGGCCGGGCGGGTCCCGGTTCCAGAGGCTCTGGAATGCCCCGGGGGATATTTTTGGGAGCAGCAGCGTCAGGCCGGGAATGCTGAGCCTGTCCAGATGTGAGCCCGGGCAGCCGCGCAATCCCGGGGTTTTGTTTTGCTTCCCTGCCATTCCCAGCGAGTTTCCTGGGTCAGGGATGGATTCCTGGCCTTGGGGAGCTCATTCCCAGCCCTTCACCTCGGTCTGGGAGCCAAAAATTTCTTTGGAATGGAAGCGAAAATTGTGAGATTTGAAGGGGAAGAAATAGTTCCTGTGCTGGCCTTTGGAATTGTGTGGAATTCCAGGGGTGTCCCGTGGAGTTCTGGTGGAATTCCAGGGGCTTTTCAAGGAATTTTGGTGGAATTCCAGGGCTTCGCTTCTGGCTATTCCCGTGGGAATGGGATTTTTTTTTTTTTTTTTTTTTTTTTTTTTTTTTTTTTTTTTTTTGTGGGAACATGTTTAAAAATGGATCCCTGGGGGTTCCAGATTCCTTGGGATTGGCTTTTCCCAGGATGCTGAGCAAGGGCTGGGGGTCCTGGGGAATTCCCAGGTGGTTTTTCCATGGAAAATGGGGAATTTGGGAACAAACTCGACCCCTATGGGGCTCTGTGGCAGGTGGGAAAATGGGACTTTTGTGTGGGGATATTTAAAAATGGATCCCTGGGATCACAAATCCCTCAGGATTGGCTTTTCCTGGGATGCTGAGCCGGGGCTGGGGGTCCTGGAGCATTCCCAGGTGGCTTTTCCATGGAAAATGGGGATTTTGGGAGTGCCCACAGTGCTGGGGTGGGCTGGGGACATGGGGACATCCCATGGTGGCCGTGGCAGGGCCACTCCAGCCTTGTGTCCCTGTGTCCTGGTGTCCCTGTGTCTTGCTGTCCACATGTCCCCTTGTCCCCATGTCCTGGTGGCCCCCTATCTCCCTGTCCCCGTGTCCCTGTGTCCCCACGATCCTGTGTCCCACTGTCCCCGTGTCCTCCTGTCCCTGTGTCCGATGTCCCCATGTCCCCTGTCCCAATGTCCCCATGTACCCTTGTCCTGGTGTTGCCATGTCCCCCTGGGTGTCCCATGTCCCCGTGTCCCCCTGGGTGTCCCATGTCCCCCTGTCCCTGTGTCCCCTTGTCTCAATGTCCCCGTGTCCCCGCAGGGATTCCCGTGGGAGGCGGCGATGTCGGATAAAGGCAGCGGCATGGACAGCAGGACGGACATCGTCAACGGTGAGGGGACACCTGGGGACAGCCAGGGGGACACACAGGAGTCAGGGAGAGGGACGTGGGACATTTGGGACATGGAGAAGGATGGGGGACAGCCAGAGGGACAGGGAGGGGGACAAGTGGACACCCAGGGGGACAGGGGACAGCTAAGGGAACGCTCAGGGGGACAGGGGGGTGGACAAGGGGACAGCCAGGGGACAAGGGGACAGCCAGGGGACAGGGAGACACTCAGGGGGACAGGGGACACCCAGAGAGACACTGATGGGCACAGGGGGCACTCAGAAGGATGTGGAGGGGGACAGGGGGAGAGACAGGGACAAACAGGGAGAGTGTCACAGTGACACTGAGGGGGACACTGTGAGAGAGGGACAGGGTGGCAGGGTCATAGCAGGATGGGAGGGGACAATGAGGGTGACAGGGTGGGGGACAGGATGGCAGCAAGGTGGCAATGAGGGTGACAGGGTGGGAGACAGGATGGCAGCAAGGTGGCAATGAAGGTGACGGTGGGGACAGGGTGGCAGCAGTGATGGCAGCAATGGTGACAAGGTGACAGTGACAGTGAGGCTGGCAGCAGAGGTGACAGTGAGGGTGCCAGGGTGGCAGCAATGGTGACAAAGTGACAGTGGTGGTGACAGTGATGGTGGCAGGGTGTCAGTGCAGGTGTCAGGCACAGCGCCACCACGCTGTCCCCATGGTGGTGGCAGTGTCACCAGTCCCTGTCCCCAGCCCCAGGTGGTGGCACTGTCCCTGTCCTCAGGCAGCCTGTAGAGCAGTGTGACATTGGTGACACTGTCCCTGTCCCCATGCAGCTTGTGGAGCAGTGTAACACTGGTGACACTTTAATGTCCCTTTGTCCCCAGGCAGCGTGACACTGATGACATTGTCCCCATGTCCCTGTCGCCAGGCAGCCTGTCCAGCAGTGTGACTGGTCACACTGTCCCTGTCCCCATGGTGACACTGTCCTCATGTCCCTGGCCCTGGCCCCTGGCAGCCTGTCCAGCAGTGTGACACTGGTGACACTGTTCCTGTCCCCATCCCCAGGCAGCCTGTCCAGCAGCCCTGGGGACATGTTGGCCAAGGAGGGCTGGTCACACTGTTTACAGTGATGACACTGTGCTGTCCCCATGGTGACACTGGTCACACTGTCACTGTCCCTGTCCCCAGGCAGCCTGTCCAGCAGCCCTGGGGACATGTCGGCCGAGGAGGGTTGGTCACACTGTCCATGTCCCCATGGTGACACTGGTCACACCAATGACACCATCCCTATCCCCATGTCCCTGTCCCCAGGCAGCCTGTCCAGCAGCCCTGAGGACATGTCAGCCAAGGAAGGCTGGTCACACTGGTCACTCTGGTGGCACTGGTCACACTGATGACACTGGTGACACTGATGATGACACTGTGCTGTCCCCATGGTGACACTGGTCACACTGATGACACTGTCCCTGTCCCCATGGGGACACTGTCCCCATGTCCCTGTCCCCAGGCAGCCTGTCCAGCAGCCCCAAGGACATGTTGGCCGAGGAGGACTGGTCACAGTGTCCATGTCCCCATGGTGACACTGGTCACACCGATGACACCATCCCTGTCCCCATGGTGACACTGTGCTGTTCCCCTGTCCCCAGGCAGCCTGTCCAGCAGCCCTGAGGACATGTCAGCCGAGGAGGGCTGGTCACACTGGTCACTCTGGTGACACTGGTCACACTGATGACACTGTCCCTGTCCCCATGGGGACACTGTGCTGTCCCCCTGTCCCCAGGCAGCCTGTCCAGCAGCCCTGAGGACATGTTGGCTGAGGGCTGGTCACACTGGTCACTCTGGTGACACTGTTGTCCCTGTCCCTGTCCCCAGGCAGCCTGTCCAGCAGCCCCGAGGACATGTCGGCCGAGGAGGGCCGCGAGACGTCCTCGGGCATCGAGGTGGAGGCGTCGGACCTGAGCCTGAGCCTGACGGGCGACGACGCCGGGGCCGCGCGGGGCCGCGCCAGCGACAGCGACAGCTCCGGGGACAAGGACAGCGACAGCCTGGACGACACGGGCCACTACTCCATCCCCGAGGAGCCGCACCGCGACGAGGACGACGAGGACGAGGAGGAGGAGGAGCCCCGCGCCCGGCGCAGGGGGCCCCGCAAGCGGCCGCCCCACGAGCGCGACTCGTCGGACGAGGAGCAGGCGCTGGAGGACTGGGTGTCCTCGGAGACGTGGGCGCTGCCGCGGCCGCGCTGGAGGGCGATCCCGGCGCTGCGGCAGCGCCAGCTGGGCGGCTGCCAGCGCTTCGTGGCGCAGGCCTGCGGCGCCCGGCTCTTCGTGCAGAAGTTCCGGCTGCAGCACGGCCTGGAGGGCCACACGGGCTGCGTCAACACGCTGCACTTCAACCAGCGCGGCACGCGCCTGGCCAGCGGCAGTGACGACCTCAAGGTGCTGGTGTGGGACTGGCTGAGGCGCCGGCCCGTGCTGCAGTTCGACAGCGGGCACAAGAGCAACGTCTTCCAGGTGGGGGGAGCTCCAGGAGGGGTTTGGGGGGTGGGATGGGTCGTTGGTGTGGGTTTCGTGAAGTTCCTGGGTGGTTTTTTAGGTGTTTTTCTGAGATTTATTGGGCTGAGGGTTCGTGTTTGGGGTGGGAGAGGATCCCAGGAACAGCTCAGTTGGGCCATGGAATTATTGGGAAAGGATGTGGGAACAGGTCCCCAAATCCCGGAGACTGACCCCCAAATCCCACCAATGTGCCCTGAAATCCATCATCTTCAGGGTCTCTTTGTGGGGAGGGAAAGGATCCCAGGAACAGCTCAACTGGGCCATGGAATTACTGGGAAAAGTATCACTAGAGTGAAGGGGTTTAGGAGCAGATGGGATGAGGTTGGGCACTGAAATCCCAAAGGGATGGGCTGGGATGGGTTGTTGGTGTGGATTCTCTGAATTTTATGGGTGTTTGTTGAGGTGTGTTCTGGAATTTATCGTCCCTGTTTGGGGTGGCAGAGGATCCCAGGAAAATGTCACCTGGGCCAGGGAATTATTGGGAAAAGCATCACTGGAGTGGGAACAGGTGTGGTTGGGCACTGAAACCCCAAAGCGGTGCCCCAGGATGGGTCGTTGGTGTGGGTTTCGTGAAGTTCCTGAGTGGTTTTTTAGGTGTTGTTCTGAAATTTATCAGGCCGAGGGTTCATGTTTGGGGTGGGAGAGGATCCCAGGAACAGCTCAGCTGGGCCATGGAATTACTGAGAAAAGTATCACTAGAGTGAAGGGGTGTAGGAGCAGATGGGGTGAGGTTGGGCACTGAAATCCCAAAGGGGTGGGCTGGGATGGGTTGTTGGTGTGGGTTTTCCTGAGTTTTGTGGGTGTTTGTTGAGGTGTTCTGTAATTTATCGTCCCTGTTTGGGGTGGCAGAGGATCCCAGGAACAGCTCAGCTGGGCAGAGTTCTGTGGGAAAAGATGTGGGAGCAGATCCCCAAATCCCACAGACTCAGCCCCCAAATCCCAGAGATTGTACCGCTAAATCCCACAGATGTGCCTTGAAATCCATTGTCTTCAGGGTCTCTGTTTGGGGTGGGAGAGGATCCCAGGAACAGCTCAGCTAGGAAAGGGAATTCTTGGGAAAAGATATGGAAACAGGTCCCAGAATCCCAGAGATTTTCCCCCCAAATCCCACAGATTGTCCCCTCAAATCCCACAGATGTGCCTCAAATTCCAGCATCTTCAGGGTCTCTTTGTGGGGTGAGAGAGGATCCCAGGAACAGCTCAGTTGGGGCACGGAATTATTAGGAAAGGATGTGGGAACAGGTCTCCAAATCCCACAGATTGACCCCCCACATTCCACAGATGTGCCTCAAAATCCATCATCTCCAGGGTCGCTGTTTGGGGTGGGAGAGGATCCCATGAACAGCTCAGCTGGGCACAAGCTGTGGGAAAAGATGTGGGAGCAGGTCCCCAAATCCCACAGGTTGATTTCCCCAAACCTTGCAGATGTACCTCAAAGTCCATCATCTCCAGGGTCTCTGTTTGGGGTGGGAGAGGAGTCCCAAAGGGTTGGGCTGGGATGGGTTGTTGGTGTGGATTCCCTGAATTTTGTGGGTGTTTATTGAGGTGTTCTGAAATTTATCATTCCTGTTTGGGGTGGGAGGGGATCTCAGGAAAATGGTACCTGGGCCAGGGAATTATTGGGAAAAACATCACTGGAGTGGGAACAAGTTGGATGGGGTTAGATGCTGAAATCCCAAACAGTGCCCCGGGATGGGTCGTCAGCGTGGGTTTCCTGAAGTTCCTGAGTGGTTTTTTAGGTGTTGTTCTGAAATTTATCAGAGTGAGGGTCCCTGTTTGGAGTGGGAGAGGATCCCAGGAACAGCTCAGCTGGGCCAGGGAGTTCTTGGGAAAAGATCTGGGAACAGATCCCCAAAATCCCACAGATTGACACCCCAAATCCCACAGATTTGTACCTCAAAATCCCACAGATTGTCCCCCCAGATCCCACAGATTGACCCCCCAAATCCCACAAATGTGCTTGGAAATCCATCATCTCCAGGGTCACATTCTGGGGTGGGAGAGGATCCCAGGAAAACGTCACCTGGGCCAGGGAGTTATTGGGAACAGCATTACTGGAGTGAAGGGATATGGGAGCAGATTGGGTGGGATTTGGGAGGTGAAATCCCAAAGGGGTGGGATGAGATGGGTCATTGATGTGGATTTCCTGAAGTTCCTGGGTGGTTTTTTAGGTGTTTTTTTAGGTGTTGTTCTTAAATTTATCATTCCTTTTTGGGGTGGGAGAGGATCCCAGGAACAGCTCAGCTGGGAAAGGGGATGTTTGGGAAAGGATGTGGGAACAGGTCCCCAAATCCCACAGATGTACCTCAAATTCCAGCATCTCCAGGGTCTCCTTTTGGGATGGGAGAGGATCCCAGGGAAATGGCACCTGGGCCAGGGGGTTGTTGGGAAAGGATGTGGGAATAGGTCCCCAAATCCCACAGATTGACCCCCCCAAAATCCCACAGATGTGTCCTGGATCCTGAAGGTCCCTGTTTGGGATGGGAGCGAATCCCGGGAAAACCTCACCTGGGAAAGGTGTCCCTGGAATGACACCACCAGTTTAGGTGGGATTGGCCCCCAAATCCCAGGAATGTGCCCCCAAATCCCAATCCCAAGGGATGAGGATGGGGCTGGATCCCAGGAAATCCTCACCTGAGCCTGGGAATGGCTCAGCAAGATCTGATCCCCAAATCCCACAGGTTTGCCCTGGAATTCCCCATCCTGTGGAGATCCAGCTGGAGTGGGGCTGGGATTGGGATTCCTGGGAAAGCTGGGATGATTCCTGGGAGAGTTTGGGATGATTCCCAGGAGTTCTGAGGATGATTTTGGGGGAGAGCTCAGGATAATTGCCAGGATGATTCCCAGAAAAACCTCGGGATCATTCCCTGGAGAACTCAGGATGGTTCCTGAGAAAAAATTTGGGATGATTCCCGGGAAAGTTTGGGATAATGGCTCAGGTGATTCCTGGGGAAGGTTGGGATGATTTCTAGGAGAGTTTGGGGTAATGGCTCAGGTAATTTGGTAATTCCTGGGAGATTTGGGGATGAATTCCAGGAGAGTTTGGGATAATGGCTCAGGTGATTCATGGGGAAGGTTTGGGATGATTCCCAGGGGACAGTTTGGGGATGATTCCCAGAAAATTTTGCTATGATTTGTGGGAGATTTTGAGAGGATTCTCGGAAGATTTTGGGAGGATTCCTGGCTGCTTTTGAGATGATTCCCAAGGGAGAGCTCAGGAGGATTCCTGGAAAAATTTGGGAGGGTTCCTGGGAGATTTTAGAATGATTCCCAGGGGAAAGCTCAGGGCTGATTCCTGGAAGAGTTTGGGAGGATTCCCAGGGGAGATTTTGGGAGGATTCCTGGAAGAATTTGGAATGATTCCCGAGGGAGATTTTGGGATTTTTCACAGGGAAGAGCTCAGGGATGATTCCTGGAAGAATTCAGGGTAATTCCTGGAAGAATTTGCGAGGATTCCTGAGAGATTTTGGGATGTTTCCCAGGGGAGAGCTCAGGGATGATTCCTGGAAGAATTTGGGAGGGTTCCTGTGAGATTTTGGGATGATTCCCAGGGGAGAGCTTGGGAATGATTCCTAGAGGAATTTGGGACGATTCCCAGGGGAATGCTTAGGATGATTCCTGGAAGAATTTGGGAGGATTCCCAGGGGAGAATTTGGGACAATTCCTGGGAAACTTTGTGATGATTCCCAGTGGGGAGCTTATGACAATCCCCAAGAGAACTGGGACGATTCCCAGAACAATTCCCCCCATCCCTTTCCCTTTTCCTCCTCCCCCTCCCCTGCCACCTGCCTCTCCCTTTTTCCCACCTTTTCCCTGTTTTTCCGTGTTTTCCAGGCCAAATTCCTGCCCAACAGCGGGGACTCCACGCTGGCCATGTGTGCCCGGGACGGGCAGGTGCGCGTGGCCGAGCTCTCGGCCACCCAGTGCTGCCGCAGCACCAAACGCGTGGCCCAGCACAAGGGGGCTTCCCACAAGGTGAGAGGGGCTTGGGAACGGCAAATCCCGGGATTTGGGATGGCTGGGAGTGGGGGAATGCAGTGGGAATGGTGTGGGAGCAGCAGTGGGAGCAGGGGGATTGGGGCTGTCACCACTGAGTGACACCTGGTGCTGTCACAGCACCGAGCCCAGCATGAAGGGGCCTCCCACAAGGTGAGAAGGATCCCAGGAATGCCAAATCCCAGGAATTCCAAATCCTGGGATTTGGGGTCATTGGGAATGGGAGAACACAGTGGGAATGGTGTGGGATGTCACCACTCAAGTGACACCTGGTGTTGTCACAGCACTGAGCACAGCATGAGGGAACTTCCCACAAGGTGAGAAGGATCCCAAGAATGGCAAATTCTGGGAATGCCAAGTCCTGGGAATGGTAAATCCTGGGATTTGGGGTGATTGGGAATGGGGGAATGCAGTGGGAATGGTGTGAGAGCAGCAGTGGGAGCAGGGGGATTGGGGATGTCACCACTGAGGTGACACCCAGTGTTGTCACAGTGCTGAGCACAGCACGAGGGGGCTTCCCTCAAGGTGAGAGGGATCCAAGAATGGCAAATCCTGGGAATGGCAAATCCCGGGATTTGGGGTGGCTGGAAATGGGGGAATGCAGTGGGAATGGTGTGAGAGCAGCAGTGGGAGCAGGGGGATTGGGGATGTCACCACTTGGGTTACATGAGCCCAGCATGAAGCAGCTTCCTACAAGGTGAGAGGGATGGCAGGAATGGCAAATCCTGGGAATGCCAAATCTCAGGATTTGGGGTGCTTGGGAATGGGGGAGCAAGGGGAGGGCTAGGGATGTCACCACTGAGGTGACAGCTGGTGCTGTCACAGTATCAAGCCCAGCAAAAGGGGGCTTCTCACAAGGTGACGGGGATCCCAGGAATGGCAGATCCTGGGAATGGCAAATCCCAGTTTTTGAGGTGCCTGGGAATGGGGGAATACAGTGGGAATGGTGTAGGGATGTCACCACTCAAATGACAGCTGATGCTGTGACAGCACCAAGTGTGTGGCCCAGGATGAGAGAGGCTCACACAAGGTGAGAGGGATGGCAGGAACGGCAAATCCCAGGATTTGGGGTGCCTGGGAATGGGAGAACAGCGTGGGAATGGTGTGGGAGCAGTGGGGGGTCATCTGTGATGTCACCTGTGGGGTCTTGGTGACACCAGGCAGGTGAGCAGGTTGCTCCAGGAGCTGATCCTGCTCATCTGCTCCTTTTCCTGGAGATCCAAGGGGGTTTTGGGAGAAAGGAAGGGATTTTCCCACTTTCTGCATGCAGCAGAAATCAATTCCCAAATGTTTCATGGCTTGGATGTGGCATCTGTCACCTGTGATGTCACCTGTGACCTCCCAGTGACATCACCACCACATCCTCACACTCAGCTCCAGTAAAATCCATGGATTTGGAGGATTTCCCCACTTTTTGGGTGCAAAGAGAACCAATTCCCAAATATTTAAAACCTTGGATGAGACCTTTGTCCCCTGTGATGTCACTATGATGTCACCTGTGACATTTCAGTGATGTCACCACACAGATGAGGGGGGTGGATCCCACTCAGCCCCACTGAAATCAAAGTTTTTCTGAGGGAGAAATGAAAGAATTTTCCAACTTCTTGATAGCAAAGGGAACCAATTCCCAAATATTTAAACCTTGGATGAGACTTTTGTCCCCTGTGATGTCACCTGTGACATCCCAGTGACATCACACAGATGAGGGGGGTGGATTCCACTCAATTCCACTGAAATCCAAGTGGTTTTTGGGGGAGAAAGGGAAGAATTTTCCAACTTTTTGGTAGCAAAGGGAACCAATTCCCAAATATTTCAAGTGTTGGGCAAGACCTTTGTCCCCTGTGGGTGAGGGGAGCGGGTTTGGCCCCCTCAGCTCCATTAAAATCCATTAATTTTGGGGATTTTCCCACTTTTTGGGTGCAAAGAGAAACAATTCCCAAATATTTTAAACCTTGGATGAGACCTTTGTCCCCTGTGATGTCACCATGATGTCACCTGTGACATTTCAGTGACATCACACAGGTGAGGGAAGTGGATTCCACTCAGCTCCACTGAAATCCAAGTGTTTTTTAGGGGAGAAATGAAAGAATTTTCGAACTTTTTGGTAGCAAAGGAAACCAATTTCCAAGTATTTAAACCTTGGATGAGACCTTTGTCCCCTGTGGGTGAGGGGAGCGGGTTTGGCCCACTCAGCTCCATTAAAATCCAGGAATTTTGGGGATTTTCCCACTTTCTGGTAGCAAAGAGAACCAATTCCCAAATATTTAAACCTTGGATGAGACCTCTGTCCCCTGTGATGTCATCTATGACATCCCAGTGACATCACACAGATGAGGGAAGTGGATTCCACTCAATTCCACTGAAATCCAAGTGTTTTTTGGGGGGGAGAAAGGAAAGAATTTTCCAACTTTCTGGTAGCAAAGGGAACCAATTCCTAAATATTTCAAGTGTTGGGCAAGACCTTTGTCCCCTGTGGGTGAGGGGAGCGGGTTTGGCCCACTCAGCTCCATTAAAATCCAGGAATTCTGGGGATTTTCCCTCTTTCTGGTAGCAAAGAGAACCAATTCCCAAATATTTAAAACCTTGGAGGAGACCTTTGTCCCCTGTGATGTCACCTGTGACATCCCAGTGACATCACACAGGTGAGGGAAGTGGATTCCACTCAGCTCCACTGAAATCCAAGTGGTTTTTGGGGGAGAAAAGAAAGAATTTTCCAACTTCTTGGTAGCAAAGAGAACCAATTCCCAAATATTTCAAACCTTGGACATGACCATTGTCCCCTGTGGGTGAGGGGAACAGGTTTGGCCTCCTCAGCTCCATTAAAACCCAGGAATTTTGGGGATTTTCCCACTTTCTGGTAGCAAAGGGAACCAATTCCCAAATATTTCAAACCTTGGACGTGGCCATTGTCACCTGTGGGTGAGGAGAGTGGATTTGCCCACTCGGTTCCATTAAAACCCAGGAATTTTGGGGATTTTTTCCACTTTTTTGGGTGCAGTTCAAACCTTTGGCTGTGCTGTTGTCCCCATGACATCACCCCCGATGACATCATATAGATGACATCACCCAGATGACATCACTGCTGTTGGGGGTTTTTACACATGGATTTTCCAGGTTTTGGGGATTTTTTGGAGCTGTTCCCATTGTGTTTTTCCCCTTTTCCCCCCTGGCAGCTGGCGCTGGAGCCGGACTCGCCGTGCACGTTCCTGTCGGCCGGGGAGGACGCCGTGGTCTTCACCATCGACCTGCGGCAGGACCGGCCCGCGTCGTGAGTCACCGGGGAAATGGGGATTCCAGGGGAGAAAATGGGAATTCTGTGAGAAAAATTGGCAATTCTGGGTGGGGGATGGGGAATTCTGGAGGTGAAATGGGAATTCTGTGGGGATTTGGGGTAGGAAATGGGGATTCCATTGATCTGCGGCAGGACTGGCTCTGCCTCGTGAGTCATGGGGGAAAAATGGGGATTCTGAGGGGAAAATTGAGAATTCCGGGTGGGGAATTCTGTGGGGATTTGGGATGGGAAATGGGGATTCCATCCATCTGCGGCGGGACCAGCCCCGCCTCATGAGTGACCGGGAATATGGGGATTCTCAGGGGAAAAACGGGGATTCTCAGGGGAAATTGAGAATTCTGAGGGGAAATTGAGAATTCTGGCAGGAAAGGGGGAATTCTGGGGATGAAATGGGAATTCTGTGGGGATTTGGGGTAGGAAATGGGGATCCTGTTTATCTGAAGCAAGAACTGGCCCCACCTCGTGAGTGCTGGGGGAAAATTGGGAATTCTGAGGGGAAAGTTGAGAATTCTGGGTGGGGAATGGGGAATTCTGGGCATGAAGTGGGAATTCTGTGGAGAAAAAAGAGGATTTGGGGTGAGAAATGGGGATTCCATTGACATATGGTAGGACCAGCCCGAATGACTGGAAAAAATGGGAATTCTGAGGAGAAAATTGGGAATTCTGAGGGGAAAGTTGAGAATTCTGGTCAGGAGATGGGGAATTCTGGGCATGAAATGGGAATTCTGTGGAGAAGAAAGAGGATTTGTGGTGGGAAATGGGGATTCCATCGATCTGCAGCAGGACTGGCCCCGCCTGTTGAGTGAACAGAAAAATGGGGATTCTCAGGGGAAAATTGGGAATTCTGGGTGAGGAATGAGGAATTGAGAGGGTGAAATGGGAATTCTCTGGGGAAAGTTGAGGATTCTGGGTGGGAAATGGGGAATTCTGGGGGGATTTGGGCTGGGAAATGGGGATTCCATCGATCTGTGGCAGCACCAGCCCGCCTTGTGAGTGACCGGGAATACGGAGATTCTCAGGGGAAAAACGGGGATTCTCAGGGGAAAAATGGGAATTCTGAGGGGAAAACCAGGAATTCTGTGAGGAAAATTGGGAATTCTGCGTGGGGAATGGGAAATGGGGAATTCTGAGGGTGAAATGGGAATTCTGTGGTGATTTGGGATGGGAAATGGGGATTCCATCTGTTGGAAGCAGAACTGGCCTTGCTTCCTGAGTGCTGGGAGGAAAATGGGAATTCTGAGGGGGAAGTTGAGAATTCTGGGCAGGAAATTGGGAATTCTGAGGGTGAAATGGGAATTCTGTGGGGCTTTGGGGTAGGAAATGGGGATCCTGTTTATCTGAAGCAAGGCTGGCCCCACCTCGTGAGTGCTGAGGGAAAAATGGGAATTCTGAGGGGAAAGTTGAGAATTCTGGGTGGGGAATGGGGAATTCTGGGCATGAAGTGGGAATTCTGTGGGGAAAAAAGAGGATTTGGGGTGAGAATTGGGGATTCCATTGACATATGGTAGGACCCGCCTAAATGACTGGAGAAAACTGGGAATTCTGAGGAGAAAATTGGGAATTCTGGTCAGGAGATGGGGAATTCTGGGCATGAAATGGGAATTCTGTGGAGAAAAAAGAGGATTTGTGGTGAGAAATGGGGATTCCATTGACATATGGTAGGACCGGCCCGAGTGACTGGAAAAAATGGGAATTCTGAGGAGAAAATTGGGAATTCTGAGGGGAAAGTTGAGAATTCTGGTCAGGAGATGGGGAATTCTGGGCATGAACTGGGAATTCTGTGGAGAAGAAAGAGGATTTGTGGTGGGAAATGGGGATTCCATTGATCCGAAGTGGGACTGACCTGTGTCATGAGTTACCAGAAAAACAGGAATTCTGAGGGGAAAGTTGGGAATTTTGAGGGGAAAATTGAGAATTCTGGGTGGGGAATGGGGAATTCTGGGGGTGAAATTTGGGGAATTCTGGGGGGATTTGGGCTGGGAAATGGGGATTCCATTGATCTAAAGCAGGTCTGGCCCCGCCTCGTGAGTGCTGGGGGAAAATGGGAATTCTGAGGGGAAAATTCAGAATTTTGGGGGAATGATGGGGATTTTGAGGGAATAATGGAGGCTTAGAAGGAAAAGACAGGGATTTGGGGTAAAACCAGGGATTTTTTTAGGGAATAATGGGGATTTTGGGGGCAGGGAAATGGTGATGCCATCGATCTGCAGCAGGACTGGCCCACCTCAAAAGAGGATTCTCAGGGGAAAAATGGGGATTCTGGGGGTAAAATGGGATTTCTCAGGGGAAAAATGAGAATTCTGGGTGGGGACTGGGGAATTCTGAGGGGCTTTGGGCTAGGAAATGGGGATTCCATTGATCTGCAAAAGGATTGGCTCTGTCTTGTGAATGACCGGAAAAAATGGGAATTCTGCGGGGGAAAATGGGAATTCTGGCAGGAAAATGGGAATTCCGGGGGTAAAATGGGAATTCTGTGGGGCAAAACGGGATTTGGGGTGGGAAATGGGGAGTCCATTGACCTGCAGCAGGACTGGCTCTGCCTTGTGAGTGACCAGGAAAATGGGAATTCTGAGGGAAAAATTGGGGATTCTGTGAGGAAAATTGAGAATTCTGGATGGGGAATGGGGAACTGTGAGGGTGAAATGGGAATTCTGTGGAGAAAAAAGGGGATTTGGGGTGGGAAATGGGGATTCCATCGATCTGAAGCTGGACTGGCCCAGGGACTGGCCCAGCCTCATGAGTGACTGGGAAAATTGGGAATTCTGGGGGGAAATTGAGAATTCTGGCTGGGGAATGAGGAATTCTGATGGGGAAATGGGAATTCTGTGGGGATTTGGGGTGGGAAATGAGGATTCCATTGATCTGAAATGGGACTGGCTCTGCCTCGTGAATGACCAGGAAAACGGGAATTCTGAGGGGAAAATTAGGAATTCTGAAGGGGAAGTTGAGAATTCTGGATGAGGAATGGGAAGTTCTGGGTGTAAAATGGGAATTTTGTGGGGAAAAAAGTGTATTTGGGGTGGAAAATGGGGATTTCATTCATGTGCGGCAGGACTGGCTCTGCCTCGTGAATCCTGGAGGGAAAATGGGGATTCTGAGGAGAAAGATGAGAATTCTGAGGGGATAATGGGGATTTTGAGGGAATAATGGAGGTCTGGAAGGAAGAGACAGGGATTTGGGGTAAAACCAGGGAGTTTTTAGGGAATAATGGGGATTTTGGGGGCAGGGAAAGGGAGAATCCATTGATCTGTGGCAGGACTGGCCTGCCTTGTGAGTGACTGGAAAAACAGGAATTTTGAGGGGAAAATTGGGAATTCTGGGCAGGAAATTGGGAATTCTGGGGGTAAAATGGGAATTCTGAGGGGAAAAGTGAGAATTCTGGGCCGGAGATGAGGAATTCTTGGGGTAAAATGGGAATTCTGTGGGGATTTGGGCTGGGAAATGGGGATTCCATTGATCTGGCTCCACCTCCTGAGTGACCAGGAAAATGGGAATTCTCAGGGGAAAAATGGGAATTCTGAGGGAAAAATAGGGAATTCTGTGGGGAAAAATGGGGATTCTGGGCAGGAAATGGAGAATTCTGGGGGTGAAATGGGAATTCTGTGGGGAAAAATGGGGATTCTGTGGGGAAAAATGGGAATTCTGAGGGGAAAATGGGAATTCTCAGGGGAAAAGTGGGGATTCTGTGGGGAAAAATGGGAATTCTGAGGGGAAAATGGGAATTCTCAGGGGAAAAATGGGAATTCTGTGGGGAAAAATGGGGATTCTGTGGGGGAAAATGGGGATTCTGGGGGTGAAATGGGAATTCTGTGGGGAAAAATGGGAATTTGGGGTGGGAAAAGGGGATTCCATTGGCATATGGCAGGTCAGGCCTGAGTGACCGGAAAAAAACGGGAATTCTGAGGGAAAAAAATTCCGTTTTTCCTGCCAAATCCCTGTTTGTCCCCCAAAAAAAAGCTTGTTCTTCCTCCAAAAATTCCTGTTCTTTCCCCCAAAATCTCCATAATTCTCTAAGAAATCCCTGGCTTTCCCCTCAAATCCCCATTTTCCCCCCTCAAATCCCCGTTTTCTTGAGCAAATTCCTTGGATTTGGGAGGAAATGGTGATTTGGGGTGTGAAAGTGGGAATAATGGGAATTCTGGGGTTTTTAGGGGAGAAAACTGGGATTGGAGAAGAAAAGGGGAGTTTTTTTGGGGAAAAATGTGGATTTTAGAGGGTGGGAAATGGGGACAAATGGGAATCTGGGGGAGGCAGGTGGGATTTGGGGAATAAGAGATGAAATTTCAGGAAAATCAGATTTTTTTGGGAAATCAGGTTATTTTTATGGGGAAATAGGATGGAGTTTTTTGGAAAATTGAGATTTTTGCCTGAAAATTGGATATATTTTGAGGGAAAATATGGAATTTTGTTAGGAAATGGATTTTTTGAGGAGGGTTTTTTTTTATTTTTTTTTTAAACCAGAATAATTTTGAGTGAAAACATCTGAGGGGAAAGAAAGCAGGTGTTGTGTTTTTGTTTTGTTTGTTTTGTTTGTTTTTTTTTGTTTTGTTTTGTTTTTTGGGTTTTTTTTTATTTGTTTTTTTTGTTTGTTTTTTTGGGGGGGGTTTTGGGTTTTTTGGGTTTTTTTGGGGTTTTTTTGGGTTTCTTTTGGTTTTTTTGGGGTTTTTTTGGGGTTTTTTTGGTTTTTTTGGGGTTTTTTGTTTGCTTTTTTGGGGTTTTTTGGTTTTTTTTTTTTTCTTTTCTTTTTTGGGGTTTTTTTTGGTTTTTTGGGGGTTTTTTTGTTTGGTTTTTTTTTTTTTTTTTTAATATTATTTTTTGAGGAAAACCAGAAAATTTTGGGCAAAAAATGGATTATTTTTTGTGGGAAAAGTAGGATTTTTTATGGAAAAAACCAGGGATTTTTTAGGGAAAACAGTTTTTTCTGTCTCCCTGTGTTTTTCCAAGCCTCGGGGTTGTCATTCCAGAGGCTGATCCAGCTCAAATCCTGGGATTTCATAACCAGGACGAGCCCTTTAATCCCTGATGCTGCTGATCCCAACCCCCTCCTGGGCTGGAGCCTCTGGAATTCTCCCCCTGGCAGAGCCAAGGCCAAATTGGCCCTGAAATCTCAGAGTTTCAGGGAAAAATGGGGATTTTGGGGGAAAAAAATGGGGATTTTTGGGGAAATAATGAGGATTTTCGGGAAAAAAAAGAGATTTTTGGGGGGAAAAAAGAGATTTTTTTGGGGAAAAAAAATGAGATTTTTTTGGGGAAAAAACTGAGATTTTTTGGGGAAAAATGGGGGTTTTTTTTGGGAAAAATGACATTTTTTTGGGAAAAACGGGGATTTAGGGGGAAAATGAGATTTTGGGGGAAAAATGGGGGTTTTTTTGGGGAAAAAAAAGATTTTTGGGGAAAAATGTGATTTTTGGGGAAAAAATGAGGTTTTTTTGGAGAAAAATGGGGTGGTTTTTTGGGGAAAATTACATTTTTTGGGGAAAATGGGGATTTAGGGGGAAAAATCGGGAGTTTTGGGAAAAAAAGATTTTGGGGGGAAAATGGTGGGGTTTTTTTGAAAAAAAAAAAGATTTTTGGGGAAAAATGGGGTGGTTTTTGGGGAAAAATTACATTTTTTGGGGAAAAAATGGGGATTTAGGGGGAAAAATCGGGGTTTTTGGAAAAAAAATGAGATTTTTGGGGGAAAATGGTGGGGTTTTTTTAAAAAAAAAAAATTTAGGGAAAAATGTGATTTTTGGGGAAAAATGGGGGTCTCTGGGGAAAAATGGGATGTTTTTTGGGGAAAAATGACATTTTTTGGGGAAAATGGGGATTTAGGGGGAAAATTTGGGGTTTTGGAAAAAAAATGAGATTTTTGGGAAAATGAGATTTTTTGGGAAAAAATGGGTTTTTTTGGGGAAAAAAAGATTTTTTTTGGGAAAATGCAGGTTTCTTGGGAAAAAAATGTGGATTTTGGGGGAAAAATTGGGATTTTTTTTTTTTTAATAATGGGGAATTTTGGAGGGAATAATGGGGAATGGTGGGCAGGAAAATGAAGATTCTGTCAGGAAAATGGGGATTTAGGGGGAAAATTTGGAGATTTAGGGGGAAAATGAGATTTTGGGGGAAAAATGGGGTGTTTTTGGAAAAAAAAAAGATTTTTGGGGAAAAATGTGATTTTTGGGGAAAAAATGAGATTTTTTGGGAGAAAAATGGGGATTTAGGGGGAAAATTTGGAGATTTAGGGGGAAAATGAGATTTTGGGGGGGGAAATGGGGTTTTTTTTGAAAAAAAAAAATTTGGGGGGAAAAATGTGATTTTTGGGGAAAAAATGAGGTTTTTTTGGAGAAAAATGGGGTGGTTTTTTGGGGAAAATGACATTTTTTGGGGAAAATGGGGATTTAGGGGGAAAATTTGGGGATTTAGGGGGAAAATGAGATTTTGGGGGAAAAATGGGGGTTTTTTTGAAAAAAAAAAAAAAGATTTTTGGGGAAAAAATGAGATTTTTTTGGGGGGAAAAATGGGGTGGTTTTTGGGGAAAAAAGACTTTTTTGGGAAAAAATGGGAATTTAGGGGGAAAAATCGGGGGTTTTGGAAAAAAAAAGAGATTTTTGGGGGAAAATGGTGGGGTTTTTTTTAAAAAAAGATTTTTGGGGAAAAATGTGATTTTTGGGGAAAAAATGGGGGTCTCTGAGGAAAAATGGGATGTTTTTTTGGGAAAAATGACATTTTTTTGGGGAAAATGGGGATTTAGGGGGAAAATTGGGGGTTTTGGAAAAAAAATGAGATTTTTTGGGGAAAATGAGATTTTTTGGGAAAAAATGGGTTTTTTTGGGGAAAAAAAGATTCTTTTTGGGAAAATGTGGGTTTCTTGGGGAAAAAACTGTGGATTTTGGGGGAAAAATTGGGATTTTTTTTTTTTTAATAATGGGAATTTTGGAGGGAATAATGGGGAATGGTGGGCAGGAAAATGAAGATTCTGTCAGGAAAATGGGGATTTTTTTTGAAAACTGGGAATTTGGCAGGGGGAACAGGTGGGATTTGGGGAATAACAGGTGGAGTTTGGGGGAAAAGGGTTTTTTTGGGGGGAATCCCATTTTCCTTTGGGAATTCCCAACCCCCTCCCTGTCCTTTGGGCCGGATCCCTTTGGAATTTGAATCTAACCCTGAATATTTCTCTCCTGGAATGTCCCCAGATTCCCTTTTTTAGGGAAAAGCTCCTCCAAAAATCCCATTTTTCCTTGAGGAATTCTCCCAATCCACCCCAAACCCTGCGGATTTTATTTTGGAAAATCCCCCTGGGAACGTTCCCCACCCTCATTTCCCAAATCCTGCTGGGTTTTTGGGGGGGATTTGTCTTCCCCTGAGAATTCCTGTTCCTGGTTTGGGGCTTGGATTTAGGGAATTGGGGCTGGGATTTGGGGTGGGATTTGGGGCTGGGATTTAGGGATTTGGGTCTGGGATTTGGGGATTTGGGTCTGGGATTTGGGGATTTGGGGCTGGGATTTGGGGATTTGGGCTGGGGCTGATCCCGGGGTGTTTCCCAGGAAACTGGTGGTGACGAAGGAGAAGGAGAAGAAGGTCGGGCTCTACACCATCTTCGTCAACCCCGCCAACACCTCCCAGTTCGCTGTGGGCGGCCGAGACCAGTTTGTGAGGTGGGGCCGGACTGGGAGCACTGGGAGAGCCCAAATCCTGGGATTCCATATCCCAGATCCAGGGATTTCCCCATCCCAAATGCAGCATTTCCCTTTCTCAAATCCATGGTTTCCCTGTCCCAAATCAGGCCAGGACCAGTTTATGAGGTGGGGCTGGACTGGGAGCACTGGGAGAGCCCAATCCAGGGATTTCCCCATTCCAAATCCAGGGATTCCCCTGCCCCATTTCTCTTTTTCAAATCCACCTTTTTCCCTTCCCAAATCCATGGGATCTCAGGGCCCAGGACCAGTTTGTGAGGCGAGGCCAGACTGGGAGCACTGGGAGAGCCAAATCCTGGGATTCCATATCCTAAATCCAGCATTTCCCCAGCCCAGATCCCTGACTTCCCAAATTCACCCCTTCCCCTTTCTGAATCCACCTCATTCCCTTCCCAAATCAGGGGCCAGGACCAGTTTGTGAGGTGGGGCCGGACTGGGAGCACTGGGAGAGCCCAGATCCTGGGATTCCACATCCCACATCCAGCATTTCCCCTTCCCAAATCCAGCATTTCCCCATCCCAAATCCAGCATTTCCCTTTCTCAAATCCATGGTTTCCCTGTCCCAAATCAGGCCAGGACCAGTTTGTGAGGTGGGGCCAGACTGGGAGCACTGGGAGAGCCCAAATCCTGGGATTTCCCCATTCCAAATCCAGAGATTCCCCTGCCCAATTTCCTTTTCTCAAATCCACTTTTTCCCCTCCCAAATCCACGGTTTCCCTGTCCCAAATCAGGGAGCAGTTTGTGAGGTGAGGCCAAACTGGGAGCACTGGGAGAGCCAAATCCTGGGATTCCATGTCCCAAGTCCAGCATTTTCCCCAGCCCAAAACCAGGGATTTCCCCATCCCAAATCCAGCATTTCCTTTTCCCAAATCCAGCATTTCCTCTTCCCAAATTCAGGGGCTGGGACCAGTTTGTGACGTGGGGCCAAACTGGAAGCACTGGGAGAGCCAAATCCTGGGATTCCTCATCCCAAATCCAGCATTTCCCTTCCCAGAGCCAGGGATTCCCAAATCCATCTTTTTTCCCTTCCCAAATCCCCAGTTTTGCCTTCCCACATCAGGGACTGGGACCAGTTTTTGCACTGAGGCCAAACTGGGAGCACTGGGAGCCCCCAAATCCAGGGGTGTCCCAGCACAGAATTCCACGGAATTTAAACATGGAATTCTGGCCATGGAAACATCATTCCTGCCCCGAATTTGGGTGTGTCCTGGCACAGAATCCCAGGGAAATTTAACACGGATTTTTGGGCATGGAAAGGTCATTTCTGTGCCAGATCCGTGTATCCTAGCACAGAATTCCAGGGAATTCCAAGTTAGAATTTCAGGCTTGGGAATGTCATTCCTTCCCCAAATCTCCAGGGAATTTTAGGATGAATTCTGGCCATGGGGAACATCATCCCTGTCCCTAATCCAGCTTTATCCTGGAACAAAATCCAGGGAATTTTAACATGGAATTTTGGCCATGGAAAGGTCGTTTCTGCCCCAGATTTTGGTGTGTCCTGGCACAGAATTCCAGGGAATTTTAATATGGAATTTCAGGCATGGAAAAGTAATTTCTGTTTCAAATCCAGACTTATCCCAGTACAGAATTCCAGGGAATTTTAATATGGAATTTCAGGCATGGAAAAGTAATTTCTGTTCCAAATCCAGACTTATCCCAGTACAGAATTCCAGGGAATTTTTAAAATGGAATTTCAGGCATGGAAAAGTCATTTCTCTCCCAAATCCAGGCATATTCTGTCACAGAATTCCAGGGAATTTTAACATGGAATTCTGGCCATGGAAGCATAATTTCTGTCCCAAATCCAGGTGTCTCCCAGCCCAAAATTGCATTTCTAAGGATTTCCAGGGCAGAATTTCAGGCTTGGGAATGTCATTCCTTCCCCAAATCCCCCAGGGAATTTTAGGATGGAATTTAGGCCATGGGAACATCATCCCTGTCCCAAATCCAGCTTTATCCCGGCACAAAATCCCAAAGAATTTTAGGATGGAAGTTTGAGGATGAAAAAAAAAAAAAATCTCCCTGGATTGAATCCAATGATTTTAATTTTCTTTTCCCCTGATTGCTGCAGGATTTACGACCAGAGAAAAATCGATGAGAACGAGAACAACGGAGTCCTCAAGAAGTTCTGCCCTCACCACCTGGTACTGGGGATACTGGGAGGGACTGGGAGGGCACTGGGAGGGACTGGGAGGGACTGGGAGGGCACTGGGATGGACTGGGAGGGCACTGGGAGGGCACTGGATGGACTGGGAGGGACTGGGAGGGCACTGGGATGGACTGGGAGGGCACTGGGAGGGCACTGGATGGACTGGGAGGGCACTGGGAAGGAACTGGGAGCTCTGGGAGGGCACTGGATGGACTGGGAGCACTGGGAGGGCACTGGATGGACTGGGAGGGAACTGGGAGCACTGGGATCACCCTGGAGTGATCCAATGGGAAGAGGCCTCTCCTTTTCCTGGAAAACTCTTCAGGAAGAGGCAGAAAAAAGTCAGAAAATCTTTTAAAAAAAAATTCTTTCCCCTCAACCACAATTTTCTGCCTCTCCAAATCCTTGTCTGGGAGTTTTAACTCTCAGAATTCCCAGGAAAAGGGAATTTCTCCAGGAAAAGGGGCTGGATCTGAGTTTTTTCCCCACTTTTCCAGGTGAACAGCGAGTCCAAAGCCAACATCACCTGCCTGGTCTACAGCCACGACGGCTCAGGTGAGAACCTGGGGGTCCCACTCCCTCAAACCCCCTCATTTCCCACCACAAAAATCAGCTTTTCCCCCAAAAATACACATTTTCCCAAAAAAATACCCATTTTCCCAAAGATTTCCACCCATTTATCCTCCAAAAAACACCTCTTCCCCTAAAAAAACCTGACACCCTCCCCAAAAATTCCATATTTTCTAAAACAAAAATAATTTCCCCCAAAAAAAATCCCTGTTGAGCTCCAGCTGCTCCTGTTTTACCCCCTTCCTGCTGTTTTTTTCCCATTTTTCCCATTTTTTCCTGTTTCCCCCCTGGTTTTCCACATTTTCCCACTGGTTTGCCCATTTTCTCTGTGTTTCCCTTTCTCCCCTTTTTTCCCTTTTTCCCATTTTCTCTGCTGGTTTTCTCCATTTCCCCCTGGTTTTTTTTTTCTCATTTCCTCCTTTTTTCCCCCATTTTTCTCCTATTTTTCCCAATTTTCCCTGTTTATCCCCTTCCCCCATTTTTCCCATTTTCCCTGCTGGTTTTCCACATCTCCCTCCTGTTTTTTTCCCTGTTTTCTCCCTTTTTTCGCATTTTCCTGCTGCTTTTTCACCATTTTTCCTGTTATTTTACCCCATTTTCCTGCTGTTTTTCTCCCCATTCCTGGTTTATTCCCATTTCCCTGATGTTTTCCCTCATTTATTTCCATTTCCCCCCATTTATTCCCATTTCCCCGGTATTTTTCCCCATCCCCCTCCATTTATTCCCATTTCTCCCTTGTTTATTCCCCATTTCCCCCCATTTATTCCCATTTCCACGGTGTTTTTCCCCACCTCCTCCATTTATTCCCATTTTCCTGCTGTTTTCCCCATTTTCCTCCTGTTTTTTCCCATTTCCCTGGTGTTTTTCCTTGATTTCGCCCCGTTTTCCCCATTTCCCCGATGTTTTTCCCCATTTTCCTGCAATTTTTCCCCATTTTCCACCCTTTTATTCCCATTTTCCTGGTGTTTGTTCCCCATTTTCCCCCATTTTCCACTGTTTTTCTCTATTTTCCTGCTATTGTTCTCCATTTCCCCGGTGTTTATTCCCATTCCCCCGGTGTTTTCCCCATTTCCCGGTGGTTTTTCCCATTTTCCTGCTCTTTTTCCCTGTTTTCCTGCTATTTATTCCCATTTCCCAACCATTTATTCCCCATTTCTCTGCTGCTTTTCCCCATTTCCCCCTGGTTTATTCCCATTCCCCTCCATTTTTCCCCATTCCCTCCCCTTTTATTCCCATTTCCACGGTGTTTTTTCCCCATCCCCCCCCATTTATTCCCATTTCTATGGTGTTTTTCCCCACCCCCGTCCATTTATTCCCATTTTCCTGCTGTTTTTCCCCATTTTCCTCCTGTTTATTGCCGTTTCCCTGGTGTTTTTTCCCATTTTCTTGCTGTTTTTCCCTATTTTCCTACTATTTATTCCCATTTCCCTGGTGTTTTCCCCCATTTTCCCCCATTTTTCCCCATTTTCCCGGTGTTTTTCCCCACTCCAGAGCTGCTGGCCTCGTACAACGACGAGGACATTTACCTGTTCGACTCCTCGCACAGCGACGGCGCCCAGTACAGCCGGCGCTACAAGGGGCACCGCAACAACGCCACAGGTGGGGAAACACCCCAAAACCAGCCCAAAATATCCCCCAAATCAGCCCCAAATACCCCCAAACCAGCCCAGTACAGCCGGCGCTACAAGGGGCACCGCAACAACGCCACAGGTGGGGAAACAACCCCAGAAACACCCCGAAATCACCCCAAAATATCCCCAAATCCATCCCAAAATATCCCCAAATCCATCCCAAAATATCCCCAAATCCATCCCAAAATATCCCCAAATCCATCCCAAAATATCCCAAATCCATCCCAAAATATCCCCAAATCCATCCCAAAATATCCCCCAAACCAGCCCAGTGCAGCCGGTGCTACAAGGGGCACCGCAACAACGCCACAGGTGGGGAAACAGCCCCAAAAACATCCCAAAATACCCCCAAAATATCCCAAATCCATCCCAAAATATCCCCAAGACACCCCCCAAATCCATCCCAAAGTATCCCCAAAACTGGCCCTGAAAGAGCCCAGTACAGCCATCACTACAAGGGGCACCACAACAACACCACAGGTGGGGAAATGCCCCTAAAATCACCCCAAAATCACCCTGAAATCCATCCCAAAATATCCCAAATCCATCCCAAAATATCCCCCAAACCAGCCCAGTGCAGCCGGCGCTACAAGGGGCACCGCAACAACGCCACAGGTGGGGAAACACCCCAAAATATCCCCCACATCACCCCAAAATTCATCCCAAAATCATCCCAAAATATCCCACATTCATCCCAAAACCAGCCCAGTACAGCTGGCGCTACAAGGGGCACCGCAACAACGCCACAGGTGGGGAAACAACCCCAGAAACACCCCGAAATCCATCCCAAAATATCCCCAAATCCATCCCAAAATATCCCCAAAATTACCCAGAATCAGCCCCCAAAACCAGCCCAGTACAGCTGGCGCTACAAGGGGCACCGCAACAATGCCACAGGTGGGGAAACAGCCCCAAAATACCCTGATATCCATCCCAAAATATCCCCAAAATATCCCAAATCCATCCCAAAATATCCCCCAAACCAGCCCAGTACAGCCGGCGCTACAAGGGGCACCGCAACAACGCCACAGGTGGGGACACAGCCACAAATCCATCCCAAAATAACCCCAAAATATCCCAAATCCATCCCAAAGTATCCCCAAAACTGGCCCTGAAAGAGCCCAGTACAGCCATCACTACAAGGGGCACCGCAACAACACCACAGGTGGGGAAATGCCCCTAAAATCACCCCAAAATCACCCTGAAATCCATCCCAAAATATCCCAAATCCATCCCAAAATATCCCCCAAACCAGCCCAGTACAGCCGGCGCTACAAGGGGCACCGCAACAACGCCACAGGTGGGGACACAGCCCCAAAAACATCCCAAAATACCCCAAAATACCCTCAAAATTCCTCCCAAAATATCCCAAACCCAGCCCCAAATACTTAAAATTAGCCCAAAATACCCCAAATTACCCCAAAATCAGCCCCAAAACCAGCCCAGTACAGCTGGTGTTACAAGGGGCACCGCAACAATGCCACAGGTGAAGAAACAGCCCGAAATCCATCACAAAATATCCCCAGAATGGCCCAGAAACAGCCCCAAATCAGCCCTAAGTCAACCCAAAATCAGCCCAGAAACACCTTGAAAACAGCCGTGAAACAGCCCAAAATTACCCCAAAATCAGCCCAAAAAGGGTCCAGAAACACCCCAAAATCAGCCCTGAAACAGCCTGAAAAAACAACCCTAAACCCACCCCAAAACCAGCCCTCAGTCAGCCCTAAAATACCCCCAAATCCACCCTAAAACACCCCAAAATGTTCCCCTAAATCCATCCAAAATGCCCCCCAAACACCCCAAAACCAGCCCTAAGTGCAATCCTAAAATAGCCCTAAAACACCCCAGAATTAGCCCTAATTGCAACCCCAAAATCAGCCTTAAATGCAACCCCAAAATAGCCCTAAAACACCCCAAAGTCAGCCCTAAAATACCCCCAAATCAGCCCTAAAATAGCCTTAAATACCCCAAAATAGCCCTAAAACACCTCAGAATTATCCCTAATTGCAACCCCAAAATCAGCCCTGAATGCAACTCCAAAATAGCCCTAAACCACCCCAAAATCATCTCTAAATTAGCCCTAAAATACTCCTAAATATCCCAAAATAGCCCTAAAACACTTCAGAATTGTCCCTAATTGCAACCCCAAAATCAACCCTGAATGCAATCCCAGAATCAACCCTAAAACACCCTAAAATCACCCCAAAATAACCCTAAATCTAACTCTAAAATAGCTCTAAAACACTCCAGAATTAGCCTAAATTGCAACCCCAAAAGTACCCTAAAACACCCCAAAATCAACCCTTAAATAATCCTAAAACACCCCGGATTTAGCCCTAATTGCAACCCCAAATTGCCCTAAATACAACCCCAAAATCAGCCCTAAATACAACCCCAAAAGTGCCCTAAAACACCCCAAAATCAGCCCCAAAATAGCCCTAAAACGCCCCAGAACTATCCCTAATTGCAACCCCAAAATCAGCCCTAAAATACCCCAAAATAGCCCTAAATACAACCCCAAAATAGCCCTAAATTACCCCAAAATAGCCCTAAATTACCCCAAAATAGCCCTAATTGCAACCCCAAAATCAGCCCTAAAATACCCCTAAATACCCCTAAATACAACCCCAAAATACCCCTAAATACAACCCCAAAATACCCCTAAATACAACCCCAAAATAGCCCTAAAACACCCCAAAATCAGCCCCAAAATACCCCTAAATACAACCCCAAAATAGCCCTAAATTACCCCAAAATAGCCCTAATTGCAACCCCAAAATCAGCCCTAAAACACCCCCAAATCAGCCCCAAATCCCCGAATTTTCAGCACCTCCACCATTTCCCCTCAAACCCCCCTAAACCCCCCCAAAAAATCCCCGTGGACACCCCAAAAACCCCTTTTGGGGCTCATCTCCTTGTCTTCCCAACCGGAAATTCCTCTGCAAACAACCCCAACCTCCCCTTTATTCCCATTTCTGGTGTTTTATTCCCATTTTTGGTTGTTTTTTCCCCATTTTCTCCCAGTGAAAGGTGTGAATTTCTACGGCCCCAAGAGCGAGTTCGTGGTGAGCGGCAGCGACTGCGGCCACATTTTCCTGTGGGAAAAATCCTCCTGCCAGATCGTGCAGTTCATGGAAGGGGACAAGGGCGGAGTGGTGAGGCCCCAAAATCCCTAAAATTCCTCTGGATTCATCCCCTATTTCCCAAAGTTTCAACACCAAAAGCAGTGGGATTTTTTTTCCCGGTTTTGGGGGGTTTTAGGATCCCAGGTTTGGCTGATTCCTGAGGGTCCCAATCCCACAATTCCCATTTTTCCCATTTTCCTCCCATTTTTCCCGGTTGAACTGTTTAAAGGGGCAGATCCCCCATCCCAAATCCAATTTGTGACCCCAAAATTCCCATTTTCCCCCCATTTTTCCAAGTGAACTGCCTGGAGCCTCACCCTCACCTTCCCACATTCCCAGTCCCATCCCCAATCCCATTCCTGACCCCACAATTCCCATTTTTCCCCCATTTTCTCAGTTGAGCTGCCTGGATTGACAAATCCCCCATCCCCAGTCTCATTCCTGACCCCACAGTTCCCATTTTTCCCATTTTTCCCATTTTCCCTGCTGTTCCAACCCCAAAAGCAGTGGAATCGTTCCCATTTTTGGGTCTTAGGGTGGGGCAGGATCCCAGATTTGGCTGATTCCTGAGGATCCCAGTCCCACAATTCCCATTTTTCCCATTTTCTCCCATTTTTCTGCCCCTGGAGGGGCAGATCCCTCATTCCCAATCCCATTCGTGACCCCACAATTCCCTTTTTTCCCACTTTCCCTGCTGTTCCAGCCCCAAAAGCAGTGTGTTGTTCCCATTTTGGGGTTTTTAGGGTGGGGCAGGATCCCAGATTTGGCCAATCCCGAGGATCCTGTGGGATTTTCCAGGTGTTTCCTGCCCTGGCCTGCAGGAAAGGGAAGTGCCTGTGCTGGGAATTTCCTCTGCTGGGAACTCCTGGCTCCTGCTTTGGGATGGGCTGGAGGGGCCCTTCTCTTTTTCCCTTTTTCCCATTTTCCCATTTTCCCATTTTCCCTTCCCCCCCCTTTTTTTCCCCCCATTTTTCACCCCTTTTTCCCCCCCTTTTTTCACTTTTCCCCATTTTTTTCCGAGTTCAACTGCCTGGATGGGCAGATCCCCCATTCCCAAACCCATTCCTGACCCCATTTTCCCCATTTTTCCAGGTGAACTGCCTGGAGCCTCACCCTCACCTTTCCCAATCCCATTCCTGACCCCACAATTCCCTTTTTTTCCCCCATTTTTTCCCATTTTTCCAGGTGAACTGCTGGAGCCTCACCCCTCTGTCTGTGGCTCAGTCCCCCATTCCCAATCCTGTTCCCAATCCCATAATTCCCGATTTCCCCCCATTTTCTCAGTTGAACTGCCAGTATTGACAAATGCCCCAATCCCATTCCCAGCCCCACAATTCCCATTTTTTCCCACTTTTCCCGTGTTTTTCCCCAGGTGAGCTGCCTGGAGCCTCACCCCTCTGTCTGTGGCTCAGTTCCCGTGTCCCCAGTCCCATTCCCAATCCTATTTGTGACCCCATTTTTCCCTGGTTGAACTGCCCAGAGGGACAGATCCCCCAATCCCATTCCCAGTCCCATAATTCCCATTTTTCCCAAGTTTTTCCCCCATTTTTCCAGGTGAACTGCCTGGAGCTTCACCCTCACCTTTCCCAATCCCATTCCTGACCCCACAATTCCCATTTTTCCCCCATTTCCCCAGGTGAACTGCCTGGAGCCTCACCTTTATCATCCCCAATCCCATTCCTGACCCCACAATTCCTGTTTTCCCATGTTTTTCCCCAGGTGAACTGCCTGGAGCCTCACCCTTACCTGTCCCAATCCCATTCCCAGTCCCACAATTCCCATTTTTTTCCCATTTTCCTGTGTTTTTCCGCAGGTGAACTGCCTGGAGCCTCACCCTTACCTGTCCCAATCCCATTCCTGACCCCACAGTTCCCATTTTCCCTCCATTTTTCGCCAGGTGAACTGCCTGGAGCCTCACCTTTATCATCCCCAATCCCATTCCTGACCCCACAATTCCCATTTTCCCGTGTTTTCCCCAGGTGGACTGCCTGGAGCCTCACCCCCACCTGTCCCAATCCCATTCCTGACCCCACAATTCCCATTTTCCTGTGTTTTTCCCCAGGTGAACTGCCTGGAGCCTCACCCTTACCTGTCCCAATCCCATTCCCAGCCCCACAATTCCCATTTTTTCCCATTTTCCTGTGTTTTTCCCCAGGTGAACTGCCTGGAGCCTCACCCTTATCATGCCCAATCCCATTCCCAGTCCCACAATTCCCATTTTTCCCATTTTCCTGTGTTTTCCCCAGGTGGACTGCCTGGAGCCTCACCCCCACCTGTCCCAATCCCATTCCTGACCCCACAATTCCCATTTTCCTGTGTTTTTCCCCAGGTGAACTGCCTGGAGCCTCACCCTTACCTGTCCCAATCCCATTCCCAGTCCCACAATTCCCATTTTTTTCCCATTTTCCCGTGTTTTCCCCAGGTGAACTGCCTGGAGCCTCACCCTTACCTGTCCCAATCCCATTCCCAGTCCCACAATTCCCATTTTTTTCCCATTTTCCCGTGTTTTCCCCAGGTGAACTGCCTGGAGCCTCACCCTTACCTGTCCCAATCCCATTCCTGACCCCACAGTTCCCATTTTCCCTCCATTTTTCGCCAGGTGAACTGCCTGGAGCCTCACCTTTATCATCCCCAATCCCATTCCTGACCCCACAATTCCCATTTTCCCGTGTTTTTCCGCAGGTGAACTGCCTGGAGCCTCACCCCCACCTGTCCCAATCCCGTTCCTGACCCCACAATTCCCATTTTTCCCATTTTCCCGTGTTTTTCCCCAGGTGAACTGCCTGGATTGACAGATCCCCCATCCCCAATCCCATTCCCAGTCCCACAATTCCCATTTTTTCCCATTTTCCCATGTTTTTCCGCAGGTGAACTGCCTGGAGCCTCACCCCCACCTGCCCGTGCTGGCCACCAGCGGGCTGGACCACGACGTCAAGATCTGGGCGCCCACGGCCGAGGCCCCCACGGAGCTGAAGGGCCTCAAGGAGGTGGGTGGGGCCCTGCTGGGGGTTTCTCCCTGTTTTCCATGGAATGCTGATCCGTTCCCACCGCAGGTGATCAAGAAGAACAAGGTGGAGCGGGACGAGGACAGCCTGCACCACACGGACATGTTCGACAGCCACATGCTCTGGTTCCTCATGCACCACCTGCGCCAGCGCCGCCACCACCGGGTACTGCTGCTGCCCTCCTGCCTCTCGGCCCCCCTGTGCACCTCTTTTCCTGCCTTTCCCTGCTTTTTCCTGCTTTTCCCTGCTTTTTCCACCTTTTTCCTGCTTTTCCACCTTTTTCCTGCTTTTTCCACTTTTTTTCCTGCTTTTTTCCTGCTTTTTCCTGCTTTTCCACCTTTTTCCTGCTTTTTCCACTTTTTTTCCTGCTTTTTTCCTGCTTTTTTTCCTGCTTTTTTTCCTGCTTTTTTTCCTGCTTTTTTTCCTGCTTTTTTTCCTGCTTTTTTCCCTGCTTTTTCCTGCTTTTCCCTGCTTTTTTTCCTGCTTTTTTTCCTGCTTTTTTTCCTGCTTTTTTTCCTGCTTTTTTTCCTGCTTTTTTTCCTGCTTTTTTTCCTGCTTTTTTCCCTGCTTTTTCCTGCTTTTTCCCGCTTTTTCCCTGCTTTTTCCCTGCTTTTTCCCTGCTTTTTCCCTGCTTTTTTTCCTGCTTTTTTTCCTGCTTTTTTTCCTGCTTTTTTTCTTGCTTTTTTTCCTGCTTTTTTTCCTGCTTTTTTTCCTGCTTTTCCCTGCTTTTTCCCTGCTTTTTCCCTGCTTTTTCCACTTTTTCCCTGCTTTTTCCCTGCTTTTTCCTGCTTTTTTTCCTGCTTTTTTTCCTGCTTTTTTTCCTGCTTTTTTTCCTGCTTTTTTTCCTGCTTTTTCCTGCTTTTTCCCGCTTTTTCCCTGCTTTTTCCCTGCTTTTTCCCTGCTTTTTCCCTGCTTTTTCCCTGCTTTTTTTCCTGCTTTTTTTCTTGCTTTTTTTCCTGCTTTTTTTCCTGCTTTTTTTCCTGCTTTTCCCTGCTTTTTCCCTGCTTTTTCCCTGCTTTTTCCCTGCTTTTTCCCTGCTTTTTCCCTGCTTTTCCTCTGCTTTTTTTCCTGCTTTTCCCCCCCCTTTTTTTCTATTTTCTTCCTTTTTCCCTGCTTTTTTTCGTGTGGTTTTTCCCCTTGTTCCCCCCTTTTCTTTTCCCACCTCTTTTCCCACCTCTTCTCCCTCTTTTCCACCTTTTCTCCTGCTTTTTCCACTTTTTTCCTGCTTTTTCCCCCCTTTTTTCTATTTTCTTCATTTTTCCCTGCTTTTTTCGTGTGGTTTTTCCCACCTTGTTCCCCCCTTTTCCTTTCCCACCTTCTTTCCCACCCCTTCTCCCTCTTTTCCACTTCCTTTTCACCTTTTCCTGTTTTTTTTCCACTTTTTTCGTGTGGTTTTTCCCCTCATTCCTCCCTTTTCCTTTCCCACCCCTTCTCCCTCTTGTCCATCTCTTTCCCTGCTTTTCCCTGCTTTTTCCACTCTTTTCCCTGCTTTTTTCCTGTTTTTCCCTGCCTTTTTCCTGCTTTTTTCCACTTTTTTCCCCCACTTTTTCCTGCTTTTTTCGTGTTTTTTTGTTTTTTCCCCTCATTCCCCCCTTTTCCTTTCCCACCCCTTCTCCCTCTTGTCCACCTCCTTTTCACCCTCTGCTTTTCCCCACTTTCCCCCCACTTTTTTCATGTGTTTTTTCCCCTCATTCCCCCCTTTTCCTCCCTCTCCTTTCTCCCTCCTCTCCTGTTTTCCCCACTTCCCCATATCTGATCCCATTTCCCAGTCCCCCCATTTCCGACCCTGTTTTCCCCATTTTCCCCATTTCTAACCCAGCATTTCCCCTTTTTTCCCCATTTCTGACCCCATTTCCCCATTTCTGACCCCGCTTTTCCCATTTCTGACCCCGTTTTTCCCATTTCTGACCTCATTTCCCTATTTCTGACCCTGTTTTTCCTGTTTCTGACCCTATTTTCCCATTTCTAACTCCATTTTCCTATTTCTAACCCCATTTTCCCCATTATCCCCATTTTTGACCCCATTTCTAACCCCGTTGTCCCCATTTCTGACCCCATGTTCCCATTTCTGACCCAAATTTCCCCATTTCTGACCCCATTTCTGACCCCATTGTCCCCATTCCTGACCCCAATTCCCCCGTTTCTAACCCCATCTCTCTCCATTTCTAACCCAAATTTCTTCAATACCCCATTTCCCCATTTCTGACCCCATTTCTGACCCCGTTGTCCCCATTTCTGACCCCATTGTCCCCATTCCTGACCCCATTCCTGACCCCATTGTCCCCATTCCTGACCCCATTGTCCCCATTCCTGACCCCATTCCTGACCCCATTGTCCCCATTCCTGACCCCATTGTCCCCACTCCTGACCCCACTGTCCCCATGTCCCCATTCCTGACCCCACTGTCCCCACTCCTGACCCCACTGTCCCCATTCCTGACCCCACTGTCCCCATGTCCTCACTCCTGACCCCACTGTCCCCATGTCCCCATTCCTGACCCCACTGTCCCCATTCCTGACCCCACTGTCCCCATTCCTGACCCCACTGTCCTCACTCCTGACCCCACTGTCCCCATGTCCCCATTCCTGACCCCACTGTCCCCATTCCTGACCCCACTGTCCCCACTCCTGACCCCACTGTCCCCATGTCCCCATTCCTGACCCCACTGTCCCCATGTCCCCATTCCTGACCCCACTGTCCCCATTCCTGACCCCACTGTCCCCACTCCTGACCCCACTGTCCCGTGTCCCCATTCCTGACCCCACTGTCCCCATGTCCCCATTCCTGACCCCACTGTCCCCATTCCTGACCCCACTGTCCCCATGTCCCCACTCCTGACCCCACTGTCCCCGTGTCCCCATTCCTGACCCCACTGTCCCCATTCCTGACCCCACTGTCCCGTGTCCCCATTCCTGACCCCACTGTCCCCATGTCCCCATTCCTGTCCCCATTCCTGACCCCACTGTCCCCATTCCTGACCCCACTGTCCCCATGTCCCCATTCCTGACCCCATTCCTGACCCCACTGTCCCCATTCCTGACCCCACTGTCCCGTGTCCCCACTCCTGACCCCATTGTCCCCATTGTCCCCATTCCTGACCCCACTGTCCCATGTCCCCATCCTGACCCCACTGTCCCCATGTCCCCATTCCTGACCCCATTGTCCCCACTCCTGACCCCACTGTCCCGTGTCCCCATTCCTGACCCCACTGTCCCCATTCCTGACCCCATGTCCCTGTCCCCATTCCTGACCCCACTGTCCCCATGTCCCCATCCTGACCCCACTGTCCCCGTGTCCCCATTCCTGACCCCACTGTCCCCATGTCCCCATCCTGACCCCACTGTCCCCATGTCCCCATTCCTGACCCCACTGTCCCATGTCCCCATCCTGACCCCATGTCCGTGTCCCCGCAGCGCCGCCGTGACCCCGGGGCGGACTCTCCGTCGGACGACTCCGGGAGCTCCTCGGACACGTCGGACGATGAGGAGGAGGGGCCGGACCGGGTGCAGTGCATGCCCTCGTGAGCCCCACCCGCCCCAAACCCCCAAAAACCCCCCAAAAACACCCCAAATCCCCGCCCCGGGGGGCCCCGCCCCACTAACACTTGGAGCTTTCTATTGGCCCTGTTCAGCCCCCCAAAATTCCCTTTTCTTGGGGTCCCCTCTCCCTTTTTTCCCCTTTTTTTCCCCTTTTTTTCCCCCTTTTTGGGGTTGCCTCTCCCTTTTTTTCCCCTTCTTTTCCCTTTTTTTCCCCCCCTTTTTTCCCCTTTTTGGGGTCCCCTCTCCTTCTTTTCCCCCTTTTCCCCCTTTTTTTCCCCTTATTTTCTCCTTTTTCCCCTTTTTTCCCCTTTTTTGGGGTCCTCTCTTTTTTTTCTCCTTTTTTTGGGGTCCTTCCTCAATTTAGGGGGATCCAGGGGGGGATTTTTTACTGCCCCCTCCTGCAGTTTTTTTGGGACCCCTCCCACACCCCTTAAGCTTTTCTTTTTTTGGGGAGGGGGTCCCACCCCTTTTTTCCTCATTTTCCCACTTTTTCCCCCTTTTTTTCCACATTTTCCCCACTTTTTTTCCCTCTTTCCCCTCTTTATTTTCCCCCCTTTTCTCCTTGCCCTTCATCTCCTTTTTTCCTCCCTTTTCCCCCATTTTTCCTTTTTTTTCCCCATTTTTCTTTCTCCCCTTTCCCTCCCTTTTTCCTTTTCTCCCCATTTTTCTTTTTCCCTTTTATTTTTTCTCTTATTTTCCCCCTTTTTTCCCCTCGTTTTTTCCCCCCTCCTTCCCTCCCTTTTCCCCCTTCTTTCCTCCCTTTTTCACCTCTTTTTTTCCCCATTTTTTCCCCATTTTTTCCCTATTTTTCCCCCTTTTTTTTCCCATTTTCCCCCATTTTTCCCCATTTTCCCCCATTTTTCCCCATTTTTCCCGGGGGCTCTCCCTCCCTCTGTACATAGCCGTGATTTGCACTTGGTTTGGCCCCTTTTACCCCAAAAAAACCCCCCCAAAAAAACCCTTTTATTTCCCATTTCTTTTCTCGGGGGAGGGGTTCAGGAGGGGTTTTTTTGGGGGGAAAAAAACCCCAAATTTTTTCCCTGTTTAGAGGCCTAATTTTATATTGTATTAAATAAACCAAATGGGCCCGGGAGTTCTCCCTGGCAGAGCTGTAAAAGTTGGGATATATATTATATATAAATGCAATAAAAATGACTCAACGAGCCCCAGACTCCCCAAAATTTCTCTCCCAACCCCCCAAAACTTCCCTTTTTTATTTTTTCCCCCCTTTTTCCCAGATTTTCCCCCAAAAACCCTCGCACAGAGCAGCTTTTTTCCATCTTTATCAATACACAGTCAGCACGGTCTGGGGGAGGGGAGGGGATTTTGGGGAGGGGGAATTTTGGGGAGGGGATTTGGGGGGGGGGGGGGGAACACCCAGAGAAAACCCCCCCCCAGGATTTTAGGAAGGTCAAAAAACAGTCGATTTTTCACCAAATCCAGCGTTTTTCACAGAGATTTGGGGTTGGGGACAATAAATAAAGGAAATTTGGGGTGGGGAGGGGGACACAGGGATAATTTGGGGAGGGGGGGGGTGGGGACACACGAGCCGGTGGCTGCTGCGGGTTTTAGCTTTTATTAAATAAAATATATTAATTAATTAACATTTAATTAACTCTGCTGCCCCTCTGCCCCCTTGGGTTAGTAACTAAACCTGATCCCCAAAAATTCCCCACCCTCCCCCCAACCCTCTCCCAGTTTGGGGGCTCCTCCCTCCCAGTTTGGGACTGGGAGGACCCCCCCAGCCTCAAAAATTATGGGGTCAAGGTGTCCACCCTTAAAAAGGAATTTTGGGGATTTTTCCTCAATTTTAGGGATTTTTTCCCCAATTTTTGGGGGCGTTCCCCCAATTTTAGGGGTCATTTTTTGCTGCCACCCACCCCCCCCCAAAATGGGAATTTTGGGGGTTTTTCCTCAGTTTTTTTTTTTTTTGGGGGGGTCACCACGTTCAGCCTCTCCCTCAAAAAAATAATTTTTGGGGGTTCATCACTTTGTGCCCCTGAAAAATGAGAATTTTGGTGGTTTTTTTTCCTCAATTTTGCAGGGTCACCACTTTGTCCCATCAAAAAATGGGAATTTTAAGAGATTTTCCTCAATTTTGTGGGTTCACCACTCCTGTCCCCTCAAAAAATGGGAATTTTGGGGGTTTTCCCCAGTTTCATGGGGTCACCACTTTGTCCTGCCCAAAAAAGGGAATTTCAGGGGTTTTCCTCCATTTGGGGGTTCTTTTCCCCAATTTTGGGGGGTCACAGTTTCCTGCCCTCCCCCCTAAAATGGGAATTTTGGGATTTTTTTTTCCCCATTTTTGGGGGGGTCACCACTTCCTGGGTTCCCCAATTTGGGGGTCAAAATTTGCTGCCCCCTCCCCTCCAAAAAAAGGGTATTTGGGTTTTTTTCCCCAATTTTTGGGGGGCCACCACTCACTGTCCCCCCCCACTTTTGTCACCTCCTTGTCCCCTCCTGTCCCATCCTGGGGGGGCCGAGACCCCCCCCCCAAATTCAGCCCCGACCTCGGCGCCCTCCCGACCTCCCCTGACCCTCCTGGGCCCCCCACCCCAAAATTTGGGGGGTCCCGGTGCTTGTGACCCCCCAAAATTGGGGTTGGGGGGATCTCAATGTCTGTGACCCCCCCCAAAATTGGGGTTGGGGGTCCTAAATATCTGTGACCCCCCAAAAAAATTTGGGGTGGGGGAATTCTGGTGTGACCCCCCCCCCAAAATTTACACCAAATGAGCCCCCCAAAAATTGGGGTGGGGGGATCTCAATGTCTGTGACCCCCAAAAATTGGGGTGGGAGGTCCCAGTTTCTGTGACCCCTCCCCCCCAAAAAAAATTGGGGTTGGGGGTCTCAGTCCCTGTCACTCCCCCCTGTGACCCCCCCAAATTGGGGTGGGGGCTCCCTGTGACCCCAAATTTAGGGTTGGGGGGGTCCTAATACTTTTAACCCCCCCCAAATTGGGGTGGGGGTCTCAACTGCCTCTGATCCCAAAATTTAGGGGGGGGGGGTCCCATTATTTTTACCACCCCCCCAAACTGGGGTGGAGGGGGGTCCCTGTGCCTGTGACCCCCCAAATTTATGCTGGGGGGGGTCCCAATATTTTTAACCCCCCAAATTGAGGTTTGGGGGGGGTTGGTCCCATTTTTTTCTGCCCCTCCTCAACTTACCCACATTTTGGGGGGGGGATCCCCATCCCTCTCCCCCCCCCCTAAATCGAGACCTTTTTTTTTTTTTGGGGGGGTCCCATGGGAATTCTCCCCCCTCCCTTAAATTCCCCCCTTCCCCATTTTTGGGGGGGGGGGGGGGTGTTTAAGACGCTGTTGGTGCCCCTCCCCCTCCCCTGAGCCCCCCCAGGGCTGGAATTTGGGGAGGGGGCTCTGGGGGGGGGCGGGGGGGGCTCCTCCTCCTCCTGCTCAGGCCTTTTTCGGGGGGGGGGCCAGTTTGATGATCTCCTCCTCCGAGGGCTGCCGGATGATGTCTGGGGAGGGGGGGACACGGGGGGTCAGGGGGGTCTGGGGGTGTCACCCCCCTCATGACAGAGGGTCCCCAACCCTGCCCGGGGGGTCCCAAACCCTTCCTGGGATAATTGGGATTGGGGGGAGGGGGGTCCCTGTCCCTCCCGGGGGGTCCCCAGCCCTTCCTGGGGTTCCTCAGCCGTTCCCAGGGGGGTCTTTTATCCCCGCCCCCCCCAAGGGTCCCTGTCACAGCTCTGGGGCTTTTGTCCCCAATTTTGGGGGGCCCCCACTCACTGTGTGTCCCTGTCCCCGCCTTTTGTCACCTCCCTGTCCCTTCCTGCCCTGCCCCCACCCCAAAATCAGCCCCAACCTCGGCGCCCTCCCGACCCTCCTGTGCCGCCCCCCAGGAGGGTCCCCAACCCTGCTGGGGGTCCCCAACCCTTTCTGGGGGGTTTTTATCCCCCTGGAGTCCCTGTCACAGCTTTGGGATAATGGCGGGGGGGGGGTCCCAGGCCTTCAGCCCTTCCTGGGGATAATTGGGGGGGGGGGGTCCCTGTCCCTCCCCTGGGGGTCCCCAGCCCTTCCTGGGGGGGTCTTTTATCCCCTTGGCGTCCCTGTCACAGCCTTGGGATAATGGGGAGGGTCCCAGCCCTTCCCGGGTGGGTCCCCAACCCTTCCCAAGGGTCCCCAACCCTTCTGAGGGATCTCCAACCTTTCCTGGGGGTCCCCAACCCTGCCCGGGGGGGGTCCCCAACCTTTCCTGGGGGTCCCCAACCCTGCCCGGGGGGGGTCCCCAACCTTTCCTGGGGGTCCTCAGCCTTTCCTGGGAGAGAGGAGGGGGTTTCTCACCCTGGAGTCCCTGTCACAGCTTTGGGATAATGGGGAGGGTCCCCAGCCCTTCCCAGGGAAATGAGGGGGGTCCCTGTCCCTACTTCGGGCCCCCCCTCCCTGGCTGGGGGTGGTCTTTTCTCACCCTGGGGTCTGTGTCACAGCCTTGCGATAATGGGGGGTGGTCCTCAACCCTTCTTGATGGGGTCCCTGGCCGTCTTCTGGGTGTCCCTGTCCCTACTTGGTGGCACTTTGTCCCATCCCTGTCCCCATCCCCTGTCCCATCTCTGTCCTGTCCCCACCCCTCCTCTCTTCCCTGGGGGTCCCTGTCCCTGTCCTGGGGACAATCAGGGTCCTTTGGGGGTCCCTGGGGGTCCGTGTCTCTGCCCTGGTTGTCCCCTACTGCCCCTTTCCCTGGCTGTCCCTGTCCCCAGCTGTCCCTGGGGGTCCCCAGCTGTCGCTGAGGGGTCCCTGGCTGTCCCTGGAGGGTCCCTGGGGATCCCAGCTGTCGCTGAGGGGTCCCTGGAGGGTCCCTGGGGATCCCAGCTGTCGCTGAGGGGTCCCTGGCTGTCACCCGCTGTCCCTGGGGGTGCCTGTCCCCAGCCATCCCTGTCCCTTGGCTGTCCCCGGCTGTCCCTGTCCCTGGGGGTCCCTGGATGTCCCCATCCCTGACCGGGGCTCCCTGGCTGTCCTGTCCCCATCTGTCCCTGGGGGACCCCGGCTGTCTGTGGCTGTCCCTGGCTGTCCCCGTCCCTCAGAGGTCCCTGGAGGTCCCTGGCTGTCCCTGGCTGTCCCCATCCCCGGTTGTCCCTGTCCCTGAGGTGTCCCTGAAAGTCCCTGGGGGTCCCTGGCTGTCCCTGTCCCAGCTGTCCCTGGGGGTCCCTGGCTGTCCCTGTCCCAGCTGTCCCTGGGGGTCCCTGTCCCCATCCCTGGCTGTCTCTGGGGGTCCCTGGGTGTCTGGCTGTCCCCATCCCCGATCCCCGGCTGTCCCCATCCCCAGCTGTCCCTGGTTGTCCCTGTCCCTGGGGGGGGGGTCCCCAGCTGTCCCAACCCCGTTTCTGGGGGCTCTCTCACCCTTGTACTTCTTGGCGCTGGGGATGCGGGTGAGCTTGGTGTCCACCTCGTCCTCCTCGGAGATCTTGAGCACCTGCGTGCGGTACTGGACAACCTTGGTCAGCAGGTCCGGCCGGCGCGAGATCTCGAAGATGTGCTCGATGTAGGACAGGTTGTCTGTGACACGGGGACAGCGCGGGGACAGCGCGGGGACACACACGGGACACACACGGGACACACACGGGACACGTGCTGGGCTCGGGCCACCCGCGCTGCGGCCACGGGGGCCCACAGGGGGCGGGGATGGGGACAGGATGGGGACTGGGGACAAGGGACAGGGGTGGGGACTGGGGACAAGGGATGAGGACAGGGGACAGGATGGGGACTGGGAACAGGGATGGGGGATGAGGACAGGAGTGGGGACAGGGGACAGGGATGGGGACAGTGGACAGGGACAGGGATTTGGACAGTGATGGGGACTGGGAACAGGAAACAGGGCTGGGGACAGGGACTGGGATGGGGACGGGGACAGGGACAGGGGACAGGGATGGGAACTGGGAGAAGGGACAGGGATGGGGACAGGGGACAGGGATGGGGACAAGGGACAAGGATGGGGGCTGGAACAGGGATGGGGACAGGGATGGGGACTGGGAACAGGGGACAGGCATGGGGACTGGGAGAAGGGACAGGGACTGGGAGCAGGGAACCGATGACAGGGACTGGGACAGGGCTCAGGGACCAGCAGAGAGCACAGGTGACGGGCTGGGACAGGGGACAGGGACTGGGACAGAGCTCAGGTGATGGGGACGGGGACTGAGCCAGGGCTCAGGGCACCGGGCTGGGGACCAGCGCAGGGCTGGAGCAGCCCCGGGGCACAGGGAGGGGACAGTGCCGGTGGCACAGGTGTCCCGGGGCACAGGGAGGGGGCAGTGCCGGTGGCACAGGGAGGGGACAGTGCCGGTGGCACGGGGTGTCCCGGGGCACAGGGAGGGGACAGTGCCGGTGGCACGGGGAGGGGACAGTGCCGGTGGCACAGGTGTCCCCGGGGCACACCTCGGTCCAGTTTGCTGTGGCGCTCCAGGAAGGCGAACCAGTGGTGGCCGGTGGCGATGGCGTCGCCCTCCCCGCTGGGGATGTCCTCGCGACACGCCGACTTGAGCTGCTCCAGGTCCTCGGCCGTGATGTTCTGGGCCAGCTCCTCCAGCAGACTGCGGTACTCGGCCATGGCTGGGGACAGGGGACAGGGGGGACATTGGGGACATCAGGGACATGGGGACATGGCTGTTCTGGGCCAGCCCCTCCAGCAGACTGCGGTACTCGGCCATGGCTGGGGACAGGGGACAGAGGGGACATCGGGGACATGGGGATATGGCTGGGGACAGGGGGTATTGGGGACATCCGGGACATTGGGGACATCACGGACATGGCTGGGGACAGAGGGGACAGGGAACATCAGGGACATGGGGCATGGTATATGGGGGACACTTGGGGACATGGGGGACACAGGACTTGGCCGTGGCTGGGGACAGGGGGGACATGAAGGACAAGGCCACAGCTGGGGACAGGGGACACAGGGGACATCAGGGACACGGGACAGGGACATGTCTGTGGGGACACAGGTGACATGGGGGACAGGGGACACACAGGACATGGGGGACATGAGAGACAAGGGACACGGCCTCGAGTGACATGAGTGACATGGGACAGAGCCACGTGTGACAGGAGTGCTCCTGCTCTCAGCCACGCGTGTCACAAGTGACAGGAGACTCAGCCATGCGTGTCACCAGTGTCCCCAGCCCCAATCCCTGCCAGCCCAAATCCCTGGTGTCATCAGTGTCCCCAGACTCAGTCCCTGGTGTCATCAGTGTCCCCAGCCCCAATCCCTGGTGTCATGAATGTCCCCAAGCTCAGCTGCTCAAGTCACAACTGTCTCAGCCTCAGTCCCTGGTGTCACAACTGTCCCCAGACTCAGCCACCGGTGTCCCCAGTGTCCTCAGCCACCGGTGTCAGGACTGTCCCCAGTCCCTGCTGTCACTGTGTCCCCAGACTCAGTCCCAGTGTCACGACTGTCCCCAGGCTCAGTCCCGATGTCAGGACTGTCCCCAGGCTCAGTCCCGGTGTCCCGACTGTCCCCAGGCTCGGTCCCAGTGTCACAATTGTCCCCAGGCTCAGTCCCGGTGTCCCGACTGTCCCCAGGCTCGGTCCCCGCTGTCCCCGGTGCCAGCCCAGCCCCCCCGGCCATGACTCATGTGACACTCACGGGATGTGACACGGACCGAGCAGGGACCCCCCCCGACCCCCCCTTTGCACGTGGGCGTGGGGACAGCCCTGCCACTGTCACCTTCCTTTGCACACTCACACTAAATTCACACTGACCCCCCTTTGCACACTCACCCCCATAACACTGCCCCCCTTTGCACACTCACCACAGATTTGCACTGACCCCCCCGTTTGCACACTCACCCCAAATTCACACTGAGCCCCCGGGCACTGACCCCCTTCCCCTTGGCACACTCACCCCCCTTAACACTGACAACCCCTTTTGCACACTCACCCCAAACTCACACTGACACCCCCCATGCACTGACCCCTCCTTTGCACGGGGCTGTTTGCACACACACCCTGAATTCACACTGATCCCCCATTGCACAGACCCCCACACACTTTGCACCGGCACCCCCCTTTGCACGCTCACCCTGAATTCAGTGACACCCCCGCTTTGCACACTCAGCCCATGGGTTTGCCTTGACCTCCCCTTGCACACTCATCGCTAATTCACAGCGCTCCTCCTTGCACACGCACCTCATGCTATCACAGTGCTGACACCCCTTTGCACACTCACCCCAAATTCACACTGATCCCCTTTTGCACACTCACCCCAAATCCATATTGACACCCCATTCACACACTCACCCCAAATTCATATTGATGCCCCCTTTGCACACTCATCTCAAACTCAGTGACCCCCCCTTTGCACAGACCCCACGGCTTTTCAGGGACCCCCCTTGCACACCCATCCTGCCCTTGCACAGCCCTCCCTGCACAATCTGACCCCCCTTTGCACACTTACCCCAAATTCACACTGACCGCCTGTTTCCACCGACCCCCTCTGCACATTCAGTCCCTTTGCACACTCACCCCTTGCACTCTCACCCTAAATTCACATTGACCATCTCTTTGCACACTCACCCCCTTGCACACTCCTCCAAATTCCCAGACCCTCCCTTTGCACACTCATCCCAAATTCACATTGACCCCCCTTTCCACACTCACCCTCCTTGCACACTCATCCCCTTTCCACTGACACCCTTTGCACACTCACCATTGAACTGACCTCCCCTTGCACACTCCCCAGTTCACACTCACCCCCCCTTGCACACTTCCCCCTCCTTTGGGGGGGTCTCAGCGGTGTCTGGGGGGGGTCACTGTCCCCCCTCTCCCGCCGGTCCCCGTCGCCATGGCAACGTCGCCACCCACGCAGGGATGCGGTTACCATGGCAACGGCATCACCGCCTGCCCATCCCCCCACCATGGGGGGCTCCAGGTGACACACGGGGGGTGACACATGGGGGTGACACACACACACACACACACACACACACACACGGGGGGTGACACACACACACACGGGGGGATGTCACACACACACACATACACACACACACACGGGGTCACACACACACACACACACGGGGGTGATACACACACACATGGGGGTGACACACACACACACGGGGGGTGACACACACACACACACATGGGGGTGACACACACACACACACACGGGTCACACACACACACACATGGAGGTGACACACACACACACACGGGTCACACACACAGATGGAGGTCACACACACACACACACACACACATTGGGTGACAAACACACACGGGGGTGTGACACACACACACACGGGGTGACACACACGGGGGGAGGTCACACACACGCACATGGGGTGACACACACACACACGGGGGTGACACACACACACGGGGGTGACACACACACTCGGGGGGTGACACACACATACACACACATACAGGGGAGTGACACACACACACACACACGGGGGGTGACACACACACACACGGGGGGGTGACACACACACACGGGGGTGACACACACACACACGGGGGGGTGACACACACACACACGGGGGTGACACACACACACACACGGGGGGTGACACACACACACACGGGGGGTGACACACACACACACACACGTGGGTGACACACACACACACACGGGGGGTGACACACACACACACACACGGGGGGTGACACACACACACACACGGGGGGTGACACACACACACACACACGGGGGGTGACACACACACACACACGGGGGGTGACACACACACACACGTGGGTGACACACACACACACACGGGGGGTGACACACACACACACGGGGGGTGACACACACACACACGGGGGTGACACACACACACACACGGGGGGTGACACACACACACACGGGGGTGACACACACACACACACGGGGGGTGACACACACACACACACACGTGGGTGACACACACACACACACGGGGGTGACACACACACACACACGGGGGGTGACACACACACACACACACGTGGGTGACACACACACACACACGGGGGGAGGTCACACACACGCACATGGGGTGACACACACACACACACGGGGGTGACACACACACACGGGGGTGACACACACACTCGGGGGGTGACACACACACACACACGGGGGTGACACACACACACGGGGGTGACACACACACTCGGGGGGTGACACACACATACACACACATACAGGGGTGTGACACACACACACAGGGGGGTGACACACACACACACGGGGGTGTGACACACACACACACGGGGGTGACACACACGGGGGGAGGTCACACACACGCACATGGGGTGACACACACACACACACGGGGGGTGACACACACACACAGGGGGGTGATACACACACACACACGGGGGTGACACACACACACGGGGGTGACACACACACTCGGGGGGTGACACACACATACACACACATACAGGGGAGTGACACACACACACAGGGGGGTGACACACACACACGGGTGACACACACACACGGGGGGTGACACACACACTCGGGGGGTGACACACACACACATACAGGGGAGTGACACACACACACACACATACGGGGGGGTGACACACGCGGCCACCTCACTGTCCCTCCCACGCCACGCGCGTGACTCTCCCGTAAACACCGCCCCCTCCCCCCACTCCGGACCCCCCCTCGTGACTGCTCTTGGTAAACAACGCCCCCTCCCCCCCCCACGTGAGACCACCCCCCTCCCCCCCGGCACCGACACCCCGCCCCCCCCCAGGAGGAACAGACGCTCCCCCCACGCCCCCCCCACGCTCCTCTCCAATAACAAACCCTCCCCCTCCCCAAACACCCCCCACGCGCTAACCCTGCCCTGCCCCCTCCCCAAAAAAGGAACGATCCCTCCCCTCCCCCCGTGTCCGAGCGCGGCCCCTTTAAGGCCGCCCATGACTCAGCCCGGGCCGGACACGGGCCCTTCCGCCGGGGGGGGCGGGGACCGGGACCCCCCCCCGCCCTGCGGCCCCTCCCGGCCCCCCCGGGAAAGGAGCGGGCTGGGAACGGGGACCGGGAACGGGGAACGGGGGGGAAATACCCGCGACCCCACGGCGGGACCCCCCCGCCCCATTCACGTTTCTCATGCAAAGCGCCTCATGAATATTGATGACGGGGCGTGGCCCCCGCGGAGGGCCCGTTCGGTGGGGCGGGATGGGGGGCTCGGGGGGGAGTTTGGGGGGTTAATCTCGGTTTGGGGGGGCAGACACGGGTGGGAGGGGCCCCTCCAGGCTTTGCGCCCCCCGGGGGGGGTTTGGGGGGCGCCCACCCCATCGCTGCCCCCCCCAATACCCAGCCCCCCCCCCAGCTGTTTTTGGGGAGGGTGAGGAGAGCGGGACAGGGGGGGAGGGTCCCCCACTGCCCCCCCCCCCACCCGGCGTGGGGACAAGGGGCCCTTTGTGGCTCCGGGAGCGGCGCGGCCGCCTCGGCCCCCCCCGGCCCCCCCGGAATGCGAGTCACTGCCCGGCCCCACGGACACGGCCCTGTGGTCACTGCTCAGCCCCACGGACACGGCCCGGCCCCACGGACACGGCCTGTGGTCACTGCTCAGCCCCACGGACACGGCCCTGTGGTCACTGCTCAGCCCCACGGACACGCTCCAGCCCCACTGTCCGGCCCCACGGACACGGCCCGGCCCCACTGCCCGGCCCCACGGACACGGCCCTGTGGTCACTGCCCGGCCCCACGGACACGGCCCTGTGGTCACTGCCCGGCCCCACGGACACGGCCTGTGGTCACTGCCCGGCCCCACGGACACGGCCCGGCCCCACTGTCCGGCCCCACGGACACGGCCCTGTGGTCACTGCCCGGCCCCACGGACACGGCCTGTGGTCACTGCCCGGCCCCACGGACACGGCCCCGGCCCCACTGTCCGGCCCTATGGTCACTCTCCGTCCCCCCCCAGCCACCGCCCTGCCCCACGGCCCCCCCCCCGTGCTGCCCCTCGGTCCCCTCCGTGTCCCGGGGGGTCCCAGGGGTGTCCCGGGGGGTCCCGGGGGGTCCCAGGGGTGTCCCGGGGGGTCCCGGGGGGTCCCAGGGGTGTCCCGGGGGGTCCCGGGGGGTCCCAGGGGTGTCCCGGGGGGTCCCGCCCTGTCCCGGCGGCCGCAGCATCCCGGCACATCTGGGGCACATCTGGGGCACATCTGGGGCACATCTGGGCGCGATCCTTTCCCCCCACACTCCCCAGACCGTGGCTCAGTTTCCCCGCGCGGGGCCGGGCCGCGGGTGGGGAGGGGGCGATGGGTCCTGGCCCCCCCCGCCGCCCCCGGGCCCTTTCCCGGCCCCCGCCCCGTCCCGAGCCCAGACGCGGAAGCGGCGCCTCCCGGGGCCCAGTTCGGGACCAGTTCGGGACCAGTTTGGGCCCCCCGTGTCCCCCCCTGCGATGTCCCCAAAGGCGGGGGGGTCACCCCGGGCCGGGGATGCGGCGGCACCGCCGGTACTGGGCGGCACTGGGAGCACTGGGAGCACTGGGAGCACTGGGCGGCGGGGACGGGACGGGACGGGACGGGACGGGCGGGGAGCGGGTGACATCCCCGGGGACCCGGTGACATCCCGGGGGGGCTCGGGATGGGGAGGGGGGTCCCGATGTCACCGCGGGGGGGGAGAGACCCCGTGTCCCGCCTGGGAACCGCGACAGGGATGGGGACAGGGGCAGGGACAGGGACGGGGATGGGGAGAGGGATGGGGACAGGGATGGGGACAGGGGGATGGCGGGACCCGCCTGGGGACAGGGACAGGACAGGGACAGGACAGGGGATGGCGGGACCCGCCTGGGGACAGGGACAGGACAGGGACAGGACAGGGGATGGCGGGACCCGCGCGGGCACCGGGAGCCACCGAGTGTCCCCCCCCCCCCCACGAGCGTGTCACGGGTTCGAGCCCCCCCGGCGGCCAAAGGGGAAGTGAAAGGGGGGGGGGGATGGCGGGCACCGGGGGGACCACCGGCACCATTAACCCCTTCCTGCCCGCCCGGGGGGGTATCACCGGAACGGGGGGATGCTCTGGCGGCCGGGGGGGTCACACAGAGCCGGGGGGCATCGCCGCGGGCCGGGAGCGCTGGAACGCCCCGGGAGCGGCCCCGGGAGCGGATGGAGGCGGCGGCCGCGGGCTCCATCCGGTGCCGGAGCGGCCGGGGGGGCCCGGGGAGGGGCCGGGGGTCTCTCGGTGGGGCCGGGCTCCCCCCCCGCCCGCACTTACCCGCCGCGGGCGCTGCCGGTGCCGCTGCCGGTGCCGCTGCCGCCGCTCGGGGCTCTCGGTGCCGCCGCTCGGAGCGGGGATGGGCGGGGCTTAACGGGGCGGGGTCCGAGGGGCGGGGCCTGGAGGGGCGGGGTCAGCGGGGAGGAGCCGCCCCGCCCTCCCCCCGCTCCCCCGGGCCCCCCGCGGCAGAGATTGGGGGGGACAAGGGGGGGACATTGTCACACACGGCCCCGGGGGGGGATGCGGGACAGGGATCCCGCCCGGGATCGGGTAGTGGGATCGGGTGATGGGATCTGGGGATGGGATCTGGGGATGGGATCTGGGGATGGGATCTGGGGATGGGATCCCACTCTGGAATCCCACACAGGGATTTGGCTGTGGGTTCTCACATTGGGATCTCCCACTGGGATCTGGAGCTGGGATCTCACTCTGGGATCAGGCACTGGGATCTGGTAATGGGATCCTGTACTGGGATCTGGCACTGGAATCCCACACTGGGCTGTGACACAGGGATCCCACTCTGGGATCTGGACCTGGGATCTTCCACAGGGATCCCACACTGGGATCTTCCACAGGGATCTCACACAGGGATCTCACACTGGGATCTTCCACAGGGATCCCACACTGGGATCTGGCAGTGGGAACTCACACTGGGATCTGGAGCAGGGATCCCACTCCGGGGTCCTGCACTGGGATCTGGTAACAGGATCCCACACTGGGATCTGACACAGGGATCCCACGCTGGGATCTGGCACAGGGATCTCACACTGGGATCTTCCACAGGGATCTCACACTGGGATCTTTTAGGGAGATCTGGCAGAGGGATCTCACACAGGAATTCGGCACGGGGATCTCATGTGGGGATCTCACATGGGGATCTGGCACAGGGATCTTCTACAGGGGGTGGATCTCCTCTGGGAACCTGCCCAGGGATCTCATACAGGGATCTTGTACAGAGGATCTGGCACTGGGATCCCACACGGGGATCTCCCACGGGGATCTTGTCTGGGGGATCTGACACTGGGATCTGGTGTGGGGAGGTGCAGGGGGTCTTGTCTGGGGGAGATCCCCTGTAGAGGATCCCCCACGGGGGAAAATCCAATAGGGAATCTCACAGGGGGATCTTGTACAGGGGATGTTGCCCGAGGGATCTCTTCTGGGGGATCTCACATGGGGATCTTCTCTGGGGGATCTCCCAGGGGCATCAGAGGGGGAATCTCGCATGGGGCTTCCCCATGGGGATGTTGCACTGGAATCTTGTACAGGGATCTCCCATGGGGATCTTGTACAGGGATCCCGTACAGGGAATCTCCCATGGGGATCTTGTACAGGGATCCCGTACAGGGAATCTCACACGGGGATCTTGTACAGGGATCTTGTACAGGGATCTCATACAGGAGACACTTCCCAGGGATCTCCCATGGGAATCTTGTCCAGGGGATCCCAGGTGGGGATCTCAGGGATCTCACACAGGGATCTCACTCATCCCCAGGGATCCCCGTTCCCCTGGGGACACTCCCTGGTCCTTTGGGGATTTTATGGCCTGGTCATCATCACCATCATTGTCATTGTCACCATCATTGTCATTGTCATCATTGTTATCACCATCATTGTCATCATCATCATCATCATTATCATCATCATCGTCATCATCATCGCCATCGTCATCATCATCATCATGGTCATCATCATCGTCATCATCATCAACATCATCACTGTCATTGTCATTGCCATTGTCATCTTGGTCGTCATCGTCATTGTCATTGTTGCAATTGCCATCATCTTCATCGCCATTGTCATCTTCATCATCATCGTCGTTGTCATTGTCGGTCGTTGTCCTCACTGTCGTTATCTTCATTGTCATTGCCACCGTCATCACTGTTGTCAGTCGGCATCATTGTCATTGTCATCAACTTTGTCATCGTCATCGTCTTCATCTTCATCCTCATCATCATCCTCATCATCATCATCATTGTCATCATCATCTTCATCTCCATCCCCAGTGTCCCCCTCCAGAACCTCCTCGAGCCACTCCAGGACCTCCTCAGGCCCCGGCAGATCCTCCTCATCCTCCATGTCCAGCCACACGCTGCTGGCCTGGGGACACGGGGGGACACATGGGGACACTGACACTCACAGGGTCAGTGCCATTGACCATGGGGGTGACATGAGGGTGACATGTGGGGACACTGGAGTGACACTCATGCAGTCATTGCCATTGACCAGGGGGGTGACACTGGGGTGACACTAGGGGACATGGGGGTGACACTGGGGTGACACTCACGGGGTCGGTGCCATTGAGCACAGGGGTGACACTGGGATGACACTGAGGTGACATTCACAGGGTCAATGCCATTGAGCACAGGGGTGACACTGAGGTGACACTGGGGTGACACTCACAGGGTCAGTGCCATTGAGCACAGGGGTGACACCGGGGTGACACTGAGGTGACACTCACGGGGTCGGTGCCATTGAGCACAGGGGTGACACTGGGGTGACACTGAGGTGACACTGGGATGACACTGAGGTGACACTCACGGGGTCGGTGCCATTGAGCACAGGGGTGACACTGGGGTGACACTGGGGTGACACTCACGGGGTCGGTGCCATTGAGCACAGGGGTGACACTGGGGTGACACTGGGGTGACACTCACGGGGTCGGTGCCATTGAGCACAGGGGTGACACTGGGGTGACACTGGGGTGACACTCACGGGGTCGGTGCCATTGAGCACGCCCAGCTGGGGCCGGGACAGGTCGATGTCAAAGGTGTCCTCCCAGGAGGGGACGAGCTGGGGGAGGGGACAGAGGGGTCAGACCCCCCAGGATGGGGACAAGAGGGATCTGACCCCTCAGGACAGTGCCAGGGGAGGGGGCAGAGGGGTCAGAACTCCCCGGACAGTGACAGGGGAGGGGGCAGAGGGGTCAGAACTCCCCGGACAGTGACAGGGGAGGGGGCAGAGGGGTCAGACCCCCCGGACAGTGCCAGGGGAGGGGACAGAGGGGTCAGACCCCCCGGACAGTGACAGAGGGGTCAGGCCGTGTCCGGGGGGCCTTTGGGGTGTCCCCCCCCGGTACCATCGGGAAGTCCCCGGGGTCGATCCACAGGACGCTGAAGTTGGGATCGTCCCTCTTGTCCCCGGCCACCTCCCTCAGGGTCTCCAGGAACTCGAACCCATCTGGGGGGGACAGGGGGGATTCAGGGGGGGCTGAGACCCCCCCGGGACCCCCCAATTCCCTTCCCGCCCCCCCCTCACCGGGATCATCCCCCTGGGCGAAGGCCACGATGTGGATCCCGTCCGAGGCGTCCTCCTGGGGGGGTCACAGTCACCTGGGGTGTCCCTTGAGTGTCCCCCGAGGTCCCCCGAGTTTTGGGGGTCACCGGGGCAGGGGGGGCGGGTTACAGGACCCCTCCTCACTCACCCAGATCTCGGACACGCCCTGAGCTTTGACTTTCCGCAGAGTGGCCCTGGGGGGGTTTGGGGGGGTGTGAGGGGCACCCCAAAATTTCAGCCCCCCTGTCCCTTCGCCCCCCAGGAGCCGCTCCCTCCCCCCCTCCCCCGGGTGTATTTGGGGGGGGGGGATCAAACTGGGGAGGGGGGCAGCGGTTTGGGGGGGCCAGGACAGCTGGGAAAGGGGAGGGGGGTGACAGGGATGAGCCCCCCCGTGTCACCGCCCGGGGGGGCCGCGGAGGGTCCCCGATGTCCCTCGGGATTGAGGCCGCGGCGGGGGGAGGAGGGGGGATGATCCGGGGGGATTAAACTGCGGGAATCTCCCGGCAGCACCCGGGGCTTTAACCCTGCCGGGCACGGGGGGGCTCGGCTGTGCCCTCGACCCCCCCACGGGACCCCCGGGACCCCCCAACTTTCCCCGAGGCAGGGCAGGGACCCCCAAATCAGTGGGGTCACCCCCGAGGTCACCGTGGGAAAAAGGGGAGATAGGGTGTGGGAGGGTGAATGCACCGTTGCCATGGCAACCATTGCCCTGGCAACCACATCCCCATGGCAACCCAATCCCCTTGGCAACCTGTGCCCATGGCAACCTGTTTCTATGGCAACAGAATCCCCATGGCAATCACTGCCCCCGGCAACCTGTCCTCATGGCAACCGCAATCCCCATAGCAACCATCTCCATGGCAACCACATCCCTGTAGCCATCCCATGCCCAGAGCAGCCACTTCCCACGGCAACCATCACCCCACAGCAACCTGTCCCCATGGCAACCACATCCTCATGGCAACCACATCTCCATGGTAACCCCATTCCCTGGGCAACCATTGCCATGGCAATCATTGCCCACGGCAACCTGTCCCCAGGGTAACCTGTCCCCATGGCAACCTTCCCCCCTAACAACCACTGCCCATGGCAACCTCTTTCCCATGGCAACAATATCCATGGCAACCATTGCCCATGGAAACTCCATCCCTATGGCAACCATCTCCCCATGGCAGCCTGTTCCTATGGCAACTGTCTCCATGGCAACCGCATCTCCATGACAACCACTTCCCCGTAGCCATGACTTGCCCAGAGCAGCCACCTCCCATGGCAACAGCATCCCCACGGCAACCTGTCCCCATGGCAACCACATCCCAGAGTGACCACCTTCCCATGGAAACTGCATCCCCATGGCAACCAAATCCCCATGGCAACCATCACCCCATAGCGACCTCCTCCCCATGGAAACTCCATCCCCATGGCAACCAAATCCCCATGGCAACCATCACCCCATAGCGACCTCCTCCCCATGGAAACTCCATCCCCATGGCAACCCCATTCCCTTGGCAATCAGTCCCCATGACAACCACATCCCCACAGCAACCGGTCCCCATGGCAACCCATTCCCATGGCAACCTCCTCCCGTGGCAACCAGTTCCCATAGTTCCCACCTCCCCAAGGCAACCATACCCCCATAGCGACTGCCTCCTGTCCCCGTGGCAACCACATCTCCATGGCAACCATCACCCCATAGCCACCTCCTCCTTTGGCAACCATTGCCCATGGCAACCTCCTCCCCTCAGCATCCTGTCCCCATGGCAACCATCCCCATAGCAACCAGATCTCCATGGCAACCATCGCCCCACAGTCACCTCCTTCCTTGGCAACCATTGCCCACAGCCACCACATCCCCATGGCAACCTGTCCCTGTGGCAACCAGTCCCCATAGCAACCTGCTCCCCGCAGCAACCTGTCCCTATGGCAACCATCTCCATGGCAACCACATCCCCATGGCAACCTGTCCCTATGGCAACCATCCCGATGGCAACCACATCCCCATGGCAACCACATCCCCATGGCAACCATTACCCCATAGCAGCCCCTCCCTCATCATCCTGTCCCCATGGGAACCATCCCCATAGCAACCCCCTCTCATCATCCTGTCCCCATGGCAACCATCCCCATAGCGACCCTCACCCCATAGCGACCCCCTCCTCTCATCATCCTGTCCCCATGGCAACCATCCCCATAGCGACCCTCACCCCATAGCGACCCCCTCCTCTCATCATCCTGTCCCCATGGCAACCATCCCCATAGCGACCCTCACCCCATAGCGACCCCCTCCTCCCATCATCCTGTCCCCATGGCAGCCACCCCCTGCTCCCCCCCAGCCCTGGGACCCCCCAATTTGGGGCGGGGTCCCCCCGTGCCCACCTCCCGTGTCTCTCCAGGAAGGCCTCGATGCCGGGGGGGTCCCCGGGGTGCCCCCCAAAGCTCCGGGGCTGCTCCAGGAAGGGCTCGTAGAGATGGACCTGGTTCAGCCCCAGCCCCAAATCCTGCGCTGCCTGTGAGGGGGAAACTGAGGGGTTTGGGGGGATTTTGGGAATCTGGGGGGATGTTGGGGGGATTTTGGAACGTTGGGGGGTTGGGAGGTTTTAGGGGATTTGTGGGGGGATTTTGGGGCTGTTTGAGGGGATTGGGGGGGTTGGGGAGTTTGTGGGATTTGGGGGATTTAGGGGGGAGATTTGGGGTATTTGAGGGGGTTGAGGGATCTGGGGGATTTTGGGGAGTATTGGGGGGGTTTAGAGGATTTGGGGGGTTTTGTGGGATTTTGAGGAAGATTTCAGGGATTTGGTAGGATTTGGGGGGATTTCAGGGACTTTTGGGGGAACGTGTTGGATTTGGGGGATTTGGGAAGGATTTTCAGGATTTGGGGGTTCTGGAGCATTTAGAGGGTTTTGGGGACCCCAGGGGGTCACCCAGCTCCCCCCCCCGAGGCCCCCCGTGCTCACCTGGGGGTCAAAGGTGACGAAGAAGAGGAGGGAGGGGTGGAAGCGCCGGGCGGCGGCAGAGAAGGCCTGGAAGGCTGAGGGGAAATGGGAATTGGGGATTTGGGGATTGGGAATTTGGGATTTGGGGATTGGGGATTGAGGATTGGGGATTGGGAATTTGGGATTGGGAATTTGGGACTGGGAATTCAGAATTGGGGACTGGGGATTGGGGAATTGGGGATTGGGAACTCAGAAGTGGGACACAGGTGACACACAGTTGACATGCAGGTGACACAGGTGACATTAATGACACACAGGTGACACACAGGTGACACAGGTGGTACAGGTGACACAGGTGACATTAATGACACACAGGTGACACACAGGTGACACAGGTGGTACAGGTGACACACAGGTGACACAGCTGACATTAATGGCACACAGGTGACACAGGTGACACACAGGTGGCACAGAGGTGACACTGGTCACACATAGTTGACACATGGTGGACACAGAGGTGATACAGATGACACAGGTGACACACAGGTGACACAGGTGACATTAATGACATACAGGTGACACACAAGTGGCACAGGTGACACACAGGTGACACACAGGTGACACAGGTGACATTAATGACACACAGGTGACACAGGTGGTACAGGTGACACACAGGTGACACACAGGTGACACAGGTGACATTAATGACACACAGGTGACACAGGTGGTACAGGTGACACACAGGTGACACACAGGTGACACAGGTGACATTAATGACACACAGGTGACACACAGGTGACACAGGTGGTACAGGTGTGACACAGGTGGTACAGGTGACACACAGGTGACACAGGTGACATTAATGACACACAGGTGACACACAGGTGACACAGGTGACATTTGTGACAGGTCACACACAGGTGACACAGGTGACATTCATGACACTCAGGTGACACAGGTGACACACAGGTGACACAGGTGACACAGGTGACATTAATGACACACAGATGACACACAGGTGTCCCCACGCACACTCCGAGTCCCGTCCCTCGAAGTACCCGATGACTTTGGGCTCCTCCTCGATGTCCCCAAAGTCCCGGAGCTCCTGCCCCGCTGCCACCACCCGCAGGGGGGCCTGGGGGGGACACCGGGCTCAGGGGGGCTCTGGGGGTGTCCCCAGGCTCAGGGGGGGCTCAGGGTGCTCAGGAGGGTTGGGGGGACTCTGGGCGTGTCCCCGGGGTCAGAGAGGGCTCGGGGGGGGGGTCCCCTGTGGGTCAGGGGGGTTTGGGGGGGTCCCCGTGCTCAGGGATGGCTCTGGGGTGTCCCAGGGGGGTCTCCCCGAGGCCCAGGGGGGTGGGCAAGGGTCTCACATCCATCAGGAATTGCAGCTCCCCAGGATGTTCCATCACCACCGAGCCCCACAGCGGCCCTGGGGACACCGGGGGGGCTCAGGGGGGCTCAGGAGGCACGGGGATACAGCTGGGGGTCCCTGGGACAAATCCGGGGGTCCCTGTGCCTGCTTCGAGGGTCCCACGCAGTCCCTGGGGACAGTTTGGGGGTCCCATGGGGTCCCTGTGGGAGGTTTGGGGGGTCCGTGTGTCTGGTTTGGGGTTCCCACAGGGTCCCTGGGACAGATTTGGGGGTCCCTCTGTCTGATTTGGGGGTCCCATGTGGTCCCTGGGTCCCATTTGGGGATCCTGGTGTCCAGTTTGGGGGTCTCTGGACCTGGTTTGGGGGTCCCACAGGAACCTGGTTTAGGGGTCTGTGGGACAGAGTTGGGGGTGCCTGTGTCCGGTTTGGGGGTCCCAGAGTGTTCCTGGACTTGGTTTGGGGGTCCCTGTGACAGTTTGGGGGTCTTTGGTGGTCTCTGTGTCTGCTTTGGGGGTCCCAAGGGGTCCCTGTGCCCATTTGGGGGTGACCCGGGGGTCTTGGGGGGGATCTCTTTTTCTGGTTCGAGGGTCCCAAGAGGTCCCTGGGTGACATTTGGGGTCCCCGGGGTGTCCCTGTGCCCATTTTGGGGGTCCCGAGGGGGTCCTTGTGCCCCTGAGGGTCCCGGGGGTCTCTGGGGGAGCGTCCCTGTGCCCCTCTAGGGGTCCCTGGGAGTCATGGGGGTCTCCGAGGGGGTCCCGAGGGTCTCTGGGGGTCCTGAGGGTCTCTGGGGGGGTGTCCCTGTGCCCCTCTGGGAGTCCCTGGGGGTCCAGGGGGTCTCTGGGGGGGATCCCAGTGCCCATGTGGATGCCCTGGGGGTCCCTGGGGGTCCCGAGGGTCTCTGAGGGGGTCCCGGGGGTCTCTAGGGGGGTCCCGGGGGTCCCCGTACCCCATTCCCGGCCCCGCTCCGGGTCCCTCTCGGTGTCCCCGAGGCCAAAGCCCACCCGGCTCTGTGTCACCAGCTGGGGGGGGACACGGCTGGGGACACCTGCCAACCCCCCTGGAGGTCCCCACGGTGTCCCTCAGTGTGCCCCAGTGTCCCCCTCTGTCCCTTTTTGTCACCCCAGTGCGCCCCCAGTATCCCCCAGTGTCCCCTCAGAGTCCCCCCAGTGTCCCCAACAGTGTCCCCCCAGTGTCCTCAGTGTCCCTTTGTGACCCCCCCAGTGTCCCCCCAGTGTTGCCACTGTCCTCCCCCAGTGTCCTCCAGTGTCCCCCCAGTGTCCTCCAGTGTCCCCCCAGTGTCCCCCCAGTATGCCCAGTGTCCCCCTGTGACCCCCCAGTGCCCCCCAGTGGCCCCAGTGTCTCTGTCCCCTGTTCCCCCTCCCATCCCGCACTGCACTCCTGGGGTCCTGTCACCACCCCAGTGTCCCCTCATTGTCCCCACTGTCCCCCAGTATCCCCAGTGCCCCCAACAGTGCCCCCCCAGTGTCCTCAGTGTCCCTTTGTGACCCCCCCCAGTGTCCCCCCAATGTTGCCACTGTCCTCCCCCAGTGTCCTCCAGTGTCCTCCAGTGTCCTCCAGTGTCCCCCAGTGTCCCCTCAGTGTCCCCCCAGTGTCCCCCAGTGCTCCCAGTTCCCTCCCAGTGCTCCCAGTTCTCCCAGTTCCCTCCCAGTGCTTCCAGTTCCCCCCCCCAGTGTCCCCCAGTTCTCCCAGTTCCCACCCCCAGCGCCTCCCCCGGGCGGGGCAGTGCCAGCACCGGGAATGCCACGAGGTCCCCTCGTGTCCCCTCAGTGCCACCCCCGGTGTCCCCCCAGTGCTCCCAGTGCCCTCCCAGTGCTCCCAGTGCCCCCCCAGTGCTCCCAGTGCCCACCTCCGTGTCCCCGGGCGGTGACGGCGCCACCTCCGGGCAGCGCTGGCGGGGGGTCCCGGGGGTCACCGGCCCCACCCGGCACCGCCCGGAGCCCCCCGGGAGCCCCCAGAGCCCCGAGAGCCCCGAGCACAGGGCCAGGAGAGCCAGGAGAGCCAGGGGACACCCCCGGGGACACCGCGGGGACATGGGGACACCGGACACGGGGACACGGGGACACGGGGACAGAGGGACACGGGAACAGGGGGACAGAGGGACACGGGGACAGGGACACGGGGACAGAGGGACAGAGGGACACGGGGATGGACACAGAGATGGGGACGGACACACGGACAGGGGACACGGGGACAGGGATGGACACACGGACACGGAGATGGACACGGGGACAGGGATGGGGACACACGGACACACGGACAGACGGACAGGCGGAGCGAGGGACAGAGGGACAGGCGGGGACAGGGCCCAGCGAGGAGCAGGGGCGGCCACAGGCAGGGGACAGCGACACCCTGGGGACACACAGACCCTGGGGACAGACACACAGACACCGGGGACAGACACACAGACACCAGGGACACACGGACACACAGACACACGTCCCTGACTCGGAGGGTGACAAGGACGGACAGACCCCCCCTCCCCCTGTGGGGACACGGGGACAGTGACAGCCCCTTCCGGCCACACGGCGGGACAGACGGACGGACACGGCCGCTGTCACCTCCCCGGGGACAGCGCGACGGTGACACTGCGCCACCCCCGCCCCCGGCTGTCCCCCCGGCTCGGGGGGGTCCTGAGGGGTGGCAGCCAGACCCTCCCTGTCCCTTCTGTCCCCAAAGTGTCCCCAGGTGTCCCCAGGTGTCCCCAAGTGTCCCCCCGCCCTTCCAGCCCCGCTCCACCCCCCCGGAGCTGGGAAAGAGGATCCCGGGGGGGACATCGAGGGGACACCGGTGACACTGCGGGGACATTGGGGGGACATAGGGGGACAGTGGGGAACAGTGGGGGACACCCAGGGGACACTGGGAGGACATCGGGGGGCATTGGGGTGACACCAAGGGGACACAGGGGGGACATCACAGGGACACCCAGGGGACACTGGGGAGACATCGAGGGGACACTGAGGGACCTGGCCGGGACACAGGGGGGACATGTGGGGGACACTGGGGGGACACTGGGGGACACTGGGGGGACACTGGGGACACTGGGGGGACATAGGAGGGACATCGGAGGGACAGTGGGGGACAGTGGGGGACACTGGGAGGACACTGGGGGGACACTGGGGGGACACTGGGGAACACAGGGGAACATCCCGGGGACACCCAGGGGACACAAGGGGAACACTGGGGACACTGAGGGGGCACTGGGGGAGCACTGGGGGACATTGGGGGACAGTGGGGGGCACTGAAGGGACACTGGTGACACTGAGGGGACACCGGGGGGACACTGGGGGAACACTGGGGAACACTGGGGGACACTGGGGGACACTGGGGGACACTGGGGGGACACTGGGGACATTGGGAGGCTCAGGGGGCTCTGGGGGCTCATGGGGAGGGTCCGCAGTGGGGGCCGGGGACCCCCGGGCGCTGCTCCCCACGGCAGACTCGGGGGTTTGGGGTGCGCGGGACCCCCAAATTCGGGGGATGGATGCCAGGGACCCCCGAGTGTGGGAACTGAGATCCCCAGGACCCCCAGATTTGGGGCGGTGCGTGCTCAGGACCCCCTTATCCGGGGCCATGGGGTACCTGGGACCCCCAAATTAAGGCGGGCGGGTGCCAGGGACCCCCGAGTGTGGGAATGGGGGTGCCCTGGACCCCCGTGCTGGATTTTGGGGTGTCCAGGAGCCCCAAATTCAGGGCCTAGGGGTACCCAGGACTCCCATAATTAGGGTAGTGGGTGCTTAGGACCCCCATACTGGGGGCCATGGGGTGCCCGGGACCCCCAAATTAATGGGGGCGGGTGCCAGGGACCCCCGAATGTGGGAATTTGGGTTCCAGGGACCCCCGTGCTGGGTTTTGGGGTGCCCAGACCCCCATCCTCAGTGTCCTGGGGTGTCTGGGACCCCCCAAACTTGAGGAGTTGGACCCTAAAGACCCCCGTGCGTGGGAATTGGGGTACCCAGGACCCCCAAACTCGGGGCCATGGGGTGACCAGGACCCCCAGATTTGGGGAGGGGCTTTCCAGGAACTCCAAATGTGGGAATTGAGGTCCTCGGGACCCCCGTGCTGGACTTTGGGGTGTCTGGACCCCCAAATTCAGGGTCAGGGAGTGCCCGGGACCCCCAGATTTGGGGCGGTGGGTGCTTAGGAGCCCCAAATTCAGGGGGGTGGGTGCCAGGGACCCCCGAGTGTGGGAATTGGGGTGGGTTTGGGGGGGCACGGGGGGAGTCAGAGGCGATCGAGGGGAATTGGGGGAATTTGGGGAAATTTGGGGGGGAAATTGGGGGGAATTTAGGGGTTCATGGGGAATCTGGGGGGTTCAGAAGGGATCGGGGGGATTTGGGGAAATTTGAGGGGAATTTGGAGAAATTTAGAGCAATTTGGGGGGAATTTGGGGGGAATTCGAGGGGATCTGGGGGAATAAGAAAGGATTGGGGGGGGACTTGGGGAAATTTCGAGGGAATTTGGGGGGAATTTGAGGAAATTTGGAAAGATCTTGAGGGGTTCAGAGGGGATCGAGGGGGATTTTGGGGAAATTTCGGGGGAATTTTGGGGAAATTTGGGGAATTTCGAGTGAATTTGGGGAATCTTGGGGGGTGAGAAGGAATCGGGGTCGGGAATTGGGGAATTTTGGGGGGGTCTGGAATGGTGGGGACACCGAGGACACAGAGGGGGGGCCCAAAACCCCTCCCAGTCCCTCCCAGTCCCCCCCAGTCCCCTCCCAGTCCCTCCCAGTATCCCTCAGTCCCATCGCAGTCCATCCCAGTCCCTCCCAGTCCCCCCCCAGTCCCATCCCAGTCCCCTCCCAGTCCATCCCAGTCCCTCCCAGTTTACCCCAGTCCATCCCAGTCCATCCCAGTCCTCTCCCAGTCCATCCCAGTCCCTCCCAGTCCCCCCCAGTCCCATCCCAGTCCCTCCCAGTCCATCCCAGTCCTCTCCCAGTCCCATCCCAGTCCCCCCCAGTCCCCCCCAGTCCCTCCCAGTCCCCCCCCAGTCCATCCCAGTCCCCTCCCAGTCCCTCCCAGTCCATCCCAGTCCCCCCCAGTCCATCCCAGTCCCCTCCCAGTCCATCCCAGTCCCTCCCAGTCCCTCCCAGTCCCCCCCAGTCCCCCCCAGTCCCTCCCAGTCCCCCCCCAGTCCCTCCCAGTCCCCCCCAGTCCCTCCCAGTCCCCCCCCAGTCCCTCCCAGTCCATCCCAGTCCCCCCCAGTCCCATCCCAGTCCCTCCCAGTCCCCCCCAGTCCCCTCCCAGTCCCTCCCAGTCCATCCCAGTCCCATCCCAGTCCCCCCCAGTCCCCCCCAGTCCATCCCAGTCCATCCCAGTCCCTCCCAGTCCCTCCCAGTCCATCCCAGTCCCCCCCAGTCCCCCCCAGTCCCTCCCAGTCCATCCCAGTCCCTCCCAGTCCCTCCCAGTCCCCCCCAGTCCCCCCCAGTCCCTCCCAGTCCCTCCCAGTCCCCCCCAGTCCCTCCCAGTCCATCCCAGTCCCATCCCAGTCCCTCCCAGTCCATCCCAGTCCCCCCCAGTCCCATCCCAGTCCATCCCAGTCCCCCCCAGTCCATCCCAGTCCCCCCCAGTCCCTCCCAGTCCATCCCAGTCCCCCCCAGTCCCTCCCAGTCCCCCCCAGTCCCATCCCAGTCCATCCCAGTCCCCCCCAGTCCCATCCCAGTCCCCCCCAGTCCCATCCCAGTCCATCCCAGTCCCCCCCAGTCCATCCCAGTCCCCCCCAGTCCCTCCCAGTCCATCCCAGTCCCTCCCAGTCCATCCCAGTCCCCCCCAGTCCATCCCAGTCCATCCCAGTCCATCCCAGTCCCCCCCAGTCCCATCCCAGTCCATCCCAGTCCCCCCCAGTCCCTCCCAGTCCATCCCAGTCCCTCCCAGTCCATCCCAGTCCCCCCCAGTCCATCCCAGTCCCCCCCAGTCCCCCCCAGTCCATCCCAGTCCATCCCAGTCCCTCCCAGTCCATCCCAGTCCCCCCCAGTCCATCCCAGTCCATCCCAGTCCCCCCCAGTCCCCCCCAGTCCATCCCAGTCCCCCCCAGTCCATCCCAGTCCATCCCAGTCCCCCCCAGTCCCCCCCAGTCCATCCCAGTCCATCCCAGTCCATCCCAGTCCCTCCCAGTCCATCCCAGTCCATCCCAGTCCCCCCCAGTCCCCCCCAGTCCATCCCAGTCCCCCCCAGTCCATCCCAGTCCCCCCCAGTCCATCCCAGTCCATCCCAGTCCCCCCCAGTCCCCCCCAGTCCATCCCAGTCCCCCCCAGTCCATCCCAGTCCCTCCCAGTCCATCCCAGTCCCCCCCAGTCCATCCCAGTCCATCCCAGTCCATCCCAGTCCCTCCCAGTCCATCCCAGTCCCCCCCAGTCCCCCCCAGTCCATCCCAGTCCCCCCCAGTCCATCCCAGTCCATCCCAGTCCCCCCCAGTCCCCCCCAGTCCATCCCAGTCCCCCCCAGTCCATCCCAGTCCATCCCAGTCCCCCCCAGTCCCCCCCAGTCCATCCCAGTCCCCCCCAGTCCATCCCAGTCCATCCCAGTCCCTCCCAGTCCCTCCCAGTCCATCCCAGTCCCTCCCAGTCCATCCCAGTCCCCCCCAGTCCATCCCAGTCCATCCCAGTCCCCCCCAGTCCCTCCCAGTCCATCCCAGTCCCCCCCAGTCCATCCCAGTCCATCCCAGTCCCTCCCAGTCCCTCCCAGTCCATCCCAGTCCCTCCCAGTGCACACGGGGGGTTAAACTGGTTTATTGCTCTGCAGGGGGGTCCCGGCGCCCCCCGCCCCCCCCGGGGTTAGTTTTGGGGTTCGGGGGCGGGGCCGGGGGGGTCCCAATGGTGGGGGAGGGGATCAATAATAAGTTTCTTTCTCCACCCAACCTGCAAAAAAAAAGGGGAGGGGGCGTCAGGGGGGACCCCGAATCCTGGGGTGCCCCCCCAACCCCCCCTGGTTTTTATGGCGTTTTCCCCCGTGAGTTTGGGGTTCCCTCCCCTTTTTTGGGGGAGGTTCCATTTTTGGGGGGTTTTTGTTTTTTTTAGGAATTTCCATTTTTTGGGGGTCCCTTTTTTGGGGGTTCCCATTTTTTGGGTTTTCCCTTTTTTTGGTGGTTTTTATTTTTTTGGGTGTTTCTATTTTTTGGGGTTGCCCTTTTTTGAGGTTTGTATTTTTGGGGTGTTTCTATTTTTTGGGGTTTCCCTTTTTTGGGGGGTGTATTTTTGGGGGTTCCCGTTTTTTGGGGTTTCTATTTTTTTGGGGTTTCCATTTTTGGGGGGCTTTCCCTCCATTTTTTTGTTTCCCCCATTTTTGGGGAGTTTGGAGTTTCCTCCTTTTTTTTTTTTCCCCGTTTTTTGTGCTTTCCCCCCATTTTTTTAGATTTCCTTTTTTTTTTTTTTTTTTTTTTTTTTTTTGTGTGTGTGTGTTTGGTTTTTTTTAATTTTTTTTTTATTTTTTGGGGGGGGAGGTTTTTTGTGGGTTTTTTTGTTTTATTTTGCTTCCCACCATTTTTTTTCCATCCCATTTTTATCCCCCCATATTTTTTTTTAGTTTTCCCCTATTATTTTTATGTCCCCCCATTATTTTGGGGGGGTTTTCCTCCATTTTTTAATTTCCCCTTTTTTCTTTTATTTTTGTTTTTGTTTGGGTTTTTTTTGTTGCTTGTTTTGGGTTTTTTTGTTTCCCACCATTTTTTTTCCATCCCATTTCCAACTCCATTTTTTTTTTTAGTTTTTCCCCATTATTTTTATGTCCCCCCATTATTTTTGGGGGATTTCTCTCAATTTCTTTAATTTCCCCTTTTTTCTTTTATTTTTATTTTTTTTGTTGTTGTTTTTGTTTGGGTTTTTTGTTGTCGTTGTTTGTTGTTTTTTTTTTTTTTTTTTCATCCCATTTTTATCCCCCCATTTAAATTAATTCTTCCCCCATTATTTTTATGTCCCCCCCGCCTCCCCCAATTTTTTGGGGGTTTCTCTCCATTTTTTTGTGCTTTTCCCCCATTTTTTTGTGCTTTTCCCCCCACTTTTTGTGTTTTCTCCCACATGGGTTCCTCCCATTTTTTGGGGTGTTCTCCTCACTTTTTTTTTTTTTTTTTTTTTTGTTTCCCCCCCCTTTTTTTAGGTTCCTCCCATTTTTTGGGGGGAGTTTCCCCCATTTTTGGGAGTTTCCTCCCCTTTTTTTTGCTTCTCTTCCCATTTTTTTTTCTATCCCATTTTTAGCCCCCCATTTTTGGGGGGTTTCCCCCATCTTTGTGCTTTTATTTCTTTCCCCTCATTTTTTTCCCATCCCACTTTCAGCCCCCCATTTATTTTTGGGTTCCCCCCATTTTTTGGGGTGTTTTCCCCCCATTTTTTGTGCTTTCTCACCATTTTTCTGGGGTTTCTCTCCATTTTTTGGGGGGTTTCCCTCAATTTATTTAGTTTTCCCCCATTTTTTCTAAGTTTGCCCCTTTTTGGGAAGGATTTCCTCCCATTTTTTGGGGCTTCCTCCCCATTTTTTTGTGCTTTCCGCCCATTTTTGTGCTTTCCCCCCCATTATTTTTCTATCCCGTTCTCAGCCCCCCATTTTTGTGCTTTCTCCCCCATTTTTTTCCCTTTCCCCCCATCTTTTTTAATCCCATTTTCAGCCACCCATTTCTTTTTGGTTTCCCCCCATTTTTTGGGGTTTTTCCCCATTTTTGTGCTTTTCCCCCCCATTTTTTTTCTTTCCCCTCATTTTTTCCATCCCATTTTTATCCCCCCATTTAAATTAAATTTTCCCCCATTACTTTTATGTCCCCCACTTCTATTTTTGGGGTTTCTCTCCATTTTTTTACAATCCTTTTTTTTTTTTTTTTTTTTTTTGTTATTATTTTTTTCCACCTTTTTTTTTTCATCCCATTTCCAACCCCTTATTTTTTTCTAGTTTTCCCCCATTATTTTTATGTCATCCTCCCCCAGGTTTTGGGGGATTTCTCTCCATTTTTTTGTGCTTTCCCCCCATTTTTGGGGGGTTTCTCTCCATTTTTTTTGTATTTTCCCCTTTTTCTTTGCTTCCCTCCATTTTTTTTTTCCATCCCATTTTTATCCCCCTATTTAAATTAAATTTTTCCCCATTATTTTTATGTCGTCCTCCCCCAGGTTTTGGGGGATTTCTCTCCATTTTTTTTTTTGTGCTTTCCCCCCATTTTTTGGATGTTTCTCTCCATTTTTTTAGATTTTCCTTTTTTTTTTTCCACCATTTTTTTTTTCCATCCCATTTCCAACCCCTTATTATTTTTCTAGTTTTCCCCCATTATTTTTACACCCCCATTATTTTGGGGTCCCCCCTCACCTCCGGGGTAGCGCCTCAGGATCAGTTTCCGCACCTCGTCGTAGGCGAAGATGAGCAGGGAATAGGGGAAGGCACAGAACCACCAGGTGACCCTGGGGACACAAACCCCATAAATCCCTGACCCCAAACCCCGGGGGGGCTCAGATTTTGGGGTGATCAGTGGGGTTTTTTTTGGGGGGTCCCTCACTTGAGGGGGTACATGCGCAGGGCCACCCCCATGCCCGGGCAGTAGGACAGGAACGCCGCCAGCGCCGTCTCCTCCAGCAGCCCGAAAATCAGGATCTTGTTCCTGGAATATTTGGGATTTGGGGGTTTTTTTAGGGTTTTTGAGGTGTTTTTTCGTTTTTTGGGGGGTTAGGGATTTTTTGGAAGGGGTTTGGAAGGGGATTGAGATTTTTGGGGGGTTTTGGGGGGGTTTTGGCCTGAAAATCAGGAGCTTGTTCCTAAAATATTTGGGGGTTTTGGGTTTTTTTGGGGTTGGGAGAGGTTTGGGGATTTTTTGAAAGGGGTGTAGAGTGGGGGTATAGGGGACGTTGGGGGTTTTGGGGTTTGTTTGGAGGGGGTTTGGGGCCAAAAATCAGGATTTTGTTCCTAAAAATTGGGGGTTTTGGGGGGTTTTGGGGGGGAATTGGAGTTTTTTTGGGGTTGGGAGAGATTTGGGGATTTTTTGGAGTGGGTTTGAAGTGGGGGTTTGAGGGATTTTTGGGTTTTTTGGCCCAAAAATCAGGATTTTGTTCCTAAAAATTTGGAGGGTTTAGGGGGGTTTTGGGGTTTTTTTTGGGTTTGGGATTTTTTGGAAGGGGTTTGGAAAGGGATTGGGAATTCCGGGGGTTTTGCAAGGTTTTGGGCCTGAAAATCAGGATCTTGTTCCTGAAATATTGGGGGTTTTTTTAGGGGTTTTGGGGTGTTTTTTGGTTTTTTGGGGGGTTGGGGATTTTTTGGAGTGGGATTGAGATTTTTGGGGGGTTTATTGGGGGAGGGGTTTGGCCCAAAAATCAGAATCTTGTTCTTGAAATATTTGGGGTTTTGGGGGGTTTTTTGGGTTGGGAGAGGTTTGGGGATTTTTTGAAGAGGTTAGGAGGGGTTCTGGGAATTTTTTGGAGGGGTTTTGGGGGCAAAAATCAGGATCTTGTTCCTAAAAAATTGGGGTTTTTTGGGGTTGGGAGAGTTCTTGGGATTTTTTTTTTTTTTTTTTTTTTTTTTTTTTTTTTTTTTTGAAAGGTGTTTTGAGAGGGATTGGGAATTCCGGGGGTTTTGCGAGGTTTTGGGCCTGAAAATCAGGATCTTGTTCCTGAATATTTGGGATTTGGGGTTTTTTGGGGTTTCTGGGGTTTTTTTGGGGGTTGGGAGAGGTTTGGGGATTTTTTGGAGTGGGGGTTTGAGGGGGGGTTGAGGGATTTGTGGGGGTTTTGGCTCAAAAATCAGGATTTTGTTCCTAAAATATTTGGGGGTTTGGGTGTTTTTTTTTTTTGGGGGGGGGTTGGGTTTTTTTGGGGTTTTATGGGATTTTTTTGGAAGAGGTTTGGAAGGGGATTGGGAATTTTGCGTTGGGGCTTTTTTTTTTTTTTTTTTTTTGGGGAGGGGGGGAGTTGGCCCAAAATCAGGATCTTGTTCCTAAAAAATTGGGGTTTTTTGGGGTTCGGAGAGTTCTTGGGATTTTTTTTTTTTTTTTTTTTAAATTTTTTTTTTTTTTTTTTGAAAGGGGTTTGGAGAGGGATTGGGAATTCTGGGGAGGGGGGTTTGGCCCGAAAATCAGGATCTTGTTCCTAAAAAATTTGGGGAGATTTGGGGTATTTGAGGGAGATTCGGGGTGGGTTTTTTTTGGGGGGGGTGGGAGAGGTTTTGGGATTTTTTGGAGGGGCTTTGGAAGGGGGATGGGGGGTTGGAGTGGGTTTTTTGGGGTATTTTTGGGGTGTCCCCACTTTATGCCCCGCTGGAAGGCAAAAGTGGCGCAGGTTTTGGAGGATTTGGGGTGGGATTTTGGGGTGATTTGTAGGTGTTTTGGGGGTGATTTGGGGCCAGGTTTGAGCTGGGATTTTTGGGGTGATTTGGGGTATTTTTGGGGTGTTTTGCTGCATTTCACACCCTGCTGGAAGACGGAGGGATGGCACATTTTGGGCTGGATTTTGGGGCTGGTTTTGGAGTGATTTGGGGTGGGATTTTGGGGTGGCTTTGGGTGGGATTTTGGGAAGGTTTTGGAGTGATTTTGGGATGGTTTTAAGTGGGATTTTGAGATGGTTTTGGGGGGGATTTGGGGTGATTTTGGGGGGATTTGGGGTGGGATTTTTGGATGATTCTGGATGGGATTTTGGGATGATTTCAGGTGGGATTTTGGGATGATTTGGGTTGATTTCGGGTGGAATTTTGGGTGGGATTTTGAGGCAATTTTAGGTGGAATTTTGAGATGGTTTTAAGTGGGATTTTGGGATGGTTTTGGGACAATTTGGGAGTAATTTTGGGATGATTTCAGGTGGGATTTTGGGGTAATTTTGGACATTTTGAGGGTGTTTTGGCCTCACTTCATGCCCTGCTGGAAGACGGAGTTGTGGGACATTTTGGGATGGTTTCAGGTGGGATTTTGGCTGGTTTTGGGTGGGATTTTGGGATGGTTTTAAGTGGGATTTTGACATGGTTTGGGGTGGGATTTTGGGTGATTTTGGGTGGGATTTGGGATGGGATTTTTGGATGATTCTGGATGGGATTTTAGGATGATTTCAGGTGGGATTTTGGGATGATTTGGGGTGATTTTGGGGTGATTTTGGGTGGAATTTTGGGTGGGATTTTGAGGCAATTTTAGGCGGAATTTTGAGATGGTTTTAAGTGAGATTTTGGGATGGTTTTGGGACGATTTGGGGGTAATTTTGGGTGGGATTTTGGGATAGTTTGAGCTGGGATTTTGGGGTGATTTTGGGCATTTTGGGGGTGTTTTTCCTCACTTCATGCCCTGCTGGAAGACGGAGTTGTGGGACATTTTGGGATGGTTTTAGGTGGAATTTTGGGGTGATTTTGGGTGGGATTTTGGGGCAGGTTTGGGTGGGATTTGGGGATGGTTTTAACTGGGATTTTGACATGGTTTTGGGTGGGATTTTGGGTGATTTGGGGGTGGGATTTGGGGTGGGATTTTGGGATGATTCTGGATGGGGCTTTGGGATGATTTCAGGTGGGATTTTGGGATGATTTGGGGTGATTTTGGGGTGATTTGGGGATGATTTCAGGTGGAATTTTGGGTGGGATTTTGGGATGATTTTGGGGTGATTTGGGGATGATTTCAGGTGGGATTTTGGGGTGACTTTGAGATAGTTTTGGGTGGGATTTTGGGGCAGTTTTTGGTGGGATTTTGGGATGGTTTCAGGTGGGATTTTGGGGTAATTTTGGACATTTTGAGGGTGTTTTGGCCTCACTTCATGCCCTGCTGGAAGACGGAGTTGTGGGACATTTTGGGAGGATTTTAGGTGGGATTTTGGGATGGTTTTGGGGTGATTGTGGGATGATTTCAGGTGGGATTTTGGCTGGTTTTAGGTGGAATTTTGAGATGGTTTTGGGTGGGATTTTGGGATGATTTTGGGATGAATTGGGATGGGATTTCAGGGTGGTTTTAAGTGGGATTTTGGCATGATTTTGGGTGGATTTGAGGTGACTTTGGGTGGGATTTTGGGATGGTTTGAGCTGGGATTTTGGGGTGACTTTGGGATAGTTTTGGGTGGGATTTTGGGATGATTTCAGGTGGGAGTTTGGGGTGATCTTGGGCATTTTGGGGTGTTTTGGGCTCACTTCATGCCCTGCTGGAAGACGGAGTTGTGGGACATTTTGGGATGATTTCAGGTGGGATTTTGGCTGGTTTTAGGTGGAATTTTGAGATGGTTTTGGGTGGGATTTGGGGTGATTTTGGGGGGATTTGGGGTGGGATTTTTGGATGATTCTGGATGGGGTTTTGGGATGATTTCAGGTGAGATTTTGGGATGATTTGGGATGGTTTTGGGGTGATTTGGGGATGATTTCAGGTGGGATTTTGGCTGGTTTTAGGTGGAATTTTAAGATGGTTTTGGGTGGAATTTTGGGATGATTTTGGAATGGATTTTGGGATGGTTTGGGGGGTGATTTTGGGATGGTTTGGGGGTGATTTTGGGATGGTTTGAGCTGGGATTTTGGGGTGACTTTGAGATAGCTTTGGGTGGGATTTTGGGGCAGTTTTGGGTGGGATTTTTAAATGGTTTTGGGGTGATCTGGGGATGATTTTAGGGTGATTTTGGGTGGGATTTTGGGATGATTTCAGGTGGGATTTTGGGGCAATTTTGGGTGATTTTGGGATGATTTCAGGAGGGATTTTGGGAAGGTTTCAGGCGGGATTTTGGGGTAATTTTGGCCATTTTTGGGGTGTTTTGCCTCACTTCATGCCCTGCTGGAAGACGGAGTTGCGGCGGGTCTTGCAGATGATGAGGTCAGCCCACTGCACCACCACGATGCTGGCGAAGAACGCCGTGTGACACGTGAACTCCACCACCTTCCGCTGCTCGTACGTCTGCGCAGAAACAGGGAGGAAACTGGGAGTAAACCAGGAGTAAATCAGGAGGAAACCAGGAGTAAATTGGGAGGAAATCAGAAGGAAACCATGAGTAAATTTGCAGGAAACTGGGAGGAAACTGGAAGTAAATGGGGAGTAAATCAGGAGGAAACCAAGAGTAAACAGGGAGTAAACAGGGGGAAACCGTGAGTAAATCAGGAGTAAACAGGGAGAAACTGGGAGTAAATTGGGAGTAAAAGGGGAGGAAACCATGAGCAAACTGTGAGGAAACCAGGAGTAAATGAGAGGAAACTGGGAGGAAACTGGGAGGAAACCACAAGGAAACTGGGAGGAAACCACAAGGAAACTGGGAGTAAATTGGGAGGAAACAGGGAGGAAACAGGGAGGAAAGTAGGAGTAAATCAGGAGAAAATTGGGAGGAAATGAGGAGTAAACAGGGAGGAAACCACAAGTAAACTATGAGGAAACTGGGAGGAAACCATGAGTAAACTGTGAGGAAACCATGAGTAAACCAGAGGAAACTGGGAGTAAATTGGGAGGAAACCGGGATGAAACCAGGAGTAAATTGGGAGGAAACCAGAAGTAAACCAGGAGGAAACTGGGATAAAACCACAAGGAAACTGGGAGTAAATTGGGAGGAAACCAGGAGGAAACCCAGAGTAAACAGAGAGGAAACCGGGAGTAAACCAGGAGTAAACAGGGAGAAACTGGGAGGAAAGTGGGAGGAAAGTGGGAGGAAACCAAGAGTAAATTGGGAGGAAAGTGGGAGGAAATCAGGAGGAAACCGGGAGTAAACTGGGAGGAAAGCGGGAGGAAACCAGGAGTAAATGGGGGGAAATGGGGGAAAACCAGGAGTAAATTGAGGGTAAATTGGGAGTCAATTGGGAGGAAACCGGGACAAAACCAGGAGTAAATCAGGAGGAAATTGGGAGGAAATTGGGAGGAAACTGGGAGGAAACTGGGAGGAAACCAGGAGTAAATGGGGGGAAATGGGGCAGAAATGGATGTGGAAATAAATGTGGAAACAGGGCTGGAAAATGGGGTGGGAATGGGGAGAAAAGGGGTAGAAATAGGGTGGGAAATAGGTGGGGAAATGGGGTGGGAATAGTTGTGACAGTAAATGTGGAAATGGGGTGGGAATGGGGTGGGAATGGTGGGGAATGGAGTGTGGAAATGGGGAGAAAAGGGGTGGAAATGGGGGCAATAGGTGGGTAAATGGGGTGTCAGTAGGTTTGGGAATGGGGGAAAATGGGGTGGGAATGGGTGTGGAAGTAAACGTGGAAATGGGGTGGGAATGGGGAGAAAAGGGGTGGAAATGGGGGGAATAGGGTGGGAATGGGGGGAAATGGGGGAAACAGGTGAGAAAATGGGGAGAAAAGGGGCAGAAATGGGGAGGAATAGGTGGGGAAATGGGGTGGGAATGGGAGGGAACGGGTGTGGAAATGGGGTGTACCTGGTGTGTGACTGGTGTGTGACTGGTGTGTAAGGGCTGTGTAAGGGCTGTGTAAGGGCTGTGCAGGGGCAGTTTAGGGTCCCTCACCCACTCCTGGCCGTAGGAATCCTCCAGGTCGTTCTTGGAGCGATCGTCCCAGGCCAGGCGGATCCCCAGCAGCGTCCCCGGCAGGAACCCGTTCTCCGCCAGGATCACAAAGTAGGTGAAGAACCCGCCCAGGGCCTGGATCATCCCTGCGGGGTCACAGCCATGGGATCAGGGCCATGGGATTGGGATCGGGATTGGGATCAGAGCCTTGGGATTGGGTCACAAAGTAGGTGAAGAACCCACCCAGGACCTGGATCATCCCTCTGGGATTGGGGTCAGAGCCATGGGATTGGGATTGGGATCAGAGCCGTGGGATTGGGATCAGGGCCATGGGATCGGGATTGGGATCAGAGCCATGGGACTGGGTCACAAAGTAGGTGAAGAACCTGCCCAGGGCCTGGATCATCCTTGTGGGACTGGGGTCAGAGCCAAGAGATCAGGATTGGGATCAGGACTGGGATCGGGATCAGAGCCATGGGATTGGGATTGGGATCAGGATCAGACCCACAGATTGGGATCAGGATCAACACCATTGGACTGGGACCATGGGATCGGGATCAGCATCCCAGGATCAGCATCCTTGGATTTGGGATCACCCCATGACCCTGCACTGACCGATCTGGCCGTAGGCCGTGCTGATGAGTGACCCCAGAGTGACCAGTGAGTGACCACTGACCGATCTGGCCGTAGGCCATGCTGATCAGTGACACCAGAGTGACCCCAGAGTGACCCCAGAGTGACCAGTGAGTGACCACTGACCGATCTGGCCGTAGGCCATGCTGATCAGCCTCTCGTTGACCAGTTTGTCACTCCGGGGGTTCCGCGGTTGCCGTTTCATGATGTCACTCTCGGCCGCCTCGTAGGCCAGGGAGATGGCCGGGACCTGAGGGGACAGCGGTGTCACCCGGGGTCACCTCATGTCACCCAGTGTCACCCTGTGTCACCCTGTGTCATACCCATGGCACTCAATGTCACTGCACAGCGCCCAATGTCACCCAGTGTCAGCCCTGTGTCACCCAGCATCACCCTGTGTCACCCACTGTCACCTTGTGTCACTCAGTGTCACCCTGCATCATTCAGATTCACCCTGTGTCTCCCAACTGTCACCCCTGTGTCATACCAGTGGCACCCAATGTCACCCCTTGGCATCCCATTGTGACCCAGTGCCACCCAATGTCACCCCTGTGTTATACCCCTGGCACCCAATGTCACCTGCTGGCATCCCACTGTCACCCACTTGTCACCCACTGTCACCCTCATCAGCCCTGTGTCACACCCTGGCACTCCACTGTCACCCACTGTCACCCTGTGGTACCCGCAGTGTCACTGTGTGCCATCCCACTGTCACCCAATGTCACCCCCATGGCACCCACTGTCACCCACTGTCCCACATCATGGCATGATGGCAGTGCCCGGGGACAGGAGGATTTGGGGTCTCTGGGGTGGATTTGGGGTCCCTGGGATGGATTTGGGGTCCCTGGTTGGATTTGGGATGGATTTGGGGTCCCTGGGATGGATTTGGGGTCCCTGGTTAGATTTGGGATGGATTTGGGTCCCCCCTCACCATGTCGGTGCCCAGGTCGATGCAGAGGATGATGACGGTCCCCAGGGGCAGCGGGATGTTGGCAATGATGGATTTGGGATGGATTTGGGATCCCTGGTTGGATTTGGGGTCCCCAGGAGGGTTTGGGGTCCCCCCTCAGCATGTCGGTGCCCAGGTCAATGCAGAGGATGGTGACGGTCCCCAAGGGCAGTGGGATGTTGGCAGGGATGGATTTGGGGTGGATTTGGGGTCCCTGGGTGGGTTTGGGGTCCCTGGGAGGGTTTGGGGTCCCCAGGAGGGTTTGGGGTCCCCCCTCACCATGTCGGTGCCCAGGTCGATGCAGAGGATGGTGACGGTCCCCAGGGGCAGCGGGATGTTGGCGATGATGAAGAGCAGGAACGGGGTGATCTCGGGGATGTTGCTGGTCAGGGTGTAGGCGATCGACTTCTTCAGGTTGTCGAAGATCAGCCGCCCTGCGAGGGGACAGCGGCGTCCCCAGATGTCCCCAAATGTCCCCAGTGTTCCCAGTGTCCCCAGGGCTCCCAATGCCGCCAGTGTCCCCAATATCCCTGAAGTCTTCAATGTCCCCATTGTCCCCAGTGTCCCCAATGTCCCAATACCTCCAATGTCCCCAAATATATCCAGTGTCCCAAACATCCCCAGTGTCCCAAATATCCCCAATACTCCCAATGTCCCCAATGCTCCCAATGTCCCCAATACCCCAAATACCCACAATGACTGCAACGCTCCCAATATCCCCAAAGCCCCCAGTGTCCCCAATGACTCCAATGTCCCCAATGTCCCAAATATTCCCCAATGTCCCCAGTGTCCCCAACGTCCCCAATGTCCCAACATCCCCAATGTCCCCAATGTCCCGAAATGTCCCCAATGTCCCCAATGCCCCCAATGTCCCCATTGTCTTCCTTGTCCCTAATGTCCGAACACCTCCAATGTCCTCAAAATCCCTAATGTCCCCATTGTCCCCAATGACCCCAAAGTTCCCAGTGCCTCCAATGTCCCCATTGTCCCCATTGTCCTCATTGTCCCCAATGTCTCAATACCTCCAATGTTCCCCAAATCCCTATTGTCCCCAATGTCCCCAGTGTTCCCAATGCCCACAGTGCCCCCAATAATCCCAATGCCCCCAATGTCCCCAATGTCCCCAATATCCCCAATGTCCCCAGTGTTCCCAATGTCCCCAATGGCCCAATATTCCCAATGCCCCAAATGTCCCCGATGTCCCCAACATCCTCAATTTCCCCAAGATCCCCAAATTCTCCAATGACTCCACTGTCCCTGATGTCCCCAGTTCCTCCAATATCCCGAATGTCCCAAATGTCCCCAATACTCACAATGTCCCCAATGCTCATAATGTCCCCAACACTCCCAATACTCCCAATGTCCCCAATGCCCTGAGTGTCCCCGACTGTCCCCAACGTCCCCAATATCCCCAAATCCTCCAATGACTCCACTGTCCCTAATGCCCCCAAAGCCCCCAATGTCCCCAATGTCCCCAATGTCCCCAATGCTCTCAATGCCCCAACTGACCTCAATATTCCCAGTATCCTCAAATCCTCCAATGACTCCACTGTCCCTAATGCCCCCAAAGCCCCCAATTCCCCCAATATCCCCAATGCCCCCAACGCTCCAACTGACCCCAATATTCCCAATATCTCCAAATCCTCCAGTGACTCCACTGTCCCTAATGCCTCCAAAGTCCCCAATTCCCCCAACACACCCCAATGTCCCCAAGCCCCTGTGGCTGTCCCTGACCTTCCTCGACGCCGGTGACGATGGAGGCGAAGTTGTCGTCCAGCAGGATCATGTCGGCCGCCTGCTTGGACACGTCGGAGCCGGCGATGCCCATGGCGATCCCGATGTCCGCCTTCTTCAGCGCCGGCGAGTCGTTGACACCGTCACCTGTCACTGCCACGATGGCGCCCTGGGGACGGGGGGGACGTTGGGGACAGCGGGGACATCGGGGGTATTGGGAAGGTTGGGAATATGGGGAACATTGGGGACATTGAGGACATTGGGGGCATTGGCAAGATGGGGGACACTGAGGGCATTGCAGGTATTGAGAGATTTGGGGACACTGGGGACATTGGGGGCACCGGGGACATTGGGGGTATTGGGGACATTGGGGATGTTGGGGACATGGGGGACATTGCGGGTATTGGGGGATTTGAGGGCATTGGGGGATTTGGGGATGTTTGGGTTATTGGGGACATTGGTGATGTTCAGGATATTTGGAGGTATTGGAGGCATTGGGGATATCGGGGACATTGGGGACACTGGGGACATTGAGAATATGGGGAACACTGGAGACACTGGGGACATTGGGGGCATTGGAGACATTGGAAATGTTGGGGGCATTGGGGTTGTCGGGGATATTGGGGGCATTGGGGTTGTTGGGGGTATTGGAGGATTTGGGGACACTTGGGGGCATTGGGGTTGTTGGGGGTATTGGGGACGTTGCGGACATTGGGGGCACTGGGGACATTGGTGACATTTGGGTCATTGGGAACGTTGGGGATATTGGGGACACTGAGGGCTTTGGGGACACTGGGGACATTGGGGGCATTGGTGGCATTGAGGGTATGGGGATATGGGGAACATTGGGGACAGTAAGGATATTGGGGGCATTATGGACATTGGGGACACTGGAGTCAGTGGGGACATTGGGGGTATTGGGGATGTTGGGGGTGTTGGGAGATTTGGGGGCGTTGGAGGCACTGGGGGCACTGGGGGCATTGGTGACATTTGGATCATTGGGAACACTGGGGATATTGGGGACACTGTGGGCTTTGGGGACATTGGGGGCATTGGGGATGTTGGGGACATTGGGAGCATTGGGGACAGTAGGGATATTGCGGATTTTGGGGACATTAGGGGCATTGGCGACATTTGGGTCATTGGGAACAGAGGACAGAGAAGGGCTATTGGGATAAGGGGATATGAGGACAGGTGACACAGGCAACACAGGTGACACAGATGACATGGGTGACACAGGTGCCACAGGTGCCACAGGGGACAGAGAACAGAGGACAGAGAAGGGCTATTGGGATAAGTGGATATGGGGACAGGGGACACAGGTGACACAGGTGCCCACAGGTAGCAGAGGTGCCACAGGTGACATGGGTGACTCAGGTGCCACAGGTAGCACAGGTGACAGAGGTGACACAGGTGACACAGATGACACAGGTGGCACAGGTGACACAGGTAACACAGGTGACACAGGTGGCACAGATGACACAGGCAACACAGGTGACACAGGTAACACAGGTGACACGGATGACACAGGTGACAGAGGGACAAGGCGGTGTCACCTGTCTCTGGCAGCCCTCCACGATGATCAGTTTCTGCTGGGGGGACGTGCGGGCGAAGACGATCTCGGTGTGGTTCCGCAGGATCTCGTCCAGCTGCTCCGAGCTCATGTCCTTCAGGTCTGACCCGTGCACCACGCACGCCTTGGCCTCCCTGGGGGTCACGGCGGAGTCAGAACCACAAATTCCCCAGGAAACCCCCCCCCCCCCAGGATCCCAAAATCCTTGGGATCACCCCTGGGATCCCCCTGAAATCCCCTCCCCAGGTGATCCCAGGTCATGTCCTTCAGGTCTGACCCGTGCACCACACACACCTTGGCCTCCCTGGGGGACACGGGGGGGGGTCAGAACCCCAAATTCCCGGGAAAAAAAAATCCCCTGGGACCCCAAAATCCCTGGGATCAACCCTGGGATCACCCCCGAGATCCCCCTGAAATCCCCTTCCCAGGTGTCCCCAGGTTGTGTCCGTCAGGTCTGACCTGTTCACCAAACACGCCTTGGCCTCCCTGGAGGTCACGAGGAGGTCAAAACCCCAAAATCTTCTCCAACACCCCGAAATTCCTCAGAAGATGCCCTGGGACCTCTAAATCCCTGAGATCACTGCCAGAATCACCCTGAAATCCCTTCCCCAGGTGCTCCCAGCTCGTGTTCTTGAGGTCTGACCCGTGCACCAAACACACCTTGGCCTCCCTGAGGGGGTCACGGGGGGTCAGCACCCCAAAATCTGCTCCAGTGCCCTGAAATTCCTGGGAAAATCTTATTGAGGACCCCAAATCCCCTCAACTTCCCCCACATGGCTCACTTGGGGTTCCTCAGCTCACCTGAGTCTCACCTGGAGCTCACCTGGAGCTCACCTGGGGTTCACCTGGCTGACCTGAGGCTCACCTGGGTTTCTCCTGTCTCACCTGGGGCTCACCTGGGATCACCTGGAGCTCACCTGGGGTTCACCCTGGGGCTCACCCTGGAGCTCACCTGGGGTTCACCTGGCTGACCTGAAGCTCACCTGTGTCTCACCTGGCTGATCCACATCTCACTTGGGGTTCACCTGGGGCTTTCCTGACTCATTTGGGGTTCATGTGGCTTGGGGCTCCCCTGACTGATCCATGTCTCACCTGGGATCACCTGTAGCTCACCTGGGGTTCACCTGCCTGATCCATGTCTCACCTGGGATCACCTGTAGCTCACCTGGGGCTCACCTGGTTAAACCATGTCTCACCTGTGTCACAGCTGGGGCTCACCTGGGGTTCACCTGGCTGACAGGTATGTTCAGCCTGGCTGCGATGTCCTCCACGGTCTCGTTGCCCTCGGAGATGATCCCGACCCCTTTGGCGATGGCCTTGGCCGTGATCGGGTGGTCCCCGGTCACCATGATCACCTGGGGACACGGGGGGCCATCAGAGCCTGGGGACACCTGGGGACACCTGGGGACAACTGGGGGATAGCTGGGAATACCTGGGGACACCTAGGGGGCACCTGGGGACAGCTGGGGACAGCTGAGGACAGCTGGGGACACCTGGGGATATCTGGGGGACACTGGGGATACACCTGGGGATACACCTGGAGGACACCTGAGGACACCTGGGGGTCACCATCAGCAGCAACTGGGGACACCTGGGGGACACCTGGGGGCATGAGGGAGGGAGAGACGGGGGGACATGGGGACATGGAGGGGACATGGGAGTACAGGGGGGTTGGAGGGCTGAGCTTGCGGGGGGGGGGGCGGTCCTGGGTTATGGCCTCAGGGGGAGTTTGGGGGTCCCAGGTGGGCTCGGTGGGGGGGTTGGGGGTCCTGGGCGGGTTTTGGGGTCCCCGGGTGGATTTTTGGAGGTCCCGGGTGGAGTTTTGGGGTCCTGGGTGGAGGTTTGTGTGTCCTGGGTGGGCTCAGGGTGATTTTGGGGTCCCAGGTAAGTTGTGGGGTCCTGGACAGGGTTTGGGGGTCCTGGGTGTATTTTTGTGGTCCTGGGTGAGATTTTTGGGATCCTGGGTGGGATTTTGTGGTTCTGGATGGGTTTTAGGGGGTCCTGGGTGTGTTTTTGGGGTCCTGGACAGGTTTTGGGGGTCCCGGGCAGGGTTTTGGGGGGTCCCAGGTGTGTTTTGGGGGGTCCTGGGTGTGTTTTGGGGGTTCTGGGCAGGGTTTTGGGGGTCCCTGGTGTGGTTTTGGGGTCCTGGGCAAGGCTTTGGAGGTCTTGGCTGGTTTCTGGGGTCCCAGGGGGGTTTTGGGCCCCACCTTGATGCCGGCGCTCCGGCACTTGCCCACGGCGTCGGGCACGGCGGCGCGGGGGGGGTCGATCATGGACATGAGCCCCACGAAGCAAAGGTCACTGGTGGGGAAATTCACCTCGTCCGCATCGAACCGGAACCCGCGGGGAAACTTGTCCGGGGGCAGGTACAGGTGACAGAACCCTGGGGACACCAAGGTGGGGACAGTGAGACACTGCCAGGGACACCTGTACAGGTGACAGAACCCTGGGGACACCGCAGGGACAGTGAGACCCCACAGGGACACCTGTACAGGTGACAGAACCCTGGGGACACCGCGGGGACAGTGAGACACTGCCAGGGACACCTGTACAGGTGACAGAATCCTGGGGACATCACGGGGACAGTGTGACACCAGGGACACCTGTACAGGTGACAGAACCCTGGGGACATCACAGGGACAGTGTGACACCAGGGACACCTGTACAGGTGACAGAACCCTGGGGACATCACAGGGACAGTGTGACACCAGGGACACCTGTACAGGTGACAGAATCCTGGGGACATCACAGGGACAGTGTGACACCAGGGACACCTGTACAGGTGACAGAACCCTGGGGACACCGCGGGGACAGTGAGACCCCACAGGGACACCTGTACAGGTGACAGAACCCTGGGGACACCGTGGGGACAGTGAGACACTGCCAGGGACACCTGTACAGGTGACAGAACCCTGGGGACACCGTGGGGACAGTGAGACCCCACAGGGACACCTGTACAGGTGACAGAACCCTGGGGACACCGCAGGGACAGTGAGACACCAGGGACACCACAAAGGACTTGTCCGGGGGCAGGTACAGGTGACAACTCTGGGGACACCGTGGGGACAGTGAGACCCCACAGTGAGACTCCACAGAGACCCCCAGGATCCTGTCTGGGGGCAGGTACAGGTGACAGAATTCTGGGGACACCAGGGTCAGCACCTCTGGGGACCACGAGGTCCCCCCCAGATGTACCCAGGACCTTCCAGGACCCTCTCCCCGAGTCCCTCCAGCTCCAGGTAGGCATTTTGGAAAGTTCTTTCTCCTTCTCATCTCAGTGCAGCTCCCCCAAATCCCCCCGGGGACCCCCAAATCCCCCTGGGACCCCACTCAGGACCCCCCAGGACCCCCCCAGGACCCTCTGAGACCCTCCCTGGACATACCCAGGACCCTCTCGCCGAGCCCCCCCAGCTCCAGGTAGGCGTTCTGGAAGGCCTCTCGCATCTCCTGGTCCAGGGGCTGCTCCTGCCCCTGCAGGAGGATGCGGGAGCAGCGGTCCAGGATCCGCTCGGGGGCGCCCTTCATCACCAGCAGGTGCCCCTGGGGGTCATCCTCGCGCTCGTGGATGGACAGCTGCTCACGGGGACAGGGGACAGCGGTGTCACACGGGGTGGGGTCACCGGTGGCACACGCTGTGTGGTCACACCAGGCTGCCCGGTGTCGCCAATGTCACCCAGAGTCACCCCAGTGTCACCCATAGGCACCCCAGGGTCACCCACATGCTGCCCAGTGTAACCAGTGTCACCCACAGGCACCTCAGGGTCACACACACAGTGCCCTGTGTCACTCCAGGGTCACCCAGAGCCACCCTAGTGACACCCACACGCTGCCCAGTGTCACCAGTGTCACCCACACACATCCCAGGATCACCCACACGCTGCCCCTTGTCACCCTAGTGACATCCAGAGCCACCCCAGTGTCTGCCACACACTGTTCAGTGTCACCAGTGTCACCCAGAGCCACCCCAGCATCACCCACACACTGCCCAGTGTCACCCAGAACCACCCCAGGGTCACCCATATATTGCTCCATGTCACCCCAGCGTCACCTACAGCCACCCCAGTGTCACACAGAGCCACCCCAAGGTCACACACATACTGCCCAGTGTCACCAGTGTCACCCACTGACCATTCTGGTGTCACCAGTGTCACCCAGAGCCACCCCAGAGTCACCCACATGCTGCCCAGTGTCACCAATGTCACCCACAGGCCCCCCAGGGTTACCCATCCATGCTTCAGTGTCACCCCAGTATCACCCAGAGCCACCCCAGTGTCCCCAACACGCTGCCCAGTGTCACCCCAGGGTCACCCACAGCCACCCCAGGGTCACACACACACTGTTCGGTGTCACCAGTGTCACCCACAGTCACCCCAGGGTCACACACACACACTGTTCGGTGTCACCAGTGTCACCCACAGACATCCCAGGGTCACACACACGCTGCCCCTTGTCACCCCAGGGTCACCCAGAGCCACCCTAGTGACACCCAGAGCCACCCCAGTTTCCCCCATACACTGCCCAGTGTCACCAATGTCACCCACAGGCACCCCAGGGTCACCCACATGCTACCCAGTGTCATCCCAGGATCACCAACAGACATCCCAGTGTCACCCAGAGCCACCCCAGGTCATGCACACACTGCCCAGTGTCACCTCAGTGTCACTCACACGCTGCCTGGTGTCACCAGTGTCAATCACACACACTGCCCAGTGTCACCCACAGGCACCCCAGTGTCACACATGCAGTGCCCCATGTCACCAGAGTCACCCCAAGGTCACCCAATACTGCCCAGTGTCACCAGTGTCACCCAGAGCCACTCCAAGGTCACACACACCCTCCCAGTGCTCCCAGTGCCCCCAATTCCCCTCTCCCATTACCCCCAGTTCCCCATCCCAGTGCCTCCAGTGCTTCCCAGTGCCCCCAATTCCTCCTCCCAGTTCCCTCAGTGCCCCCAGTTCCCTGTCCCAGTTCCCCCATTGCCCCATCCCAGGGCCCCGGTGCTCTTCACCTGTTGCTACCAGTGCCCCCAGTCCCCCACCGCAGTGTCCCCAGTTCCCCTTCCCAGACCCTCATCCCAGTGCCCCCAGTGCTCCATCCCAGTAAGTGTCCCAGTTCCCCATCTCAATTCCCCAATGCCCCCAGTGCCCCAAGTTCTGCATCCCAGTGCCCCATCCCAGTTCTCCCAGTGTCCCCAATGCTCCCAGTTCCCTGTCCCAGTGCCTCCAGTTCCCCATCCCAGTTCCCCCAGTGTCGCAAAGGCTCCCAGTGCCCTGTCCCTGTGCTCCCAGCTCCCCACCCCAGTGCCCCCAGTGCCCCCAAGTGTCCCCAGTTCCCCATCCCAGTGCCCCCAGTGTCCCTGTTCTCCCATCCCAGTGCTCCCAATTTGCTGGCCCAGTTCCCCCAGTTCCCTGTCCCAGTGGCCTCAGTGCCCCCTCCCAGCTCCCCACCCCAGTGCCCCCAGTGCCCCAAGTTCCCCACCCCAGTGCCCCATCCCATTACCCCCAGTGTCCTCAATGCTCCCAGTGCCCCATCCCAGTGCTCCCAGGGCCCCCAATGTCCCCAGTTCCCTGTCCCAGTGCCCCATCCCAGTGCCTCCAGTGCCCCCAGTACCCCGTCCCAGTGCCCCATCCCATTACCCCCAGTGCCCCCAGTGCCCCCAGCTCCCCATCCCAGTGCCCCCAGTTCCCCATCCCAGTTCCCTGGCCCAGTCCCCGGGTACCTGGTACTTGTTGGTGGAGTTGAAGGGGATCTCGGTGACTTTGGGGTTGCGGTCGCGCATCCTCTTGACGGAGCCGCAGGACAGCTGGATGCACTTGAGCAGCGCCGACTCCGAGGCGTCCCCGGCCGTGTCCCGCTGCGGGGAGGGGACAGCGCGGTGTCACCGGGGCCGGGCGGGGCCGTGTCCCCTCCCCCGGGGCCCTGGGGACCCCCAGACCTTGGAGATGGAGACGTTCTCCTGGCCCGGCTTGAACACGGCGCGGTTACAGAGCCCCGCGATGCGCGCCAGGGCCGCCCAGGTGGGAGAGCGCTTGTCGAAGGTGGCACCTGGGGACACCGGGGACAGTCAGGGGTGTCACCTGTGCCAGCCACTGACCACATCAGTGACACCCACTGACCACCCCGGTGTCACCAGGGCCGCCCAAGTGGGGGAGCGCTTGTCGAAGGTGGCACCTGGGGACACCGGGGACAGTCAGGGGTGTCACCTGTGCCAGCCACTGACCACATCAGTGACACCCACTGGCCACCCCGGTGTCACCAGGGCCGCCCAGGTGGGGGAGCGCTTGTCGAAGGTGGCACCTGGGGACACCGGGGACAGTCAGGGGTGTCACCTGTGCCAGCCACTGACCACATCAGTGACACCCACTGACCACCCCGGTGTCACCAGGGCCGCCCAGGTCGGGGAGCGCTTGTCGAAGGTGGCAGCTGGTGACAGCAGGGACAGTCACTGGTGTCATCAGTGTTACCCATTGATCATCCCACTGTGACCCATTGACCACCCCACTGCCACCCACTGACCACCCCGGTGTCACCAGGGCCGCCCAGGTGGGGGAGCGCTTGTCGAAGGTGGCACCTGGGGACACCAGGGACAAGTCAGGGGTGTCACCTGTGCCAGCCACTGACCACATCAGTGACACCCATTGATCACCCCAGTGTCACCAGGGCCGCCCAGGTGGGGGAGCGCTTGTCGAAGGTGGCAGCTGGGGACAGCAGGGACAGTCACTGGTGTCATCAGTGTTACCCATTGATCATCCCACTGTGACCCATTGACCACCCCACTGCCACCCACTGACCACCCCGGTGTCACCAGGGCCACCCAGGTGGGGGAGCGCTTGTCGAAGGTGGCAGCTGGGGACAGCAGGGACAGTCACTGGTGTCATCAGTGTCACTGGTGCCACCCACTGACCACATCGGTGACACCCACTGACCACCTCAGTGTCATCTATTCACCACCCCGGTGTCACCAGGGCCGCCCAGGTGGGGGAGCGCTTGTCGAAGGTGGCACCTGGGGACACCGGGGACAAGTCAGGGGTGTCACCTGTGCCACCCACTGACCACATCAGTGACACCCATTGATCACCCCAGTGTCACCAGGGCCGCCCAGGTGGGAGAGCGCTTGTCGAAGGTGGCAGCTGGGGACACCGGGGACAAGTCAGGGGTGTCACCTGTGCCACCCACTGACCACGCACTGACCACCCTGGTGCCACCAGCGCCACCCATTGATCACCCCAGTGTCACCAGGGCCGCGCAGGTCGGGGAGCGCTTGTCGAAGGTGACACCTGGGGACAGCAGGGACAGTCACTGCTGTCACCAATGTCACTGGTGCCACCCATTGATCACATCAGTGACACCCACTGACCAGCCCGGTGTCACCCATTGATCACCCCAGTGTCACCAGGGCTGCCCATGTGAGAGAGTGCTTGTTGAAGGTGGCACCTGGGGACAGTGGGGACAGTCAGGGGTGTCATCAGTGTCACCTGTGTCACCTATCCACCACCCCAGTGTCACCAGGGCTACCCACGTGGGAGAGCACTTGTCAAAGGTGGCACCTGGGGACAGCAGGGACAGTCAGGGTATGCCTGGTGTCACCCACTGACCACCCTGGTGTCACCCACTGACCACCCTGGTGTCACCAGGGTCACCCACACGGGCAAGTGCCTGTCAAGGGTGGCACCTGGGGACATTGGGCACTGTCGGGGACATGCAGGGGACACCCCAGACGGGTGGGGACTCCCCTGTGACCTCAGAGAGGGGTCCCGGGAAGGGGGACAGGGGAAAGGGAGTGGGGGGACAAGGGAGGGTGAGGCCTGGGAAAAGGGGGACCCCTGGGGTGGGGGAACGGGGGGGGACACGGGCCAGGGAAAGGGGGACAAGGGGAGGGACAGCGGGGTCAGGGTGTTGGGGGGTTCGGGGTGTTGGGGGGGGTTTGGGGTGCTGGGGGTTCAGGATCTGAAGGATTTGGGGTGCAAGTGCCTGGGGGATTGAGGTACTGGGGGTTTGGGGTGCCAGGGATTTGGGCTGCTGAAGGTTTAGGGTCTGAGGGGTTTGGGGTGCCAGGGGCTCAGGGTCCGAGGGGTTTGGGTTGCAAGGGGATGACAATGCCTGATGGATTGTGGCACTGGGGGTTTGGGGTGCCAGGAAAATGGGATCCTGGGGGCTCAGGATCCGAGGGGTTCAGGTTCTGAGGGGTTTGGGGTGCCAAGGGGTTACAGTGCCTGGGGATTGGTGTGTCACGGAATAGGGGTGCCAGGGGGATTGGGGTACTGGGGGTTTGGGGTGCCAGGGAATTGGGGGGCCAGGGGTTCAGAGTCTGAGGGGTTTGGGGTGCCAGGGGGTTACAGTGCCCGCGGGATTGGAGGTGCTGAAGTTCCAGGTGTTTGAGGTTCCAGAGGATTTGGGTTCCAGGGGATTTGGGTTCCAGAGGATTGAGGTGTCAGGGGATTGGGGTTCCAGAGGATTTGGTTACCAAGGTCCTGGGGCATTTGGGTTCCACAGCATCAGGGTGCCAGGGGGTTTGGGGTTCTGGGAAATTGAGGTGCTGGGGGATTGGGGTTCCAGGGTATTGGGGTGTCAGGGCATTGGGGTTCCAGGGGATCGGGGTGTCAGAGGATTTGGGTACTGAGGTCCCAAGGTATTAGGGTTCCAGAGGATTTGGGTTCTAGGGGATTGGACTGCCAGAGGATTTGGGTACTGGATTTCCAGGGCATTGGGGTTCCAGGGTATTGGGGACCCAGAGTATTGAGGTACCAAGTTCTCGGGGCCTTGGGGTTCCAGGAGATTGAGGTGTGGGGGATTTGGGTTCCAGGGTATTGGAGTGTCAGAGGATTTGGGTACCGAGTTCCTGGCACACTGGGGTTCCAGGGGGTGTTGGGGATTGGGGTTCTAGGAGGTTGGGGTGCCAGGGGGTTTGGGTACCGAGTTCCCAGCATATTGGGGTTCCAGGGGATCAGGGTCTCAGAGGATTTGGATACCAAGGTCCCAAGACATTGGGGTTCCAGGGCATTGGGGTGCCAGGGGATTTGGGTTCAAGGGGGTGTGGGTACCGAGTTCCCGGGGCATTGGGGTTCCGGGGCATAGGGGTCCTGGGGCCATTGGGGATTTTGGGGTGCCCCCCACGCACCCGACTGGTCCTCGGTGGTGTCGGCCTCGTGGATCTGGTTGTCGAACCACATGTGGGCCACGGTCATGCGGTTCTGGGTCAGCGTGCCCGTCTTGTCCGAGCAGATGGTGGAGGTGGAGCCGAGGGTCTCCACGGCCTCCAGGTTCTTCACCAGGCAGTTCTTCCTGGCCATGCGCTTGGCCGTCAGCGTCAGGCACACCTGGGGGGCACCCGGGGGGTCACGGGGGGTGGGACCCCAATATGGGGTGTGCAGACCCACCATGACCCCAAAACTGGCACCAGAACCCCCCAATATGCCATTTGTGCGCTCAGTGCCCAGACCCCCACTGTGATCAGGGTCAGGCACACCTGGGGGGCAGCCTGGGAGGGTTACAAGGGGTGGGACCCCAATATGGGGTGGACAAAATCCCCCCTGACTCCAAATCTGGCACCAGAACCCCCAGTACGGGGTACAGAGACCCCCCCATGACCCCAAAATTGGCACCAGAGCCCCCATAGGGGGTGCAGAGACTCCCCTGCAACACCAAAACTGGCACCAGAACCCCCACAATGTGCCCTCAGTGTGCCCTCGATGCCCGGACCCCCATTGTGATCAGGGTCAGGCACACCTGGGGGGCACCTCGGGGTGGTCACAGGGGGTGGGACCCCCGGTATGGAGCCTGTGGACCCCCCCACAGCACCCCAAAACTGAACCCAGGGCCCCAAACCCCCCTCCCAGTGTGGCGATGGTGACCAGCAGCCCAATGATGGCCATGAGGATGGTGATGGTGTAGTCCCACAATAATGCCTCTATTGCCCTCCCAGTGCTCCCAGCGCCCTCCCAGTGTTCCCAGTTCCTTCCCAGTGCCCTCCCAGTGTTCCCAGTTCCTTCCCAGTACCCTCCCAGTGCTCTTGCAGTGCCCTCCCAGTCCCTCATAGTGATGGTGGCCAGCAGCCTCTCAGCCACAATGATGCCCATGAGGAAGATGATGGTGTAGCCCCCCAACAAGTGCTCCCAGTGCCCTCCCAGTGCTCCCAGTGCTCCCAGTGCCCTCCCAGTGCCCTGGCAGCGCCCCCAGCCCGTCACTCACGGTGACGGTGGCCAGCAGCCCCTCGGGCACGTTGGCCACGATGATGCCGATGAGGAAGATGACGGCCTCCAGCCAGGTGTATCCCAGGATGAGGGAGAGGATGAAGAAGGAGAGGCCGAGGAAGACGGCGACGCCGGTGATGAGGCGGATGAAGTGCTCGATCTCCATGGCGATGGGCGTGCGCCCCACCTCCAGCCCCGAGGCCAGCGAGGCGATCCTGCCCATCACCGTGCGGTCACCCGTGGAGATGACAATGCCACGGGCCGTGCCTGGGGACATGGGGACAGAGGGTCAGGGGACACGGACAGGGGGACAATGGGGACAGGGACACGGGGACAGAGGGTCAGGGGACACGGACAGGGGGACAATGGGGACAGGGACACGGGGACAGAGGGTCAGGGGACACGGACAGGGGGACAGTGGGAATGGGGACAGGGACACAGGGACAGAGGGTCAGGGGACACAGCCAGGGGGACAGTGGGAATGGGGACAGGGACACAGGGACAGAGGGTCAGGGGACACGGACAGGGGGACAGAGGGTCAGGGGACACAGACAGGGGGACAATGGGGATGGGGACAGGGGGACAGAGGGTCAGGGGACAGGGACAGGGGGACGAGGGGAATAGGGGCAGGGGGACAATGGGAATGGGGACAGGATGAGGGTGACAAAGAGAACAGGAACAGGAACTGGGTGACAACAGGCCCAGGGACAGGAACAGAGTGACAAAGAACCCCAGGGACAGGGCGAGGGTGACAAAGAGCCCGGGGAAAGGAACAGGGTGACAACGGGTCCAGGGACAGCACAAGGGTGACAAAGGGAAGTGGGACAGAATGAGGGTGACAAAGGGAATGGAGACAGGTCCAGGGTGACAACAGGCTCAGGGACAGGGTGAGGGTGACAAAGAACGGAAACAGGATGAGGGGGACAGGGACAGGACCAGGGTGACAAAGGGCCCGGGGACAGGATGAGGGTGACAGAGTGAAGGGATAGCACAAGGGTGACAACGGGCTCGGGAACAGGACCAGGGTGACAAAGGGAACGGGGACAGGATGAAGGTGACAAAGAGAACAGGGACAGGAACTGGGTGACAAAGGGCCCAGGGACAGGATGAGGGTGACAGAATGAAGGGACAGCACAAGGGTGACAAAGGGCCAGGGGACAGGAACAGGGTGACAAAGGGGACAGGATGAAGGTGACAAAGGGCCCAGGGACAGCACGAGGGTGACAAAGAGCCTGGAGACAGGGTGAGGGTGACAACAGGCCTGGGGACAGGATGAGGGTGACAAAGAGCCCAGGGATAGGAACAGGGTGACAACAGGTCCGGGGACAGAACAAGGGTGACAAAGGGCTTGGGGACAGGATGAGGGTGATAAAGAGTCCAGGGAAAGGATCAGGGTGACAAAGGGCCTGGGGCACGAACAGGGTGATAAAGGGCCTGGGGACACAGACAGAGGGACAATGGGAATGCAGACAGGATGAGGGTGACAAAGAGAACAGGGACAGGATGAGGAGGACAGGGACAGGACCAGGGTGACAAAGGGAATGGGGACAGGATGAGGGGACAAAGAGCCCGGGGACAGCACCAGGGTGACAGCACAAGGGGGACAAGGATCCTGGAGACAGGATGAGGGTTACAGTGGGACAGGATGAGGGTGACAAAAAGCCCAGGGACAGGACAAGAGTGACAAAGAGACAGGACCAGTGTGACAAGTGGCCCAGGGACAGGGTGAGGGTGACAAAGACCATGGGGTCAGGGTGAGGGTGACAAAGGGCCCAGGGACAGGGTGAGGGTGACAAGGGGACAGGCCCAGGGTGACAAAGGGCATGGAGGCAGGACCAGAGTGACAAGGGGACAGCACAAGGGTGACAAGGATCCTGGGGACAGGACGAGGGTGACAAGGATCTCGGGAATAGGATAAGGGTGACAAAGGGCCTGGGGACAGGGTGAGGGTGACAAGGGGACAGGACGAGGGTGACAATGGGACAGGACAAGGGTGACAAGGATCCTGGGAATAGAATAAGGGTGACAAAGGGCCCAGGGACAGCACAAGTGTGACAAAGGGCCCAGGGACAGGACCAGGGTGACAAGGGGACAGGATGAGGGTGACAAGGATCCCGAGGACCCCGTGGGGGTCTCGGGGGGATGGCAGTGCCCACCCTCCACGCAGTTGGTGGAGAAGAAGCAGATGTTCCGTGTCTCCAGCGGGTTCTCGTGTGTGAACTCCGGGGAGCGCGTCTGCGGCTCCGACTCCCCCGTCAGAGAGGAGTTGTCCACCTGCAGTGGGAAATGGGGGCACAGGGGGGTCAGTGCAGTTTGGGGGGTACGGGTGGGTTTGGGGTTCAGTGGGATTTTGGGGTATGGGGTGTACAGGTGGGTTTGGGGGATATGGGGGAATTGGGGTACGGGGGGTAAGGGGTATAGGATTCAGTGGGAATTGGCGTATGGATGGGTTTGGGGATATGAGGGGAATTGGGGTACAGGGGGTACAGGTGGGTTTGGGGTTCAGTGGAATTTTGGGCTATGGGGGTATGGGTGGGTTTGGGGGTACAGTGGGAATTGGGGTATGGGGATTATGGGGTACAGGTGGGTTTGGGGATTTGATGGGAATTGGGATATGGGGTATGGATGGGTTTGGGGATACGGGGGGATTTGGGGTACAGAGGTATGGGTGGGATTGGGGGTTCAGTGGGATTTTGGGGTACACGGGTATGGGATTCAGTGGGAATTGGGGTAGGGGTGGGTTTGGGGGCTCAGTAGGAACTGGGGTATGGGGGTGGGGGTGAGTTTGGGGGATATGGGGGGAATTGGGGTACGAGGGGTCCCCACCCAATGTCCCCAGTGTCCCCAATGTCCCCAGTGTCCCCGTGCCCACCTTGCAGCCGTGTGAGGAGATGATCCTCATGTCCGCGGGCACTCTGTCCCCACCCAGTGTCCCCAGTGTCCTCAAAGTCCCCAGTGTCCCCAATGTCCCCAGTGTCCCCAATGCCCCCAGTGTCGCCAGTGTCCCGCTGTGTCCCCAATGTCCCCAATGTCCCCAGTGTCCCCGTGCCCACCTTGCAGCCATGTGAGGAGATGATCCTCATGTCTGCGGGCACTCTGTCCCCACCCAATGTCCCCAATGTCCCCAGTGTCCCCAGTGTCCCCAATGCCCCCACAACGCCCCCTGTGCCCACCTTGCAGCCGTGTGAGGAGATGATCCTCATGTCTGCGGGCACTCTGTCCCCACCCAATGTCCCCAGTGTCCCCGTGCCCACCTTGCCGCCATGGGAGGAGATGATCCTCATGTCCGTGGGCACTCTGTCCCCACCCAGTGTCCCCAATGTCCCCAGTGTCTCCAATGTCCCCAATGTCCCCATACCCACCTTGCAGCCGTGTGAGGAGATGATCCTCATGTCCGCGGGCACTCTGTCCCCTCCCTTCACCTCCACCAGGTCCCCGACCACGACGTTCTCGGCGTTGATCTGGATCTTCTCTCCCTCGCGGATCACCAGCGCTTGCTGGGGGGGCACCGACCACCTCAAGGGGTGCCCACCTCCCCCCTGGAACCCCCCAGGACCCCCCGGGACCCCCACCCACCTGGGGCACCATGTTCTTGAAGGAGTCCATGATCTTGGAGCTCTTGGCCTCTTGGTAGTAGGAGAAGCAGCCGGTGACAATGACAACGGCGGCCAGGACCACCCCCAGGTACAGCTGGCACCGGGCAGGGGGTGACACCTGAGCACCTGGGGGGCACCGTGGACCCCCCCAGGGACCCCCAGGGCAGGGGGACAGGGAGGGGACACCCCCAGTGCCAGCCAGGGTGGTCTGACATCCCCCCAGCCCACAGCTGGGCCCCCTGAGAGTGGCACGGGGTGGGGAGGGGACAAGGGGACATTGGTTTGTGCCACTCCCCAGTGTGTGTCCCCAGGGCCAGTGTCCCCATGGCTCAGTGCCTGTCCCTGCTCAGTGCCTGTCCCTGTCCCCATGATCCCAGTGTCCCCGCAGTGCCCACCGTGCTCACTGTGTCCCCATGGTGTCCCTGTCCCCACAGTGTCCCTGTCCCCTCTCTCTGCCATGCCCCCCGTGCCACCACAATGCCCCTGTCCCCCTCAAGGTGCCTGTCCCCACGACACCTATGCCACCCCCATGTCCCCCCATGATGTCCCTCCCCATAGTGTCCCTGTCCCCACAATGTCCCCATCCCAGTGACATCCATGCCCTTTGTGATGTCCCTGTCCCCCTTCACTGTCTGTGCCCTCCCCATGGCACCCCTGTCCCCTGTGTCCCTGTCATTCCCCTGCCCCCATCATGCCCTGGCCCCTCTCGCTGTCTGTGCCCCCGGTGCCTTCCATCATGTCCCTGTCCCACTCGATGTCCCTGTCCCTGTGACACCCATGTCCCTGTGATGTCCCTGTCCCTCTCAATGTCTCTGTCTCTGTGACACCTGTGTCCCCATGATGTCCCTGTCCTGCTTGATGTCTCTGTCCTCATGACACACATGCTCTCCCCATGTCCCCTATTCCCCACAGTGTTCCCTGTGCCCCCTGTGCCCCCCATACCCCAGTGTCCCCATAATGCTCCTGTCCCCTCTCATTGCCCATTCCCACCGTGTCCCCAGTGTCCCCATGTCCCCTATTCCCCACAGTGTTCCCTGTGCCCCCCGTGCCCCCCATACCCCACTGTCCCCATAATGCTCCCATCTCCCCTCACTGCCTGTGGTCTCCTCATATCCCCTGTGTCCCCTATTCCCCCCATACCCCCAGTGTCCCCAGTGTCCCCATAATGCCCCCGTGCCCCCCATACTCCTCATACCCCCACTGTCCCCATAATGCTCCTGTCCCCCCTTACTGCTCGTGGTCTCCCCCTGCTCTCTGTTCTCCCCGTGCCCCAAGTGTTCCTATCTCCCCCCATGCCCCTGTGGCCCCCGTGTCCCCATTCCCCCTATGACCTCCATGCCCCCCCTGCCCCCCATGTTCCCGTGCCCCTGTGCCCCCTGTGCCCCCATGTCCCCATTGTCCCCAGCTCCACAGTGTTCCTCTAATGCTCCCGTGCCCCCCATTCCCCCATGTCCCCTGTGTCCCTGTACCCCCAGTGTCCCCATGTCCTCTATTCCCCACAGTGCCCCCGTGCACTCCATGACCCCCATGCCTCCAGTGTCCCCAGTGTCCCCTATACCCCCAGTGTCCCCATAATGCTCCTGTCCTCCCTCACTGCCCATGTCCCCTATTCCCCCCATACCCCCAGTGACCCCAGTGTCCCCTGTGTCCCCTATTCCTCCTAGTGCCCTCCATGCCCCCCATTCCCCCCATGTCCCCTATTTCCCCCCATGTCCCCATGTCCCCTCACGTTGTCATTAGCAGGCTCGTCCTCCATGGCGGCCTGGATGCCGTAGGCCAGGAAGCAGAGGATGGCGCCGATCCAGAGCAGGATGGAGAAGCCCCCGAAGAGCTGCCGGCAGAACTTCACCCACTCGGGGGTCGTGGGCGGCGGGGTCAGCGCGTTGGGGCCGTCCTGGACCAGGATCTCGGCCGCCCGCGCGTTGGTCAGGCCCTGCCGGGGGGACACGGTGACACCGGGGACACCCCGGGGCGTGGGGGTGATGGGGGGCACGGGCAGGGGACACTGGAGGTGATGGGGGACACAGCCAGGGGACACTGGGGACATGGGGGTGAGGGGGGACATGAGGGTGATGGGGGGCACGGGCAGGGGACATCAGGGACATGGGGACACGGGGACACAGCCAGGGGACACTGGGGACATGGAGGTGAGGGGGGACATGAGGGTGATGGGGGGCACGGGCAGGGGACATCAGGGACAGCCAGGGGACACTGGGGACATGGGGACACAGACAGGGGACATTGGCGACTGAAGGGTGAGGAGAGGTATGGGCAAGGGACACTGGGGACATGGAGGGTGATGGGCAGGGGACACAGAGGATATGGGGGCACAGGCAGGGGACACTGGGGACATGAGGGTGAGGGGGGGCATGGGCAAGGGAGAGTGGGGACATGGGAAGGGCTGTGGGGAGTATGATCAGGGGACACTGGGGACATGGAGGTGATGGGCAGGGGACACAGAGGACATGGGGGCACAGCCACACATAGGGATATGGGGACACGGGGACACAGCCAGGGGACACGGGGAACATGGGGGTGAGGGGGGGCATGGGCAAGGGAGACTGGGAACATGGGGAGGGCTGTGGGGAGTATGACCAGGGGACACTGGGGACATGGGGGTGATGGGGGATACGGGCAGAGGACACTGGGGACATGGGGGTGTCAATGAGGGGTATGGGCAGAGGACACTGGGGACATGGGCAGAGGACACTGAGGACATGGGGGTGTCAGTGAGGGGTATGGGCAGAGGACACTGGGGACATGGGCAGAGGACACTGAGGACATGGGGGTGTCAATGAGGGGTATGGGCAGAGGACACTGGGGACATGGGGATGATGCAGGTGTAGGCAGGGGACAGTGGGGACATGAGGGGGGGGCTATGGGGGGAATGACCAGGGGATATTGGGGACAAGGAGGGTGATGGGGGGGTCTGGGTGGGAGGACCCTTGGGAACAGGAGGGGACAGGAGGGGACAGGGGGACATGGCCAGGGATGACCCATAGGGACAGGAGGGATGGGGGTGCTGGAGGTGGCACTGAGCGTGGGACAAGGGGACATGGGGACAAGGGGCACATGGGGACAGGGGGACATTGGGGTCCAGGATTGTGAAGGTACGAGGACACTGGGACATGGGGACACAAGGACACAAGGACACATGGACATGGGGACACAAGGGCAAGGGGACATCTCACCCGGGACAGGTCCACCTGGTACTTCCTGCCCAGTTCATCCAGGGACAGTTTGTGGTCATCCTGAGGGACAAATGTCACCCCTGTCACCGTGTCCCCGCAGCCAGGGTGGAGGGCCAGCTGTCCCCACTGTTCCTTGTCACCCGTGTCCCCCCACGCAGAGGGAATGGCCAGCTGTCCCCACTGTCCCCTGTCACCCATGTCCCCCCACGCAGAGGGAATGGCCAGCTGTCCCCTGGTCCCCCCTGTCACCCGTGTCCCCCCAGCCAGGGTGGTGTGGCCACTGTGCCTATGGCCCCATGTCACCCGTGTCCCTCAGGAGGGGGTGGCACGGCCAGCTGTCCCCGGAGTCCCACATCACCCACGTCACCCACGTCACTGTGTCACCTCAGCTGGGTGACATGACCAGCTGTCCCCATGACCCCAGGTCACCCCAGCAGGGTGGCATGTCCCCATGGCCCCATGTCACCCACGTCCCTCTGGATGGGATGACACAACCAGCTGTCCCTGGAGTCCCATGTCACCCACGTCACTGTGTCACCCCAGCTGGGGTGGTGTGTTCAGCTGTCCCCATGTCACCCATGTCCCCCTGAATGGGGTGGCATGGTCACTGTCCCCACAGTCCCATGTCACCCATGTCACCCATATCACTCATGTCCCCCATGTCCCCCCACCCAGGGTGGCACGGCCACTGTCCCCATTGTCCCATGTCCCTCATGTCTCTCATGTCCTCACAGTTCCATGTCACCCATGTCATCTCTGTCCTCATGCATGCAATGACATGGCCACTGTCGCCACGGTCCCCCACGTCCTCCATGTCCCCCACATGACCCATGTCCCCGTGGATGGGATGGCACAGCCACCATTGATTGCTGTGCCCATGTCATCATTGTCCCCCGTGTCACCCATGTTCCCATGGATGGAATGGCATGGCCACTGTCCCCATGTCCCCTCATGTCCTCTATGTCCCTATGTCCCCTATGTCCCCCATGTCATCCATGCCACCCATGTCCTCTTGGGCAGGATGACATCCCCATGTCCCTCATGTCCCCTCTGTCACCCATGTCCCTATGAGTGACATGACATAACCACTGTCCCCTTCGTCCCATGTCACCCACATTCCCCATGTCCCCAGTGTCACCCATGTCACCTATATAACTATGTCCCTGCATTGTCCCCATGGTCCCAGTGTCACCCATATCCTCCATGTCACCCGTGTCCCCCACATCACCTGTGTCCCCAGGAATGCAGTGACAGGGCCACCATCCCCATGTCCCCCATGTCCCTCATGTCCCCATGGTCCCAATGTCCCCCATATCCCCTATGTCCCCCTGCCCCTCTGTCCCCCATGTCCCCCATAGTCCCCATACCGTCCATGCCCCCCATGCCCCCACCCATGTCCCCTATGCCCCATGTGTCCCCCATGTCCCCTATGTCCCCATGTCCATGTCCCCTGTGTCTACCATACTTTCCATGTCCCCCCATGTCCTCCATGTCCCCCATGCCCCCAGTGCCCCTCCATACTCCCCTGTCCCCCTGTCTCCCTGTCCCCCTGTCGCTGTCCCCATGCCCCCCATGTCCCCCATGTCCCCTATGCCGCCATGTCCCCTATGCCCCTGTGCCCCCCATGTCCCCTGCGTCTGCCATACTCTCCATGTCCCCCCATGTCCCCCATGTCCCACGTGTCCCCTATGCCTCCTATGGCCCTCAGTGTCCCCTACACCCTCTGTGTCCCCCATGTCCCCCATGCCCCCATCCCCCCATGTCCCCCTGTTGTTGTCCCCATGTCCCCATGTCCCCCATGTCCTCTGTGTCCCCCATGTCCCCTGTGACCCCCCACACCCCCCATACCCCCCATGTTCCCCTGTCCCCTGTCGCTGTCCCCGTGTCCCCACTCACCAGGTTCACCTCCTTCTTGAGCTCGTCCAGCTCCTTCTCCTTCTGTTTCCTCTTCCCGCCGCCATTCTCGGAGGTGGTGGCCGCGGGCGAGTACTCGCGGCCGGCCTGGGGGGACAGTCCCGGTGGGCACGGGGACCCCCCTGGCGGGCAGGGGACCCCCCCCGCGGTGCCCCCCCCGCCCCCCAGCCCCCTGCCAGCCCCGGGCCATTACCGTGGGCGTGGAGGTCACGGCCAGCACCGGCGTCACCGTGGCCACCGGCATCGTCGGCGTGGGGAGGGGGCGGCGGGCACCGGGCGGCCGTGGGCGGGGGGGGCACCGCGGGGGGGCGCGGGGGGGTCAGCGGGGTCACTGGGGGGGGCAGCAGGGTGACACGGAGGTCATTGGGGAGCGGTGACAGGTGGCACTGCGGTGGTGGGGGTGGTCACCCAAGGGGTCACTGTGGTCACCAGGGTGGCGTTGTGGCCATGGGGGGCCGTGGGAGGGGTCACTGTGGTCACCAGGGGGTCATTGTGGTCACCAAAGTGACCCTGTGGTCACCAGGGTGGTGTTGTGGCCATGGGGGGCCATGGGAGGGGTCACTGTGGTCACCAGGGGGTCATTGTGGCCATGGCGGGGGATCACTGTGTGTGGGAGAGGTCACTGTGGTCACCAGGGTGGCATTGTGGTCACCAGGTCACTGTGGTCACCAGGGTGGCATTGTGCTCATCAAAGGGTCATTGTGGTCACCAAGGTGGCATTGTGGCCATGGGGAAGGCACTGTGGTCATGGAGGGGTCATTGTGGTCACCAGGGGGTCACTGTGGTCATGGGGTGGTCACTGTGGTCACTGGAGAATTACTGAGGCCATGGGGAGGAGGGAGGGGAGGCATCACTTTGGTGACAGAGGTGTCACTGTGGTCACTGTGGTGGTGCTGTGGTCAGAGGAGGGGTCACACTGCGGTCACCAGGGTGGCTCTGTGGCCATGGGGGGGTCACTGTGGTCACCAGGGGGTCACCATGGGGTCACTGTGGTCACCACGGTGGCTCTGTGGCCATGGAGGAGTCACTGTGGCCATGGGGGGGTCACTGTGGCCATGGGGGAGTCACTGTGGCCATGGAAGGGGGTCACTGTGGTCACTGTGATGGCTCTGTGGCCATGGGGATGGTACTGTGGTCATGGGGAGTCCCCAGGGTGGGACTGTGGCCACCAGGCTGTCCCCAGGGCTGGGCAGGGGGGTGGCACTGTGGTCACACTGTGGCTGTGCAGGGTCACTGTGGCCATTGGGGGGATCCCCAGGGTGGGCAGGGGGTGACACTGTGGAGACGGAGGTGTCACAGTGCTCATGGGGGTGTCCCTGAGGTTGGGAGACATTGTCACCATGGTAGCAGTGTGATCATGGGGGTGTCACTGTGACCTTGGGATGCCACTGTGGCCGTTGGGGTGTCACCATGGCCATTGGGTGTCACTGTGACCATGGGATGTCACCATGGCTATTGGGGTGTCACTGTGACTATGGAGGATCACTGTGGCCATCGGGGTGTCACTGTGATCGTGGAGGGTCACTGTCACCATGGGGGCGTCACTGTCACCATGGGGTGTCACCATGGCCATTGGGGCGTCATCGTGGCCATGGGGGTCACTGTGACTATGGGGTGTCACCATGGTCATTGGGGTCACTCTGGCCATCAGGATGTCACTGTGACCATGGAGTGTCACTGTGACTGTGGGGTGCCACCATTCCCATGGAGTGTCACCATGGCCATTGGGTGTCACTGAGACCTTGAGATGCCACTGTGGCCATTGGGGTGTCACCATGTCCATTGGGGTCACTCTGGCCATCAGGTTGTCACTGTGACCATGGAGTGTCACTGTGACTGTGGGGTGTCACCATGGCCATGGAGCGTGACCATGACCATGGGGTGTCACCATGGCCATTGGGGTGTCATCGTGACCATGGCGGGTCACTGTGGCCATCAGGTTGTCACTGTGACCATGGAGGTGTCATGTCACCATGGGGGCATCACTATGACCATGGGGTGTCACCATGGCCATTGGGGTGTCACCATGACCATGGCGGGTCACTGTCACCACTGGGGTGTCACTGTGGCCATCAGGCATCGCTGTGACCATGGGGGCATCACTGTCACCATGGGGGGGTCACTGTCACCATGGGGTGTCACCGTAGCCATCAGGGTTCACCATGGCCATTGGGGTGTCATTGTGACCATGGGGGGGGTCACTGTCACCATGGGGGGGTCACTGTTACCATGGGGGGGAGTCACTGTGGTCACCAGGGTGTCACTGTGACCATTGGGGTGTCACTGTGACTGTTGGGGTGTCATTGTGTCCGTTGGGGTGTCACTGTGACAATTGGGGTGTCACCACCACCATTAGGGTGTCACTGTGACCCTGTGAGACCCCCAGGACCATCACGGGGGGGTCCCCAGGAGCACAGGGGTGTCCCCAAGGTCACGGGGAGGTCACTATGGCTGGGGGGGGATCCCCTGGGACATGGCAGTGTCACCACAGCCGGGGAGGTGTCACTGTCACCACGGGGGTGTCACTGTCACCACAGGGGGGTCCCCGTGCCCGTGGGGGGGTCCCCAAAATCCGGGCAGAGGAAAAGCCCCCCCAGGGTGTAATGGGAGGGGGGAGGCCCCTCCCTGTCCTTAGGGGGTGGCCCTGTCACCCCCCCTGTCCCCAGGGGTCCCCCGCTGGCCCGGCCGGGGGTGGGGCTCGGGGGGGGGGGGGCCTCGATGTCATGGAAAAGCTCCGGGAGCCAAAACCAACACCGGGAGCTGGGGGGGGCGGGGGGGGCTCGAATTACCGGGGGGGGGCACAGGGGGCACCCCCAACCCCCCCAGACCCCCCGGGGGGGGGTTCCCTGCCCCACCCCCAACAAATGGGGGACCCCAATTGTGGCTCCAGAACGGGGGGAACCCACCTGAGGGACCCCCCCCCCGCATTTGGATTTGGGGCGGGGGGGGCGGGGGGGGTGTCGGGTGTCGCGCGCGCGTGTGTGTCCCCCCCCCCTCCCCGCCCCCCCCTTTGGGGACGGCGCCAAGGGGACACCCGGGGGGGGGGGGGAAGGGGGGGGACACCGCCCCACATCCCGCGGGGTCCCCCCAGGTTTGGGTGGGTGCCCGGGGGTGGGTTGGGGGGGGGTCTCGGCGGTGCCAGCGGCGCGGGGGGGTCCCCGGGGGACACCGGGGGGGGTGGGCGCGGGGCCAGCGGCGCTCGGGCCCCCCCGCGGGCGTTGCCGGGACACCGGGACCGGGGCTCGGGGCAGCCGCGGGCACCGCGCCACGGGGGGGGCGGGGGGGGCGGGGGGGGTCCCGCCCACGGACACCGCGATTCACAGCGCGGGGGGGGCAGTTCGGACCCCCCACCCCCCAAAAAACGAGCCCTCCCCGGGGGGAGCTGCAGCCCACCAGTGTTTCTGCCTGGGGGGGCGGTGGGACCCCCGGGGGGGGGAATTTTTTTGTTGGGGGGAACAATTTGGGGCGGGGGTCGCGCGTGGGGACGAGACACCTGCGCTGGGTGGGGGGGGTCCCGGGGGGGGCGTCCCGTCTGGGGAGGGTCCGGCTGGGGTGGTGGGGGGCTCTGATTTTGGGGGGGTCCAGCATGGGGAGGGGTCCCGAGGAGTCCCAGGAGTGCCCGGGGGGTGCCCGGGGGTGTCCCAGGGGGTGTCACCCGTGGGTGCCAGCGCTGGGGAGGGGTCCCGGGGGGCTTTCCCGCATGGGAGGGGGGGAGAGAGTGCGGACAGGGGTCTGTGGGGGTGTCTCGAGTAGTTTTGGGGTGCTCCGAGTGAGTTTGGGGTTGTCTTGGGTGGGTTTGGGGTTTCCCCGAGCGTGTTTGGGGGTGTCCCGAGAGGGTTTGGGGTGTCCCCAGCGGGTTTGGGGTGTCCCCAGCGGGTTTGGGGTGTCCCCAGCGGGTTTGGGGTTGTCTCTGGTGTGTTTGAGTTGTCCCAAGTGTATTTGGGTGCCCCGGGTGGGTTTGGGGTGTCTCGGGTGTGTTTGGGGTGTCCCGAGCAGGTTTGGGGTGCCTCGAATGGTTTTGGGGTGTCCTGAGTGGGTTTGGGGTGTTTTGTGTGTGTTTGGGGTGCCCCGAGCGGGTTTGAGGTGCCCCGGGTGTATTTGGGGTGTCTCGGGTGTATTTGGGGTGCCCCGGGTGTGTTTGGGGTGTCTCGGGTGTTTTGGGGTGTCTCGGGTGTTTTGGGGGTCCCCCCGTGGGTGGTCTCCTCGCGTGGGGGGGTCGCGGGTGGGTGACGCTGGGGTGGGGGTTCAGGGTGGGGGGGGGATTTTTGGGGTGCCCCGCGTGGGCGCCCCGGGCCGCCCTTACTCACCCCTCTGCCCATGGCGCTGCCGTCGCCCGTTCCCGGCCCCGGGGACACTTTTTTTGGGGGGGAGCGGCGACAGCGGCCGAGAAAAACCCGCCGGGCCCCGCCCGGGCCGGCCCCCCCCGCCCCCAGCCCGCCCCCCGCCCCCCCGGGCCGCCATGGGAGGGGGGGATGGGAACGCAGGTGTGCGGGGTTTGGGGTCACCCCGCCCGACCCCCAAATCCACGGGGACCCCCCACATCCGGACCCCCCACGGCTCAGCTGGAACGGGGGGGGGGGCTGGTTTTGGGAGGGGTGGGGGCTGCGGGGGGGGCAGAGTGGGGGGGTTTATTGGGGGGGGTATTTATTTTTTTGAGGCAGTGGGTTATTTTTAAAGAGGGGGTGTTATTTATTTTTGGGGAGGGGGTGTTATTTATTTTTTTGAGGGGAGGTATTTTTTTAGAGTGTATTATTTATTTTTGGGGGAGTATTAATTTTTTTTGGGGGGGATGTTTATTTTTTGGGGGGTATTATTTTTTGGGGGGGTTATTTATTTAGTGGGATGTTATTTTTTTGGGGGGTGAGTGGTATTTATTTTGGGGAAGACGTTATTTGGGGGGGGATGTTATTTATTTTTGGGGCAGATGTTATTTATTTTTTGGGGAGGTTATTTTTTTTTGAGGAGGGGGTGTTATTTATTTTTTTGATGAGGAGAGGTGTTATTTATTTTTGGGGAAGGGGGGGTGTTATTTATTTTCTGGGGGGATCCCCAGGCCGGTGCGTGCCCAGCGCTCCCAGTCCGAGCCCGCCTGGCACCGGGCAGTGCCCGGGAATGCGGCCGGGGGCTAAAATTAGCCCGGGAATGGCCCAGGGTTGGGGGGACACTGCTGGGGGGTGAACGGGGGGGGCTGTGCCGGGGTCTGGCTGTGCCCCGGGAACGGCTGTGCCGGGATCGAGGGTTCCCAGGGAGCGACTGATCCCAGGGGATCCACCGAGCAGCTGTACCTGGGGACACGGCTGTGCCCTGGGACTGGCTGTTCCCAGGGTCCGGCTGTTCCCAGGGATCCAAATGTTCCCAGAGATCCAGCTGTGCCCAGGGTCTGACTGTTCCCAGGAATTCAAATGTTCTCAGGGATCCAGCTGTGCCAGGGATCGACTGTTCCCAGGGATCCAAATGTTCCCAGGGACCGACTGTACCCAAAGATCCAGCTGTGCCCAGAGTCCGGCTGTTTCCAGGGACTGACTGTGCCCAGGGATTCAAATGTTCCCAGAGACCAACTGTGCCCAAAGATCCAGCTGTGCCAGGGTCCAGCTGTTCCCAGGGTCTGACTGTTCCCGGGATCCCAGGCTGTCCCCAGGATCAGGTTGTGCCCACGCCGGTTGTTCCCAGGGACAGGTTTATTCCCGGGCTCTGACTGTTCTCGGGCTCTGACTGTTCCCAGGCTCCGGCTGTTCCCGGGCTCTGGCTGTTCCCTGGATCCCGTTATTCCCGGCCTCCGGCTGTTCCCGGGATCTGGTTGTGCCCATGGAGGCTGTTCCAGGGGACACGGCTGTCCCCAGACTAGCTGTCCCCAAACTCGGGCTGTCCCCAAACTCCAGTTGTCCCATGTCTGGTTGTTCCCACTCTCCCAGTGTCCCCAAACTCCAGCTGTCCCCAAACTCCGGCTGTCCCCAAACTCCGGCTGTTCCTGTCCCCCCTCCCCATCCCGCCCCCCCCGGTGTCCCCAGTGCCGCGCCAAGGTCCCCTCCCAGTCCCCCCCCCTGTCCCGGCTTTATCTCCATGGAAACCGCCAAGGGCAGCTCAAGAGCGGGGGGGGGGGGGGGGGGGCGGCCCTGGGGCCCCGCACCAGTGACACCAGTGTGACACCAGTGACACCAGTTATCGGCTCCCCCAGCCCGGCCGCGCCCTCCAGTGCAGCCCAGTATCCTCCCAGTATCCTCCCAGTACGGACCCCGGCGTGCCCCGCCCACCCCTGCACCCTCCGTTCCGACCAGTAACCCCAGTGCAGACCAGTAACCCCAATCCCGACCAGTAACCCCAGTGCCGACCAGTAACCACAATACAGACCAGTAACCCCAGTGCTGACCAGTAACCCCAGTGCAGACCAGTAACCACAATACAGACCAGTAACCCCAGTGCAGACCAGTAACCCCAGTGCCGACCAGTAACCACAATACAGACCAGTAACCCCAATACAGACCAGTAACCCCAATACAGACCAGTAACCCCAGTGCAGACCAGTAACCCCAGTGCCGACCAGTAACCCCAATCCCGACCAGTAACCCCAGTGCCGACCAGTAACCACAATACAGACCAGTAACCCCAGTGCAGACCAGTAACCCCAGTGCAGACCAGTAACCCCAGTGCCGACCAGTAACCACAATATAGACCAGTAACCCCAGTCTCGACCAGTAACCCCAGTGCAGACCAGTAACCCCAATCCCGACCAGTAACCCCAGTGCTGACCAGTAACCCCAGTGCCGACCAGTAACCCCAATCCCGACCAGTAACCCCAGTGCAGACCAGTAACCACAATACAGACCAGTAACCCCAGTGCCGACCAGTAACCCCAGTCCCGACCAGTAACCCCAATCCCGACCAGTAACCCCAGTGCCGACCAGTAACCCAAATCCCGACCAGTAACCCCAATCCCGACCAGTAACCCCAGTGCCGACCAGTCCCCCAGTACCTCCCAGTCTGCCCCAGTGGCCTCCCAGTCTGCCCATTGTCCCCAGCACCTCCCTGTCCGTGCCAGCCTGTCCCAGCACTTCCCAGTGCTCCCAGTCTGTCCCAGTTCCCCCCGTGCTATTCTTCCCAGTGCCCCCAGTCCATCCCAGTCCATCCCAGTCCATCCCAGTCCCTCCAGTCCATCCTGGTCATTCCAGTGCCCACAGTCCTCCCAGTTCCCCCAGTCTGTTCCAGTCCATTCCAGTGCCTCCCAGTCTGTTCCAGTCCATCCCAGTGCCCCTGGTCCATCCCAGTTCCTCCCAGTGTTTCCAGTGCCTGCGTGTTCCAGTTCTCCCAGGCTCTCCCAGTGCCACCAGTTCATCCCAGTCCTCCCAGTTCTTGTCTCTCCCAGTCCCCCCAGCCCGTCCTTGTCCGCCCAGTCCATCCCAGTCCCCCCAGTCCATCCCAGCCGTGGCCAGTCACCCTGGTCCTGCCACCCCTTGTCCCCCACTGGTCCCTCTCTGTCCCTTCCTTGTCCCCCGTCCCC